>NW_016107602.1:111004-127925 GCF_001604975.1 Cebus imitator
TGTTGACCAGGATGGTCTCGATCTGTTGACCTCGTGATCCACCCGCCTCGGCCT
This sequence comes from Cebus imitator, assembly GCF_001604975.1. Taxonomy (NCBI): domain Eukaryota; kingdom Metazoa; phylum Chordata; class Mammalia; order Primates; family Cebidae; genus Cebus; species Cebus imitator. The sequence continues at coordinate 111,059 of NW_016107602.1, forward strand.
CCCAAAGTGCTGGGATTACAGGCGTGAGCCACCACGCCCAGCCCCAAACAGCTTTCTTGTTCCTCAGTAAATCATCACATTGACAGGGCAATGCTTGTTTAAAATAGAGTGGGTGATTGTCATAATGTGGTTTAAAAAAATGAAGTAGAAAGAAAAAGATGATTATTTTTGGGGAAGCTAGTTAGATTTTTGATAAAAAGGCCATTTAAGGTACTTTTAGGGTAGGGAAAATATTCTGTGCATTAAGCCTTCAAAGCAGAAAAGGAAAATTTAAATGTGTTTTATTTATTTATTTATTTACCTACCTTCAAGATGATCAAAGGTTGAACTAATTTACATTTAGTTTTAGCTAAATATAAAGAAAAAAATTGTTTTGAGATTGAATTTAAATTGAAATGGACTTTTATGGTCACTGGGCAAGATCTTAAAGGAAGGAAGAAAATTGTTCCCCATTCCATCCTTTAACGGAAATGTTAGCAAGCTTTGTGTTACTCGTTTGAGAAATTTTTCTTAGCACCATTAAAACGCATCAGTGAGTAGACTTTAAATCTCTGTACTGTAATGTATGGGAGATGAAAAGAATCATGTTTGGCAGGCAGCTGTTTTATCAAAAATAAGGGAACATGTAGTTTGTTTGTGAACAAAAGCCTTTAGTTTTCTCAAATTGGGATGGGAGGCAGAGGTTTAAAGGGCAGAGGCTGATTCCCAAGAAGACCATGCAAAACGTACAAATCTTCATAAAATGACAGGTCCCTCAGTATGAATGTGAGGACATTTGTCTATGTAATATAGAAAAGAGTTTTCCTTCAGGAAACAGATTAAACTAGAGATAGGTTATACAGAGTGAGGGCAGTGATTATTTCCCTGAGTCTTGTGATCTGCCTTATTTCTTTAAGTTGTACTCAGACTAGCAAACTGGGGTGTGAGCAGTCCCACACCTAATTTTGCAGTATGTTGGCAATGGTACAACCAGAGACCCACATACCATGAGTCCCAAGATTTACCAGGATTAATTAAGCTAACAAATTGTCCAACAAAATATGCTCTGCCTTCGCACTTTGACAAATAGACCTTCTTGTCTATTGCCCTGGTTTAAGGTGTTCATGGAAAAGAGTTCGTTGTCTTGTATGACAGAGACTAGAATACAAACATTGGTACTGATCTACAGCTAAATCTGCACAGGGGGGATTTTCTGGCATAATACTGATTTCAAATATGTTATTCTGTTGTCTGACCATATATTAGGCTACAGGTTATAGTTTTTAGTTGATGATTACATGCATATGTGTGAATGGCTAGGATTTCTTAAGATGGCAGCCTTTCCATTTTTGTTGAGATAATTCTTCATTGTATAGGACTGTCACGAGCATTGCAGAAATTTTAGCATCTATGACTTTTTCCCATTAAATGCCAACAGAAGACCTCAGTCATTGACAAGTAAAATGTCCCAATTTGTTTTTAGATGCTCCTGGAGGGAGTAGTACTGTCCCTAATTGAAAATTCTGGTAGATTATATCTTCAGTATTTGTTATCAGCTGCAATGTTTAACGTATTTTGGATACTCTTTCAATATGGAACATTGTCTTGAGCTCTGGATTGAAAATAAGGGGTTGATCTGGTGATGTGTGAAGGTGTGATATCGATGACATCAATGGGATAGCTAAGAAGAAGGTGTAAAAATTATTACTTTCTACACATGTATTGTCTTAAGTCTGTATTGTCACAATGGCATGGTGCCCTATAAAATCACATAACTGTTTTTTTAACTTTTATTGTAGGTTCGGGTGTACATGTAAAGGTGTGTTATATAAGTAAACTCGTGTCCCGGGGGTTTGCTGTGTGCACTATTTCATCACCCAGGTACTAAGCCTAGTATCCAATAGTAATTTTTGTGATCTTTCCCCTCCTCCCACCCTCCAGCCTTAGGTGGGCACCAGTGTCCATGACTTCTTTGTGTCCATGAGTTCTCAGTGCTTAGCTTCCACTTATAAATAAGAACATGCAGTATTTGGTTTTCTGTTCCTGTGTTAGTTTGCTGAATATGATGGTCTCCAGCTCCATCCATGTTCCCACAAAGACAGGATGTTGTTAATTTTTATGGCTGTACAGCATCCCAGGGTGTATAGGTACTGTATTTTCTTTATCCAATCTATCATTGGTGGCCATTTAAGCTGATTCCATGTTTTTGCCATTGTGAATAGTGCTGCAATGAACATCTGCATGCATGTGTCTTTATGGTAGAATGATTTCTATTCCCTTGGTTATATACCCAGTAATGGGATTGCTGGGTTGAATGGCAGTTCTGTTTTAAGCTCTTTGAGGTATCATCACATTGCTTTCCACAATGGTTGAACTAATTTACACTACCACTAACAGTGTATAAGCATTCTCTTTTCTTCACAACCTCACCAACATCTGGTTTTTGTTTGTTTTGCTTTTTAATCATAGCCATTCTGACTGGTTTGTGATGGCATCTCATTGTGGTTTTGATTTGCATGTCTCTAATAATCAATGATATTGAGCCTTTTTTCATGTTTGTTGGCTATATGTATGTCTTCTTTTGAAGAGTGTCTGTTCATGTCTTTTGCCTTCTTTTTAATGGAATTTTTTTTTCTTTTCTTGTAAATTTGTTTAAGTTCTGTAGAGAGGCTGGATATTATACCTTTGTCAGATGCATAGTTTGCAAAAATTTTCTCCCTTTCTGTAGGTTGTCTATTCACTCTGTTGATAGTTTCCTTTGTTGTGCAGAGGCTCTTTCATTTAATTAGATCCCATTTGTCAATTTTTGCTTTTGTTGCCATTGTTTTTGGTATCTTTGTCATGAAATCTTAGCCCATTCCTATGCCCAGAATGGTATTACTTAGGTTGTGTTTCAGGGTTTTTATAGCTCTGGGTTTTATATTTAAGTCTTTAATCCATCTTAAGTTGCTTTTTGTACATGAAATCACCATGCTTAAAAGAATTTAAATTTTATTTTTGATTCAGGGGATACATATGCAGGTTTGCTACATGAATATGTTGTGTGATGCTGAGGTTTGGGCTTTTAATGGTCTCATTGCCCAAGTAGTAAACGTTGTACCCAACAGGGAGTTTTGCAATCCTTGCATCTCTCTCTCTCCCCTTTTGGAATCCCTAGTGTCTATTATTTCTATCTTTGTGTCCAGATACACCAAACTTTTAAAAGCATTGGCATTTTCTCGATTCTGCATTTGATCTGTAAAGAATATACTTGTGATTTTTCATTACAATCATTGTGTTAGCATTTTTGTTAGCAAGAAACAGGCACTTACTCAATTTACTTCAAATAATAAGAGATGTATTGTGAGGATACTCTTCAGAATTAATCACAGTAGACAAACAGCCCCATGGCCAGGCCTCATGGGGGCCCAGGAGTAGCTGCTCAACCAGGCCTCAAAGGGAGAGGATGTAGAAGGGTTTATAAACTGGGTCATACAGGGTCTAATACAATTCTAGTGGATGAGATATAAAAGAACTATACCAGCTAGAGGAGTACATGTCCTAGGGTGGGGTTAAAATACTTAAAAGTTCAATTAACTGTGCATCTATTAGGACTTTGAATACTCATGATCCATCTAGGCAATGACAGTGTCAGGAGTGGTAGGGTAGAAGATTCTAAAAAGCATCAAGTGCAGAGTCAGGATGGAAGCATTGGGAGTCCTGACATTCTAGATGATTTCTTTGGGGCACAGCCCCAAAAGAAGAGATGTTAAATGGTGGAAAGAGTTTCAGGACCTCAGATGAACAGCCTGGAAGTCAGAAACAGAATTTAGCTCCAAAGGGGAACTAGAAGACAAATGGAGAGAGAGACTCAATCATATGTAGTATGAAAGCAGAGGAAGGCTGTGACTCAGTGGCCCATGGCCCTTGGATGCCCCATGCCCTAGTGAATATGAGAACTGGAAAATTCTGAAGTAAGCCTGAAGAGAAATGTAGTAAGTTTGTAGAAATAACTGCCTATCAATTCACATATGTGAATAGATAGATAGGTGATAGATAGATATAGATAGATAGATAGATAGATAGATAGATAGATAGATAGAATATTATTTTTTGTCAAGGCGCTAGGAGGAAACAGACGATGCTACTCATAGTGGCTGATTAAAAAGACTTTAAAAATTATTTACAGAAGTGTGGGCAGGGTTCAGAATAATTAACATACACTGCTATCCTTAGGAAGGCCTGCTTGTAAGATTAGCCTTTGATGGCATCTGGAAACTTGAATTTTCAGTTGGGAAATATTGGGAGGGTTCCCAATATTTCCTGATAGGAACAGCTCACAGGGCCTAAACTACTTATGCAAACAATGTGGTTTACACTGAAAACCTACCGTCCTTCTTAGAGTCTGAAATCTTGGTATGTGAAAACCCTGGGTGCTGAGTCTCAATGAACTTTCCTGGAAGACAACATTTTATTTTTATTTATTTATTTTTTTGAGATGGAGTTTCGCTCTTGTTACCCAGGCTGGAGTGCAATGGTGCGATCTCCGCTCACCGCAACCTCCGCCTCCTGGGTTCAGGCAATTCTCCTGCCTCAACCTCCTGAGTAGCTGGGATTACAGGCACGCACCACCATGCCCAGCTAATGTTTTGTATTTTTAGTAGAGACGGGGTTTCACCATGTTGACCAAGATGGTCTCGATCCCTTGACCTCGTGATCCACCTGCCTCGGCCTCCCAAAGTGCTGGGATTACAGGCTTGAGCCACCATGCCCGGCATGGAAGACAACATTTTATGCATATTGTCATAACTCATTGCTGGCGGAATTAAGGACATGCTGTGCACTTCCACTGGGAGAAGATTCTTGGAGCTTGTGCCTGGCTTCCCAACATCACCCCATGTGTCTTGTATCTTTGCTGATTTTGCTGTGTATCTTTTCACTGTAATTAATCTTAGCCATGAGTACAACAATATGTTAAGTCCTGTGAGTCCTTTTAGTGAATAATCTAAGCTGGGGGTGGTCTTTGGGACACCACACGCCTTAACAGCAGGATTAAGGGAAATAATACATGATGGTAAGGCCTCCAGTGACTAGCAAGAGAGGAAAGCCAGGAAGGGGCTAGAGAAGGAAGCAGTTACTAGACCTCTGCGAGAGCTGGAGCTACAGAAAGCAGACAGTTTACAAGAACAGAAGCCCTTTGGAGAAACACAGCCACTTACCAAACACATCCCTCTCTCTCTCCTCCTGACCTCCAGTATCCTGCTGGTGCCTCCCATTAGCCACTCTACTGGAAGGCAGAGGGCAAGGGAGCCTGGGAGAAGTAAGCCTTCTATGGCACACAGTAGGAGAGAGAAGATGAAGAATGGATCTGAGAGGGGAAATGGAGAATAACTAGGACAAGTTTCGAAACAAATCATTTTAAAATATTACCAAGCCAAGTTAAGAAGTCAGCTTATTAATAAAAGACAATATTTCATAACATTGCATTACTCAACAACCCTGGATAGATCCTCCTTGCACACACAGAATACAGTTCAAATTACGTTGAATAGCATTCCAAAGCCCTTCTTAATCTGGCCCAAGATGCCAGCTTTAGCTCCCTCTCCACTGTCTCCTCACCTCACAGTCGTGTGCATTTACACTCCTCTTTCACCACTACCAGCATTTCTTGAATATAGCAGCATCCTCCCACCTTCATATTTTGTTACCTCTTCTTTGTACTTTGTATGTTATCTCTTGTAACCTCAGATTAATGAAGCCTTACCAGTCCTTAGAACCCTGCTCAATTGCCATACAGCTTACAAGGCATTTTAAAACTCCACCCTCTCCCCCAGCAGATAAACTTGACCTGCACCATGGTACTGATCAGCCTACCTCAGGTCAGGTTTGGGATAATGTCTGGCTTTACTCGCCTTCTTCAGTGTCCAGGGCAAAGACGATAGGCACTACCTAGGAATGCCCATCTGAGCACTGACCTATGAGTTCTTTCACTCATTGACTTCCCTTGTGTTGGTAACCACTTCTGGGGCTAATCTTGTACCCTACTGGATACTGCGTAAAGTTCACACCCAACCAATGCAGGCTCTAGACCTGTGTTTCTGCAGACCCCAGAGTAAGTGCTGGGACTCTACCCACTGGGCCTGGAGTAACTTAGTTCCCTGCTCCCTTGGAGACTGGTACTGAGCACTGTCCATGTCCTCACTAGGTTATGAACGTCTTGAAGACAGTGACCATCACACATTCATCTTAATACTCTCAACATTGATTAGTACAGTGAATTGAACATAGAGGGTGTTTAATACACATTGCTGAGTTAAATTGACTGGAATGAAAATAAGTAGAATAATATCAACTGTTTTTAATACTCTAATCTCTATAACTTTTAGAAGTCAGGGAAATAGATTGTTCCAGGTTCTAGTTTTAAACTTGAGATTCCTGAGAAATAAGGGCTATGAAAATGAATCCTCTCTGAAGGGAGACCTTTTCTGCACCCTGAAGGTTTTGTCTTTGACAGATAAAATGAATCAGCCATTTTAGAAGGAAGGAAAGGTTTCTGTGATATGACCTCCCCTTCCACTTAGACAAATGAATACACAAAGTGAAAACTTGCAATTTTAATGATAAATCAGGTTTTTCAATTCCCAAATTAAAAAAAAAAGATTTTAGAATTACTACCAAAGATTCAAAGTCATTCTGGAAACTGTTTTATATGTGCATGGACATAAAACAAATTTTTTTTTCTTTTTTTTTTTTCCTTGATTTTTTTCTTTTCCTAAGGCCATGTAGAATGAAAACTTGATTAAAAATAAATTTTTAATATTCCAGTAGGTGTTATCTTAGCAACATGAAGTGAGACAGTGGAGTGAATAGATACAAACTGTGGATAGACATTCCATCTGGAATTGTTTTTAAAGGCAGTTGATGAAGAATGACCATAATCAAAACTGCTGGTGGGAATGTAAACTAGTACAACCACTATGGAAAACAATGGGGGAGATTCCTGTTCATTGCAGCACTGTTTACAATAGCAAAGACTTGGAACCAACCCAAATGCCCATCAATGATAGACTGGACAGGGAAAATATGGTACATATACACCATGGAATACTCTGCAGCCACATAAAATGATGAGTTTGTGTCCTTTGTAGGGACATGGATGAACCTGGAAACCATCATTCTTAGTAAACTGACACAAGAACAGAAGATCAAACACCTCATGTTCTCACTCATAGGCAGGTGTTGAGCAATGAGAACACATGGACACAGGGAGGAGAGCATCACACACTGAGGTCAGTTGAGGGGAACTAGGGGAGGGACAGTGGGGGGTAGGGAGTTGGGGAGGGATAACATGGGGAGAAATGCCAGATATAGGTGATGGGGAGGAAGGCAGTAAACCACATTGCCATGTGTGTACCTATGCAACAATCTTGCATGTTCTTCACATGTACCCCAAAACCTAAAATGCAATAAAATATATATTAAATTTTTTTTAATTAAAAAAAAAAAAACAATGGGAGATTCCTTAATGAACTAAAAGTAGAACTACCATTTGATCCAGCAATCTCATTACTGGGTATCTACCCAGAGGAAAATAAGTTGTTATACAAAAAAGATACTTGCACATGCATGTTTATAGCAGCAAAATTTGCAATTGCAAAAATATAGAATCAGCCCAATGCCTATCAATCAACAAGTGGATAAAGAAGTTGTGGCATAAATATACCATGGAATACTACTGAGCCATAAAAAGGAATGAAATAATGGCATTTGCAGCAACCTGGATGGAATTGGAGACCCTTATTCTAAGTAACTCAGGAATGGAAAACCAAACCAAAGCATGTGTTCTCACTCATAATGGGAGCTAAGCTGTGAGGATGGAAAAGCATAAGAATGATACAATGGACTTTGGGACTCAGGGGAAAGGGTGGAAAGGGGCTGACAAGTAAAAGACTACGCATTGCGTATAGTGCACACTGCTCGGGTAATGGGTGTACCAAAATCTCAGAAATCACCGCTAAAGAACTTAGCCATGTAACAACCAAACACCACCTGCTATCCAAAAACCTATTGAACAAAACAAATAAAAATAAAGGCAGTTGATAAGGTGACCAGATCATAAATGTGGCTTATCAGGTAATAAATTATGATCCTGAATGAAAGATAGAGTGGGGAAGAAATTTTTACTTAATTTGGCTGTTTTATGGCTTCATGCTCAGTATAGATTTTGAATTAGCTATTCTGCAAGCTGGTCATTTAAATTTCCCATAGGATTTTAGGAAATAAACAGAATTTAATTCTTCTGCACATTTAGCTCTATAGTATCTGTCTAAAGCACCTCTTCTGTAAGGAAAATGTATGTAAGCTTTGCCACACAACAAACCTAATAATCTTTGTGGAATAGTTGGGGAACAGGGCTGTTGACCCTCAATTTGTTGGCTTTAAAACACAAATCAAGCATTTATCTGATTTATTTATCTTGAATATACATATTTCTAGAAATGGAAAGTGGGCTTATAATTCTGTGGAACCCCTAGAATCGTTTAATAAGCTGTCATCACACTCTAGCTATTGAATTTTTGTGAGCTCAAAGTTGCCATTTTTATAATGGTCTTATTGAGACAAAATTAATATACCACAAGATTCACCCTTTTAAAATGTAAAATTCAGAGATTTTTACTATATATACAGAGTTGTGCAACCCCGAACATTATCTAATTTCAGAACACTTTGATCTCCCTTAAGAGAAACTGCACATTAGCTCTTACTCCCTATTCTCCCCTCCACCTAACCCCTCACAACTGCTAATCTGTTTTCTGTTTATTTGGATTTTCATATTCCGGGCATTTCATATCAATCGAATTAAACAATATGTGGCCTTTGTGTCTGGCTTCTTTCAATCAGCATAATGTTTTCAAGGTTTATCCATATTATAGCATTGTGCCAGTATTTTGTTTCTTTTTATTGGTGAATAATGTTTTATTGTATGGATGTACCGTATTTTGTTTTTACATCCATCAGCTGATGGACACTTAAGTTGTTTTTACCTGTTGCTGTTTCTGTGAACATTAGTGCATACTATTTTTAATTATATTGAGTATATACCCAGGTGTGAAATTTCTAGGTCATATGGTAATTTTCTGCTTAACATTTGAGGAATTGCCAAACCATTGACCAAAACTATTGTACCATTTTACATTCCCACCAGCAATGTAGGAGGGTTTCAATTTTTCCACATTCTTCCCAGCACTTGTATTGTCTGTCTTTTTTAGTATAGCCATCCTAGTGGATATAAAGTGGTGTCTTATTATGGTTTAGATTTGTATTTACCTAATGATTAATCATGATGAGCACCTTTGCATGTCATAATTGAGGTATCTATGGAGTCATGACTACTAAATGCAATGTATCCTGGATAGGATCCTGGAAGAGAAAGAGGATATTAGAGAAAAACTGGGAAAATCTGAATAAAGCATGGACTTTAGTAATATATCAATATTGGGGCATTAATTGTGATACATGCCCTGTACTAATGGAAGTTGTCTATCATAGGGGAAATTGGGTTTGCTGTATGTGGAGAATCTCTACTATCCTTGCAATAATTCTGTAACTCCACAACTGTTTTAAAATGAAAAGTTTATGTTAAAATACTCCAGAGATTGAGTATATATAGGTACTGAAGAAACAATACTAGGATAAAATTGCTAGATTGAATATAAAACTAGTTAATATTCTACAAGGAAATAAATTCTAGGGTTATCTTTTTTACTAGGCAGAATTCATCTGCAACATATTAATCTTCTGCATATTAACACATAGCTTTGCAGAATCTGCCCTCTAATCAATAGCAAATACTAAGTCAAGCACAAGTGCATTCCCCTAGAGCAGAGGTTGGCACATTTTTTTTAAGGAGCTAGGCAGTAAATATTTTAGGCCTACAGGCCATTCAGTCTATATTCCAACTACTCAATTCTTATGTAATAGCCCCAAAGCAGCTATAGATAATATACAAACAAATGAGTATGGCTGTGTTCCAATAAAGCTTTATTTACAAAAATATGTGGCTAGCCTATGAGCCAGAATTTCCCAATCTCTGCCCTAGAGTATTAAATAAGCCTCAATAGGTCTGTTAGATAATACTCCAATATGACATTGAAAAGATTTGCAGTCGCCTGTTTGCCTTTGCTCTAGGCTTGGATCCATTTTCTTACCCGTCCTCAATTGGTGGTCTTCTGTAGCTTGCTACTGCTGAAATAACCTCCTTTGTTCCAGTGTTTGACCTTTATAAATGATGTTTTATAAATTTGGCAAGACCCTGTTTCTGGCTACTGTCATCCACCTGAGACTATGTCTGGGGCCAATGCTGTGTGCCTTCTCCTGTGCTTCAGAGAATCCTGCCCCTAGAGACAGCGATTGGGCTGTACTTGCTTGGCCTCCCCTGCTTGGGCCTCCCCTTTACTGTACTGTCCTGCTACTAAGGTCAACTGGGACTTCACTTTTGTTCCTATCGTCTGTCTTTCACCAGGGATGTATTAGAAATCTCTCAATAATGGTTCTGATTTTTCACCTTTGGAAAGAGCATACTCCTGCACACAGTCTTTTTTTTTTTTTTTCTCGAGATGGAGTCTTGCTCTGTTGCCAGGCTGGAGTGCAGTGGCGTGATTGTGGCTTCTGCAACCTCCACCTCTGGAGTTCAAGAGATTCTCCTGCCTCAGCCTCCCAAGTAGCTGGGACTACAGGCACGTGTCACCATGCTCAGCTAATTTTTTTTTTTTTAATAGAGACAGGGTTTCCCCATGTTGGCTAGGATGGTCTCAATCTCTTGACCTTGTGATCCTCCCTCCTCGGCCTCCCTAAGTGCTGGGATTACAGGCATGAGCCATCGCACCCACCCTCCTGCACCCATTCTTGAATCTATCCTTCTGGAGGGAGAAGTGGCTGCACTAAGTCTTTAAGATTTAATAGGAGTCAGAGGACTTTTAGTTATGTGGCATTCTTTATCCCTATCCCACCCTAGCCTCTCCTTCTCAAGGCATACTGACCAAAGTTCTCAATATATGTCTTTATAAGGCTTTAAGTAGTTCTTGGTCCTAGAGTTAAAAATACAAGCATTGTTTCCCTAGTCCATATTGGTTTTAAGGAACAGTTTTTGACTCTTGAATCCTCACTCAGCATTATTATTAGAAGACAAATCCCCCTCTTGTCTTTCAGTACCCAAGAGTTTCCTGGTCTACCTTGGGGTTCTTGACAATTCTTTGAGGTAGCTGTCCCTCCCTCCCAAGACTTGAATTTTCCCTTTTACTGTTCTCTGATCCACAGAATGGTGCTGCATTCTAATTCTGCCTAGTCTTTGCCACCACCCCTTCTTGCTAATGTTTCTATTTGCATATTCTATGTTGTGCTACTTTCAGAGTATAACAAAATAGATGAGCAACTTAGGTCAAGTAATGATTTGTCAAGTCTTCAAACTGATAGTCTTTAAACATTTGTTTAATAAATTGCCCTCCAATATTTGAAAGAGAAACCAAGTGTTTGATGGAAGAAAGGAAAGTAGAGATGGACAGCCTGAGAGATAGACAGTACACGGTTGAGATTGTATTGTCTAGAGCAATTCAGCCCTGGCCCTGAGCTTGCAAACTCCATTCAGCAAAATAAAATTGCCACAATTAGACAGAACCACCATCTTTAAAAGGCAGTCAGAAACACATCCTGCCTGTCCAGGTCCTTTTTTCCTAATAACTTCTGCACATTCTTCAAGACTCAATTCAAATGTTGTATGCTCCAGCTTGGCCTGACACATGTATACCTCTAGAAACCTGTGTATATATACCTCACTCTTGAAATGAACTGTTTATGTGTCTGTTCTCCTACACTGTAAACTCAAACACTGGGTCCGGTCTTCATTATTACTTGGATCTCCCGCACCTGTAGTATTGGGCCTCACATGAAGTTGAAGCTCAATAAGTTTTGGTTGAACTCAGTTGAATTGAACACTCATTACATTCTTGAGGACTTACACATAACATTATAGTGGATCAAAATAGTTATTTCTAACTTAACTAGCATCTTTAAGACTCAATGTTATTATTAAATATGAATGATGACAGTGACTATGAATTCACATACTTTATGGACTGAATTAATCTCCAGCTGCAGTGTTTACAGATAAACCCTTTATTGAGGAGCTAACTGACTTTGGCTGTGCCTTTAAAAAAATGACAAAGGACAAACATGTGCTCAGAGTTTTTACTGATTCTTCTAAGTTTCCATTTAGTGTCCTGATGCAGAAAATTACTAAATGCTACCCTGGGACTTTGAAGCCATAAATAGAGCTTACAAAGAGTCCTGTGACTCTCACTAGAAGAAACTCATTCTTAGGAAAGTGTGGTTCATTAACTATGATAATAGATCAAAGAGAGATGGATACAAAAGCATTTTCATAGCAAGAGCTCTGAATCTATGCAGATGCTGCATGGATTGCGTGTGGGTATAAAACTGTTGGTGGAGGGGAAAAGGTGGGATGTTGGGAAACCTGTGAGACTTAGATAGATCTTCTCAAATAGCTTTGACTTGATCCTCAGTAAGAAAATAATTTTATATCATGTTCCAATACATACATAAATGCATATGTATTATGTATAATTAAAATTTAATTCATTGTGTTTGAACACATTCACTTGTGTTTATGTGTTCTGTTTTAGTCTAATCCCATTTTTTCAAAAAATGCTTATTTACTCTCTAAATTTATTTTACCTCCTATTAGGTTGTCAAAGATTACAATTATTTCCCCAATATTTTATTATGAAAATATTCAAGTATATAGAAAAACTAAAAGAATTACACATTAAGTGCTCGTATACCCACTATTTAGTTTCAACAATTCAAACTAATTGTTCTTTTTTTCTTTAGGTAAAATGTGTAGGTAGTAAAATGCACAAATTTAAGTGGGTATTATAATAGTTTCCCAAGGCTGCCATAACTAATTACCACAAACTAGGTGGCTTCAAACAGCAGAAATTTGGCCGGGTATGGTGGCTCATGCCTGTAATCCCAGCACTTTGGGAGGCCAAGGCAGGTGGATCACCTGAGGTCAGGAGTTCTAGACCAGCCTGGCCAACATGGTGAAATCCTGTCTTTACTAAAAATACAAAAATTAGCTGGGCATGTTTGCAGGCGTCTGTAATCCAAGCTACTTGGAAGGCTGAGGCAGGAGAATTGCTTGAACCTGAGAGATGGAAGTTATGGTGAGCCGAGATCGTGCCATTGCATTCCATCTTGGGTGACAAGATTGAAACTCTGTCTCACAAAAACAACAGAAATTTATTCTTTCCCAGTTGTGCAGGCCAGAAGTCTGAAACCAAGGTATTGGCAAGGCTGGTTTCTCCTGGAGGCTTTGAGGGAGAATGTATTCTATGTCTCTCTCCTGTCTTCCGGTGGTTGCCCATAATTCTTAGCATTCCTTGGCTTGCAGCTGGATCACTCCAATCTCTGTCTCTGTCATCACATGGTGTTCCCTTCTGTATCCCTGTATCCCTGGGGCTTTACATGGCCTCCTTGTAATGTCACCAGTCATTGGAGCTAGAGCTCACCTTAGTCCAGTATGACCTTATCTTAATTTGATTACATCTGCAAAGACTGTATTTCTAAACAAGATCATAGTTACAGGCACCAGAAGTTAGAACTTTAAATACATTTTAGGAGAACATAATTCAGTCCACCACAAAGTGCATAATTCATTCCATGAGATTTCACGTGTACATGCAAGTGTGTACCCGAAATTTTAATTAAGATATAGAATATTACCTTCATCCCACCCTAGTTTACTTTCCAGTTAATCGCCCATTTACTCCCTCCCAGAGACAATCGCTGTCTTTAATTTTTTCACCCTAGAGTGGCTTTGCCTGTTCTAGAATTCCACATAAAAAGAATCATACAATATGTATGCAGCATTTTTATTCAGAATGTTTTTGAGTTTATCCATGTTGCATGTATAGTAGTTTATTCCTTCTTATTGGGGAGCAATGTTTTATTATATGAACATACCATAGTTTATCCATTATCCTATTAATGGAGATCCAGATTATTTCCAGGTTTGGGCTGTAAGAATAAAACTGCTAAGAACACTTTGGACAATTTTTTTTGTGGACATATGTTTCCATTTCTCTTTGATTTTCGTTTGTCTGTTGTTTGTTCTTGTTTGGTTGGTTTTGTTTTGTTTTGAGACAGGGTCTCTGTTGCCCAGGCTGGAGTGCACTGTTGTGATCTAGGCTCACTGCAAACTCTGCCTCCCAGGCTCAAGCAATCCTCTTGCCTCAGCTTCCTGAATAACTGGGACTACAGGCATGAGCCACCATGCCTGGCTAATTTTTGTTTTTATTTTATTTATTTATTTTGAGACAAAATTTCGCTCTTGTTGCCCATGCTGGAGTGCAATGGTGCAATCTCGGCTCACCGCAGCCTCTGCCTCCCAGGTTCAAGCGATTCTCCTGCCTCAGCCTCCAGAGTAGTTGGGATTACAGGCATACGCCACCATGCCTGGCTAATTTTGTATTTTTAGTGTAGATGGGGTTTCTCCATGTTGGTCAGGCTGGTCTCAAACTCCCAACCTCAGGTGATCTGCCTGCCTTAGCCTCCCAAAGTGCTGGGATTATGTGTGTGAGCCACCACTCAGCCTTCTCTTTGTTACTGTATTAGCTGTCTATTGCTGGTGCAACAAATTATCAAAAACTTAGCAGTTTAAATCATACAAACCTACTAACTTGCAGATCTGCAGTTTCTATTTCTGTAGAAATTCAACAGGGCTCTCACTGGGCTAAGACCAAGGTGTTGTGCAACTTTCTGAAGGCTCTGGGGGAGAATCCATTCCCTTGTCTTTCCCAGCTTCCAGAGGCTGCCCACACCCTTAGCTAGTGGTCTCCTTTTTCCATCTTCAAAGCCAGCAACCTTGGATTTCTCTGATGTTTCTTCTGGCAATTGCATTGCCATCATACCCTATACTTTTGCCCCCCTCTACCACTTTTAAGGACCTTGTGATTACATTGGGCCCACCCAGATAATCCAGGATAATCTCCCTAATTTAAGGGGGCACATGGTGGCATTATTCTGCCTACCACAGGTACACAGTCAACAGTGGAATTAATTGCTAATCATAGGGAAGATGTATGTTTAACTTTTTAAAAAAATTGCCCAAACTTCCCCCAAAGGGATTGTAAAATTTTATATTCTCATCAACAATGTGAGAGTTCTAGTTATGTTATGTTATGTTATGTTATGCCACATCCTTGCCAACATTTGCAACTGCCTGTTTCAGACATTCTAGTGAATATTAGCGATATTTTATTGTGGCTTTAATCTGCATTTCCATGATAATTGGTGACTTTCAGCCCTATTGATTTGCATATTTTTCTTCTGCAAATTTTTTTTTCAACTCTTTTGCCCATTGACAACCCAGTAAAAAATTAGGGATTAGTACATAATGCCATTGTGTCCCCCACCCCCACTCTATCCCAAAATGCCTATATACTAATCCTTAATTTTTTTACTGTGTTGTCATTTTATTTCTGAATTGTATGAGTTCTTTTTATATTCTGGATAATAGTCTTCTTTTTGGTGTATTTTACTAATATTCTCTTTCGGTCTATGATTTGTCTATTCATTTCATTAATAATATCTTTTATAAAGCAGAAGTTTTCAACTTTTTGTTTTATGATTTTTTGCTTCCTGTGTCCTTTTAGAACTAGTTTTACAGTTTTAGTTTTCATGTTTAGGGGAATGATCCACCTTGAATTATTTTTCTGTGAATAGAGCGAGGTAGAAGCTGAACTTCCTTTCCATATGCATATTTAGTTATTCAATAATCATTTGTTGAAAAGATTTTCCTTTTCCCATTGGATAACATTGTTGGCTTTGTTGAAAATCCAATGACTATATAATTGTGCTTTTACTTTTGGATTCTTTACCCTGTTCCATTTATCTAGTTGTCTTTCCTTACTTATACAAGTAACAAACTTTTGATTACTGTGGTCTATAGTAAGTCTTGAAGTCAAGTAGTGTGAGTCCTCCAACTTCATTCTTCTTACTCCATTTGGCTTTGGTCTTCTTTGTAATTCCATACAAACTTAATCAGTTTATTTATTTCTACCAAAAATACTGGTGGAATTATGATTCAAGATGCATGAATTCATAAATCAATTTAGGTATGAGTAACATCTCAAAATATTGAGTTTAATAATCCACGAACCTGGCATTTTCCCATTTGTTTAAATCTTTAATTTCTCACATCAATGGCTTGAGTTTTTAGTGTAAAGTAAAGATTATGTCCATGTTTTGTTACATTTATTTCCAAATATTACATGTATCTTTCCATATTATTGTAAATAGTATTCTTTTAAATTTTGTTTTCAAATTGTCATTGTTTTATAGAAATACAATTTATTTTTGTGTGTTGATTTTGCATCCTGTGATATGGCTAAATTGACTTGTTAATTCTATTAATGGTTCTGTAGATCCTGAGTATTTTCTACATAGCAGTCATGTTATCTGTGAATAATGATAACTCTCTTTATTCTGTTACAATTTCTATGCCTTCTAATTATTTTGCTTATTTTAATTGCATTTCCCAGAATTTCCAGGACAGTATGGAACAGAGTGGTATGAATATACATGCTTATTCCTGGTTTTAAAGGGAAAAGATACAGTATCTCATCATGAAGTGTGATATTAGTTGTAGGTTTTTCTTCGATGCTCTTTATTAGATTGAAAGCTGTCTACTCCTTATTTGCTAGGTTTTAAGACAATTGTGGCCGGGCGCGGTGGCTCAAGCCTGTAATCCCAGCACTTTGGGAGGCCGAGGCGGGTGGATCACGAGGTCAAGAGATCGAGACCATCCTGGTCAACATGGTGAAACCCCGTC
>NW_016107602.1:128800-156795 GCF_001604975.1 Cebus imitator
CGCCTATGAGTGAGAACATGCGGTGTTTGATCTTCTGCTCCTCTGTCAGTTTGCTGAGAATGATGGTTTCCAGGTTCATCCATGTCCCCACAAAGGACCCAAACTCATCGTTTTTTATGGCTGCATAATATTCCATTTAGAATTTTTTGTGGTACAGGTATGCTGGCAACTAATTCTCTTTGTACTCATTTATCATTAAAAATTCTACCTTCCTCATTCCTAAAAGATCTTTCTTTCTTTCTCTTTCTTTTTCTTTCTTCCTCCTTTTCCTTCCTTCCTTCCTTTTTCCTTCCTTCCTTCCTCCTTTTTTCTTTCTTTCTCTCCTGCTTGCTTGCATACTCAGGGTCTTACTCTGTTGCCCAGTCTGGAGTAGTGCCCTGATCATGGCTCACTGTGACCTCAACCTCCCAGACTCAAATGGTTTTCCCACTTCAGCCTCCTGAGTAGGTGGGACTACAGATGCATACCACCACTTCTGGCTATTTAAAAAAATTTTTTTTTGTAGAGACAAGGTCTTCCTATGTTACCCAGGCTGGTCTGGAACTCCTGGGCTCAAGCAGTCCTCCCACCTTGGCCTCCTAAAGTGCTGGGATTGCAGGTATGAGCCACCATGCTTGGTTATAGCTAGCTAGCTAGAGAGATAGAATTATAGATAGATAGATAGATAGATAGATAGATAGATAGATAGATAGATAGATAGAATTATAGATAGATAGAATTCTAGGTTTACAGTTCCATTCTGACATGCTTTTAAAGACATTCTACTGTCTTCTGGGCTCCATTGTTTCCAATGAGAAATCAATGGTAATTCATATCATTGTTTCTCTGAGCATAATGAGTTGCTTTCTCTGGCTGCTTTCAAGATAATTCTCCTTACCTTTGCTTTCTACATTTTGACTTTGATGTGCTTAAAGATAGTATATTTTGCAATAATCCTGCTTGGATTCATTGAGCTTTTTGAATCTGTAAATTTAGGCCTTTTACCAAATTTAGGGAAAAAAAGCAGTCTATTGTTTCTACTAATACTTTTTTGCTCCTTTCCTTAATTTTGGGATTCCAATTGCACATATGTCAAATCAGTAATGTCATCAGGGACCTAGCTTCTTACACTTTTCTGCTCTGCTATTCTGGCATATTATTCACATTAACTTTCTTCATGTTTCTAAGATGTTCACTACAGGACCAGGCCACAAGATGCAACACTCCATAAAATAAGAAGGTGTGTTTCTTTTTGCATGCATCTTTTTAAGAGCTAAAAGAAAAACTTTCCCAGATGCTCTTTAATAAAATTCCACACACAAATATCTCATTGGCCAGGATAAGCACAACGGTAAGTTAATCAGTGACAAGGGAAATGAGACCATTCTCATTAGCTTAGTCTCATCAATACCTTTCCCTGGGAGGTCATGGAACAGAATATGATTCTCTCAGTATGGAAAAAGGATACTGGGTATGAGCTATCAGGAAACAGCAAACATTGCCACCTACACTGGAGAGCTCCTCAGGTGTTTCTATTACTAAGTTCTAGAGCTGTGCCTCAGGAACAGGCTGCCTATATCTCTTCACTTTAGGAGTTTTGAAGCTGCCACCCTCCACTCTGCCCTGTGGTATTCCTGGTTTTGGGTTTCCTAAACCCCTCAGGATGCTTGGCTTCATATTTGTCCTTCAAATGCACAGCTTGTTTTATTATAACATGCTTGTATTTAGGAGCTTGTAGGAAACAAAGGGTGTCAAAAATAAACCTTGAAGAAGCTATGAAGCTTTAAAAAAACATTTATAATGTTTACTCTCATGGTCTCTGAGCCATAGTTCACAAGTTCCTTCTGAAATAATATCTAAATATCTGCTAGATTGTTTTCGGCTTTCCATCTATTCCAGAAGGTCCCCTGGCTGAACCCACAGGACCTTGTTCTTTAGATTCCAAGCAATGCTAAACCCTTTATTCATGAAGGCATTATTTTTAGCTAATGCTTGCGGAGATCCCTCAGTTGGAAAGTAACATTGGGAGGATCCCTTGACTGATGATAGTGATATGTCCCCCCACAGAGCAGCCAGTTTGGATACCTTTGCCAGTCCATGCTGGGCTTCTCCTTATTTTCTAATGCTGTAAAGAGAAAGGCTACTGTATTCAGACTGCCATTTCGGAATTTTCTAGAGTTTTTATTTGCCATTAAAACAGTATCCCTGAAACTTTGTGCCATCCCTAAAAAGCCTCATCTCAAAATCCTCAAAATAGGTTGCCCAAGCTGAGACAGATTTTGCATTCCAAACACACATGTAACAAGAAGTACATGCCTCTAGGTGTGTGGCATTATTTCTGGACTCTGTATTCTGATTCATTGTTCTATGTGTTTGTTTTTGTACCATTACCATGCTGTTTTGGTTACTGTAGCCTTGTAGTATAGTTTGAAATTGGGTAATGTGATGTCTCCAGCTCTGTTATTTTGACTTAGGATTGTCTTGGCTATTTGGGCTCTATTTTGGTTCCAAATGAATTTTCAAATAGTTTTTTCTAGTTCTTTGAAGAATGTCATTAGTAGTTTGATAGGAATAGCACTGACTCTGTAAATTGCTTTGAGCCCTATATCTAAAATATTAATTTTTTCTATCTATGAGCATGGAATGTTTTTCCATTTGTTTGTGTTGCCTCTGATTTCTTTGAAAAGTGTTTGGTAATTCTCATTATAGTAACCTTTTGTCTTCCTGGTTAGTTGTATTCCTAGGTATTTTATTCTTTTTGTGGCTGTTGTGAATGCAATTGCATTCTTGTTTTGGTTCTCAGCTTGCATGTTGTTAATATATAGAAATGCTACTGATTTTTGTACATTGATTTCGCATATTGAAACTTTGCTGAAGTTACTTATCAGATCAAGGAGGTTTTGGGCTGAGATTATGGGGTTTTCTAGATATAGGATCATGTTGTCAGAAAACTGGAATAGTTTGACTTCCTCTCTTCCTATTTAAATGCCTTTTATTTCTTTCTCTTGCCTGATTTCTTTGTCCAGAACTTCAAGTGTTATGTTGAATAGGAGTGGTGAGAGAGGGCATCTTGACTTGTGACAGTTTTCAAGGGTGTGGCTTCCAACTTTTGCCCATTTAGTATGATGTTGGTTGTGTTTGTCATATGTGGCTTTTACTAATTTGAAGAATGTTCCTTCATTGCCTAGATTTTTTACATGAAGGGATGCTGAAATTTATTGAAAGCATTTTTTGCCTCTGTTGTGATATCATATGGTTTTTGTGTTTAGTTCTGTTTATGTGATGAATCACATTTATTAACTTGTATATGTTGAACCAACCTTGATTCCAGGGATAAAAGTCTACTTGATCATAGGGGATTCATTTTTTGATATGCCCCTGGATTTGGTTTGCTAGTATTTTGTTGAGGATTTTTTTTTTTTTTTTTTTAGACGGAGTTTCACTCATGTTATCCAGGCTGGAGTGCAATGGTGCGATCTCGGCTCACTGCAACCTCTGCCTCCTGGGTTCAGGCAATTCTCCTGCCTCAGCCTCCTGAGTAGCTGGGATTACAGGCACATGCCACCATGCCCAGCTAATTTTTTTGTAGTTTTAGGGGAGATGGGGTTTCACCATGTTGACCAGGATGGTCTCGATCTCTTGACCTCGTGATCCACCCGCCTCGGCCTCCCAAAGTGCTGGGATTACAGGCTTGAGCCACCGCGCCCGGCCCTTTGTTGAGGATTTTTGTATCTATGTTCATCAAGGCTATTGGCCTGACGTTTTTTTGTGTGTGTGTCTCTGCCATGCTTTGGTGTCAGGATGATGCTGGCCTTATAGAATGAGTTGGGGAGGAGTCCCTCCTCCTCAATTTTTGGGAATAGTTTCAGTAGAAATAGTACCAGCTTTTTTTATACATCTGGTAGAATTTGGCTGTGGACCTGTCTGGTCCTGGAGTTTTTTTTGGTTGACAGCCTCTTATGAATTCAATTTTGGAATTTGTTATTGGTCTGTTCAGGACACAAGACAGTGTGAACAGGCACAATGGTGGCTGTCTGGCCAATTCTTTCCTTCCACTCTAGAAATAAACAATACAGGGCAGAATAGATAAGAAAAGAATAGAATCAGAGTATGAGAGCAATAATGACAAGGATTGAAGTCATATAGTCAGATTCAAGAATTTATATGGTAGGCAGGGGATGTTCAGAAATAAGGGAGTAGAAATCATGTCTGAAAATCCTGGTGGTTAAAAATTTAACAGGGGTTTGACATTCAGCTGTTGAGGCAAAGATTGTTGAGTTTTTGGTTCTTAGAAGTTAGGCTGTGGGAAAGGTTTTGGGAGTTTGGAGTCTAGGCAAGGGGGTAAGAGAATATAGCAGATAGAGTTGTAGAGATCAATAATCCAGAAAGTTAAGTGAACAAAAGAAAAGAAGAAATGGCCACTGGCCACGAGTGTACCTGACCCAGAGGTGTATGTCTTCTGGCCTGAATTGTACCTTCTAGTAGGCATAGAAGGTCCTGTATCTGCAGGTGTGTTCAGGGAGGTATGGTATGTCACAGAAAGGATACTGGATTAGGAAGCACCAGGCATTAACTTTAATCCTGGCTCTGTCCCATGAAAGCTATATAGCCTTAGGCAATTCACTTAATTTCTCTGAACCTTAGTTTCTTCATTTGAAAAACTTTGATGAAAGTGCTTGTCTTCTGTGAGGATAAGACAATACACGTAAAATTACTTTGAAACTTTAAATTACTGTGCAAGTGTAAGTCATTACTATCTTATTACTGAGAGCACAGTGCCCTCTGATTAAAATAAGCAAAGAAAGGAGATAACAGAGGTATAGGGGATGTTCATTTTCCAGACATCCAATAAAGAAGATATCCATATGAGTCTAAATTATTTTTTTCTTAGCAATATGAATTTATCTTAAGACTTAGACTAGTAAGATAATGCAAATAGCTATCATCTTGTATAGTAGTTAGGACTCTTGGCTTCAAATCACTGAAATTGGCTTCAAATGACAGAAAAAAAGGGGAAGTTTGTTGACTCACAGAACAGGAGAAGGCAGGGACATAGCTTCATTTAAGCATGGCTCAGTTCAAGGGCTTCAATGGTGTTGTACTCTGTCTCTCTCCCCTCTTGGTTGTTTCTGTCTCTGTGGCCTTGTTTGCCCTCACATTGCTGGCTCATGATATCATTCCAGCTTAGCAACCCCAGCAGAAGGACAAATTGACCCTCCCACCTTCCATATATTAATCCCCAAAAAAAGCCTGGGATGCCCACTGCCCCAGCACCACCCTGTCCTCAGTCTTTGGGTAACATGTCCACCTCTGAACAAATAAAAGTGTATTTATTCTTTTCAAATATCAGATGTGTAAAATTATAAGTGAAGGAATCTATTTTTATCAACACGTGGTCAAACCAGAAGCTCTCTTCTATCAGGAATATATTTGATAATACAGTACGTACAATTACAAATATGCCATATACTTTTTTTCTTATGATGGAAATTCCATGAAATTGAACTTATTAGAATTCCTGAGTTTATAGCCTATGCTTGTGATATTTGACAGCTTTTTGGAATTTGTTATTTGTTTCTATTTTTCTTCTCTTCATTTGGTACCTACTGTTTGTCAAATGCTTCACTGGTCGCTGGGGATATACAAGTGAACACAGCAGGCCCTTATGAAGCTTGTCTAGGAAATTGTTAGATCACCAGCAGTAAAATGAGAGGGCCTCCAAAGGACTTCTCTGTGGACCTTTGGTCACTCAAAAACTGTAACTGACACTTCATTATACACTTAGGTTGATTTTTAAAAATCTACAAGTCTCCCCGTAGCCTAGCACTGGAAGGTAGACAAAAACAAAAGAAAGCTAGTTAACATCTATTAACAAAGAAAACAGAACAGAACAAAACAAAGCAACAAGGCAAGACTGCAATAGTAGCAGAGACTAACTTTCTGTACTTGAGGTTGGATCTTGACATTTTTGGAATTTTATTTTAGCTATTTTTATCATAGTGATAACTATATAATAATGACTGTGAAATGTATAAGCTGTGAAACCCTGTGTTTCTGCATGCAGGAGGAATATTCAGTGGGGTGAAACAGGAAATGTCATAAAACCCAGGCACTATTACGCTGGAGAGACATTTTAAAAGTGCAGATTAGCCTGGAATTTGTCTCTTAGCTCAAAAGCCATAAGTTTATAAAACTCTCCCTATGATCACCTGCAGCAACCCAGAACATAGAATTAAAAGCTCAAAAAGACAGGGCAGAGGAATGCTCTGCCATTTAAATAGAGACAAGACATCTTCCAGGTAACAAGCAACTTCGGCTGGCATTTTGCAGAATGTGTTAAAGAAGAATAAATCTTCTTAAATTCTAGCATGCAATGAAGACTTAAAGAATGAACTTTAAAAATCATTGTTGCCCAAAAGCCAAAATAGACAAATGGGACCTAATCAAACTCCACAGCTTCTGCACAGCAAAAGAAACAATCATTAGAGTGAATCGGCAACCAACAGATTGGGAAAAAATTTTTGCAGTTTACCCATCTGACAAAGGGCTGATATCCAAAATTTACAAAGAACTAAAACAGATTTACAAGAAAAAAACTAACAAGCCCATTCAAAAGTGGGCAAAGGATATGAACAGACACTTTACAAAAGAAGACATACGTGAGGCCAACAAACATATGAAAAAATGCTCATCATCACTGGTCATGAGAGAAATGCAAATCAAAACTACATTGAGATACCATCTCACGCCAGTTAGAATGGCGATCATTAAAAAATCTGGAGACAACAGATGCTGGAGAGGATGTGGAGAAATAGGAACACTTTTACACTGTTGGTGGGAGTGTAAATTAGTTCAACCATTGTGGAAGACAGTGTGGAGATTCCTCAAGGACATAGAAATAGAAATTCCATTTGACCCAGCAATCCCATTACTGGGTATATATCCAAAGGATTACAAATCGTTCTACTATAAGGACACGTGCACACGAATGTTCATTGCAGCACTGTTTACAATAGCAAAGACCTGGAACCAACCCAAATGCCCATCGACGATAGACTGGATAGGGAAAATGTGGCACATATACACCATGGAATATTATGCAGCCATCAAAAACAATGAGCTAGGGTCCTTTGTAGGGACATGGATGAACCTGGAAACCATCATTCTCAGCAAACTGACAGGAGAGCAGAAGATCAAACACCGCATGTTCTCACTCATAGGTGGGTGTTGAACAATGAGAACACATGGACACAGGGAGGGGAGCACTACACACTGGGGTCAGTTGGGGGGAAATAGGGGAGGGAGGGGGGGGGGAGGGGAACAGAGGAGAGATAGCAGGGGGAGAAATGCCAGATGTAGGTGATGGGGAGGAAGGCAGCAAATCACACTGCCATGTGTGTTCCTATGCAACAATTTTGCATGTTCTTCACATGTACCCCAAAACCTAAAATGCAATAAAATAAATAAATGGGAAAAAAAAATCCTTAAAAAAAAATTAAAAAAAAAAATCATTGTTGCCAAGAGATTTGTGAATTCTCTAAAATAATATTGAAATCTCTGCCATAAGAAAGAAGCCATTTCAGATACAGATGGTGAGGGTGGTAAATGCCTTCAGAAATTGAAAGCATCTATAAATTTACAGTAACAGAAAAAGAGACATCCCTTGGCATCCTTAGCTAAGGGTTTCAACAATTTCTAGTTAAGAATTGAAGGGCTGAAAGTTATGATCAGGCTCTATGCTGTTTATTATTTTATTAGTGTACATACACATAATAGGTATGGATATGGGTATGATTATGGATATGGATGTAGACATATAGATACATAGATGTAAATACACCCATTCTGGAAGGGCTATCATTGTCTATCTCATCTTTTACCTTTGTGTATCAAACTTCTATACACATACACACATGGTTAAATAGTATCATAGTAAAGTATATTTAGTTTTCATTTTACTGAGTGAGTTTAGTCAGTTTTGCTTACCCTCTTTGTTGTCATTACAAAGTCTCAGTTTCAATACCCTCTCTGGTGAAATGAAAATACCTTAAAATCAGATCTTGGTTTAAAATTTGATTCTTCCACCTGCCAGACATGAGAACTCAGGCAAACTCTGTAGTCTCCAAGTTGGTAAAATAAGGAGAATAAAACTGATGCCCAAGGCAACTTTTCCTAAGATTGAATTATTACTCTTATATGGGTTTTAATGAATTAAGGCACCATCAGATGCAGCTTCTTTCAGGAATGCATCCTTTAGACTGTACAAACCTTGGTACAAACATTAGGAACTATTACACTTAGACACTCTCATTTTTATGTTTATAAACTGAGAAGAGGAGGTCATCACAGAGCAGTAGCTTCCCTTCCCTTTAGTATTCAATAGCAAAGGTGGAGGAGCAAAAAAGAGAAAGCTGATGAGAGAAAAGAGACGGCCGACTGTTGCTAAGCAACCTTTGTTGGCAAAAAATGTAAAAACAAAACTCAAAGAGCTGTAATTGGGCAAATATCTTAGAGGATATTTATAATTCCTGAGAGATTTGTTTTCAGACCATTTGTTTTTGTGATTGAAGCACTTAATCACTTATTTTAGAGATGGTTGTCATAATTACATAAAATTTTATCATTTAAAGCTAATTTTGGAATGTCACTGATTGAGTTCCAAGTATTTTCAGAAGATATCTGAAATTTGTTTTTTTAATTAAATAAACATCAGAATATATATATGGTTTACACACAAGAACCATGGCTCTCCTTATCTACAGCCAAGTAATGCCATCTCTCTGCAGCTGTTATGGCACTGAGAATGGATGAGTAGCACCAAAGCTTACCATTTATATAATTACAGTCTTGGATAGGGTGATTAATTCATCCTGATTTGCCCAGAACTTTCCCAAGTTTGGTACTGAAAGTCATGCATCCCAGGAACCCCCTCAATCCTAGGCACACCAGGACAGTTGCATACTCTATCTCTTATCTTATTGTTGTACATAAAGGGTTATATTGGATTTGCAATCTAGAGTGTTCTTGCAAGATTGGGGCTAGAGTGTTCTTCAGAGATCTTTTCTGAGCGCAGCTGAACTTCATATCTTCATATGAACTTTATATCTGGGGATTCTTCTAGGCAACTAACTAGTTTGAACTTGATGGGCTTTAATTCACTTGGTGGAGCCTCAAGAAAGAGTAGTTCAGTAGAACCCCTTGGAATTCCTTGGGAGTAAACATGAAATCAACCTGTTTCCTTAATCTGTATTCTGGGCCCATCTTAAGCTCAAGACTTTCAACCTCTTGTTGAACCCTCATTGCTTTAAATATGTAATAGGTTCCTGTCTATACTATAGTCGTTATACAAAGCAATTCCCAATGGGTGTGGATGTAGCCAGGGTCTGCCATGACACATGGGTAGTGGTAAAGGGATGTGTAATTTGAAAGGGAAAGCCATCCTGCAGTTCTTACGCATATGCCAGGGAAGAGGCTGTTCCCACTATGGCAGCAGTCACAGCCCCTCACACAAATACAAAAGCATTCTTTCAAACCGCTTTGGCCATTAGAGCTCTGGGTTAGGCACAATAAATTGACCAACTAAATGTCCACTTGTCTCTGAGGTTCTTGGCACATGGTACAGTTGACTATGTGATCAATTGACCTGCATCCTGTTATCTAGGGCACATAATCAGAAGGTAATTGTAGGCTATGCATCGCTGCCAACTGAATTCAATATAAAGGGCCCAGGAAGGAGGTATTCGAGGTGAATAACTAGTTAGAAAATAAGATGGCCAGAACAGTGGTAATTTAACTTAGTAGAAATAAGACTGGACCAGGTGCGGTGGCTCATGCCTCTAATGAAAAGCTGTGGCAGGAATATCACTTGAGGTCAGGAGTTCGAGACCAGCATGGCCAACATGGCGAAACTTGGTCTCTACTAAAGATACAAAAATTAGCTGGGTGTGGTGGCTCATGCTTGTAGTCCCAGGTACTCAGGAAGCTGAGGCAGGAGAATCACTTGAACCCAGGAGGCAGAGGTTGCAGTGAGCTGAGATCATGCCACTACACTCCAGCCTGGGTGACAGAGCGAGACTTTATCATTGTTTTAAAAGATAAGACTGAAAGGTAATAATCAATGCTCATGTAGATAAGGATTATTTCAGGTAAGAGATAGGTCTTTCACTGAAAGTGAGCAAACAAGGGAAATTGTGAGCAATCCAAATATGCCAGAGTTAGGTGGAACATCCTGACATTCAACATGTAATAATTCTATCTCATCTGGCAATACAGGGACACCATATATCCAGGGTTAACAAAGGATTTCCCAAGGCTTGGCCTGATAATTCTCTATGTTAATCAGTTTATACATTGCAGGAAACACCCTAGATGAATGTACCACACAAGTGTCCCTAATAAGAATCCATGGTATCTGTCAGTGCTTGAATGAATACCAAAAAATTCTACAGTGATTTTTGTGTTTGTGTAAGCTGATGGCTAAGAGACGAACAGGTAAAATAGGACTAGGCAGTTAGATTGTAAAGGTATAGAATAAAACTCAGTTGATGCCCTTAAACTCAGAATTATGCCATTCTTTCAAATGAATAGAATTATTTTTTAGGCTGGCATTAAGGAGGGACAATGATGCTGCATATGTAACTAACAAATGCTGAGGGAGTTATAAGTGCATTTAAATGAAAAACTTTGCAGGTAAAGATGGTTAGAAAAAAGCTGAGAGAGTAGAAAAATAACAAGAAGCTCTCGTCATACTCTATTCTGGGAAAACAAGGGTGCCAGTTTCTGGGTTGACTTGCTTATGTAAACTAAAGTATTTTTTAAAAGATGCAACCCATGTGCTGTGTTCCTTAACACTGAATAAAAGGGTGGTACTATAAGTCACAAGAAAGGTTATAGTGGGTGAAGTAAATACTCAGAATTCTAAAATTCTGAATTCAATTCTTTGGGCTCAAGGGATATATTCCTACTTATATAATACTGAAGTCAACAAGGAATTGGTGTGGGGCTTAGTGTAAAGTGGGGAAGGGTGGTTGAGGTTCAGAGATGGCTTTGTTATTTCATCTATCTCATTCTCAGATCCATCCACAGACAGGTGCTCTTAACCCTAGACTCTTAAGGGGCACCTTGCAGCTAAGCCCACAGTCAGCAGAGCTCATTTTTCCTACACTATCTTCCTTGCATCAACCTCTTTCCACTACTACTACTACCACTACTGCACACACACACACACACACACACACACACGCTTTCTCACACATACACACAGTCCCTCAGCCCTTTTAGGTCATTTCATGGCGAGCTTTCCACTTAGTACAGTGCGTCAGCCATCCTCTGCTCCACAGGGACTAGGAAGTGGGGGCAAGCTTCTTCAAATCCTGACCTAGGACAGAATCCCTACAAACACATTTCCTACTAGAACAGCTACAAACGTTACTGTGATCAACGAATGTCTGTTTCTCCCTCATCCTTAAAGCTTTCCTCCTAATTCTTCTTTTTTTTTTTTTTTTTTTTGAGATGGGGTCTTGCTCTGTCACCAGCCTGGAGTGCAGTGTCTTGACCTTGGCTCACTGCAATCTCTGCTTCCCGGATTCAAGCGATTCTCCTGCCTCAGCCTCCTGAGTAGCTGGGATTACAGGCGCCCACCACCACACCAGGCGAATTTTTGTGTTTTTAGTAGAGACGGGGTTTCTTCATGTTATCCAGGCTGGTCTTGAACTCCTGGGCTCAAGCAATCCACCTGCTTTGGCCTCCCCAAGTGCTGGGATTACAGGTGTGAGCCACCATGCCTGGCACAAAGAACATATTTTAAGAGATTTGTAGGTCCCTTCCAATAAGAGAGCTTATGTAGTTAGTACTGGGGTGATCAGCAGCGTCCACCCTTAATAGTCTCCAGTGCCCCGTGGTGCCCTTGCTGTAATAACTGAGCTCTTCATCCTGGGTCTGCCAGCTTCTTTTTATTCTGACCTCTGTCCCTCTCTTTATCACCTGCCCTGTTCCTTTCTAGCCACATCAGGCAGGTTATGGTTCTCTGCCATGCAGTCTTTATGTATGTGCACACTCTGCCCCCCGACCTGAGATTGCCTCTCCTTCGCTGTATACTTTCAAACTCCTAGTTATCCATTAAAGCGTAGTTCAAGGGTGGTTGTTTTCTGGGCCATTTCCCCCGAATACCCCTCCCCATCCTGGACTTCTCGTCCCCAGAGTGTCTGTTGGCTCATGGTATAGTGGTTAATTGTGGCATCTGGAATCAGTCCAGGATTCAGATTCAAGCTCCATCATGTACTAACCATATGCCTAAATACTTAACCTCTCTGTTCCTCGCCTGCAAAAAGGTAGTACCTACCTTTGGAGTTACGGAAAATATGAGCCGATCTATGTGAAGTGCTTAGAACTCTGCCTGGTGCTCGCTAATACTGGCTGATGTAAGTAGGTTATACTGCGTGTATCATCATTATCACACCTATTACATTGCTGCTGTTGGTTTACAGGTCGGTCTGCTAAGCTGTGAGGGTTTTGAAGGGTAAGGACCACATACGCTTTGTTCATCTTTGTATCCACAGAGCCAAGCACAGGATCAGGTATAAATGTACGTGTGTGTGTGTGTGTGTGTGTGTGTGTGTGTGTGTGTGTATAATGACAGCTTATCAGATAGGGCTGACTGAGTGTATGAGGAAATGGGCTTCTGTGAAGTCTTTTGGCCAGGATTCTGAAAATACATTTAAAGTTCCAAACCGACGGCAATAGGTAACATATGGTACTCCTTAATTTATGGAATTTGCTTATATTATTATCTTGCTTAATCCTCACTAAACCCTGTTTCGCATCTAAGTCCATTTTACAGTTGCGAAAACCCAAGCTTAATGAGGAAACAGGTTTCATATGAGACTATGTAAACATACTTAAAAAAAAAACCAGTTTCTCTCTCTGTCACCCAGGCTGGAGTACAGTGGTATGATCACAACTCACTGCAACCTTCAACTCCCAGGCTCCATTGATCTCCCCGCTCAGACTCCTGGGTAGCAAACCTGAACGTTTCTTTTCTTTAGGACAGTCAGTTTGTGAGTGTTAGGAAATTGCGTAATTATTTGGTGAAGCTGTTCACAAAGCTGTGGTAATTTTTTTCTTAGTCAAAATGTATTTGTTTTTATTTTGTTCAAAAATCCCTTTTATCGTCTTCATCAACTATTGACGGATCCATAAAATGTATTAAAAATAGCAAAAATGGGCCGGGCGTGGTGGCTCACGCCTGTAATCCAAGCACTTTGGAGGCCAAGGCTGGCGGATCACCTGAGGTCAGGAGTTCAAGACCAGCCTGACCAACATGGTGAAACTCCGTCTTTAAAAAATAAATAAATAAATAAATAAATAAAAGATAAAAAAATAGAAAAATAAAAAACAAAAAACACACGCACACAAAAAACAAAACAACAACAACAAAAGCAAAAATTAGGCCGGGCGCGGTGGCTCAAGCCTGTAATCCCAGCACTTTGGGAGGCCGAGGCGGGTGGATCACGAGGTCAGGAGATCGAGAGATCATCCTGGCCAACATGGTGAAACCCGTCTCCACTAAAATACAAAAAATTAGCCTGGCATGGTGGCGCGCACCTGTAGTCCCAGCTACTCAGGAGGCTGAGGCAGGAGAATCGCTTGAACCCGGGAAGCGGAGGTTGCAGTGAGCCCAGATTGTGCCACTGCACTCCAGCCNCCTCCCGGATTCAAGCTATTCTTCCCCGTCAGCCTCCCGAGTAGCTAGGACCACAGACACGTGCCACCATGCCCGGCTAATTTTTTTGTATAGTTTAGTAGAGACGGGGTTTCACTGTGTTGGCCAGGATGGTCTTGATCTCTTGACCTCGTGATCCGCCCGCCTCGGCCTCCCAAAGTGCTGGGATTACAGGCTTGAGCCACCGTGCCCGGCCTCCTAATTCTTATTCTCAGTAGTCACCAGAAAAGGGAAACTTGTCTTGCCACAAAAGCATTTGAAGTTTATCATCTTTAATGCTCATATCCCAGAGCAAATTAATTGGAGAGGCTGATTCAGTAAACAAAGATTTGGACCAGGGAGAAAGGAAGGAAGAAATGGGGGAGAGAAGATGTGAAAATAAGTAAGGAAAATGAAGGAAGAGAAAAGATATTTTTTTCATTTTCTGTTTTGCCAGTGGAAGTCTATGTCCCACAGACTGTATCATAGGATGACAGGAGTCACATTCTGTCTTCTCTCAGGGCATTCGTGCTTGCCATTCCTTATCCCTTGAATGCTCTTCCAGCAGACTCTGGCTTAATCTCTTGATCCCCTTTTCCTCTGCTCAAGGTCAGCTTGCCAGAGAGGCCTTTCCTGACTACCTCTGACCCCTTATCTTTATTCTTACCCTTTATTCTTCTTTTCTAGCACTTATCACTGCACAATAAGTAGTACTACTTATATTGTTACCTGTTTATTGTGTTTTCCCCATGCTAAAAGGCAAGCTCTGTGTGAATAGGGACTTGCTGGTCCCCAGAACAGCCATCTTCTGCAACATACCAGAAGCTCCCTAAGTATTTGTTGAATGAAAATTAGGGTAGGGGTTTCTCTGGGAGCTTTACTGATGTTTTCAGGATTTACTCTATTGGTTTCAAGCAAACAAGTTGGGTGCTGGGGTATTAGGGCTATGATCAGTGGTCTTCAGCTAAAAGAATAAACATCAGAACCAACCTGGGCACTTCTTGATTTGTAGACCACCAGATGCTTCCGGGAAGACTAATTTCTTTCCTCTTGTGGTAAATGAGAAAGAACTACTATTACCTGGGTGTGAATGACCAC
Source organism: Cebus imitator (assembly GCF_001604975.1). NCBI lineage: Eukaryota > Metazoa > Chordata > Mammalia > Primates > Cebidae > Cebus > Cebus imitator. Next base: position 143,577 of record NW_016107602.1, read on the forward strand.
GGGAGATGGCTTTTCAGACACTGTGAGACTTTGGATGGGTAGGAATTCTTGAAGGATACTAGCCCGTTGCATACAGGTCAAAGCATCTGCGAGCTTGTTCTATGGTCTACAACCCTCACCACTCACTCCCAATAGGCAGGTGGATGTTTTAATTTGACTAGCTGCGACTCTTTTATCTCTGCAATAATTTGAGCAGAAAAACATTTGCTTGAAAAGAGTTTTGAGATCCTAGAATAAAAAAACCAATAACCCAAGGTTAAGCAAGGGGGAGCGTGGACGTGGGAAGAGTCAATTCATTGAATACTGAAGCATCCCACTTGGGGTTTGGGCTCATCTTTAAAATTCTCTTCTTGTTTCATCTATTGTAATTCCCCCAGCCTGCCACAGAGAACTTGCATTTTATCCAAAGTAAATATTCCAACAGATGAAATCTAAGCAGACCACTCTAGCACTATAAAGTGGAATTATAATGGGTTTCTCCCACGCTGAGATTTGAGACTTTGGTGGAGGTGGGGGTTGAGGTAACTATAGTTTTGACATGAACAGTATCTTCTCGCTCTAAATCAATTTGACTTTAATGGATCTACACCTCCAGACCAATCTGTTATAGCAGGCTGAAAAACAAAAAGTTTCTTTGGAAATAGTCCCCTCTCCACTACCAGATATAGAAAATCTGCCCTTATTCTAGATGTTTGTATCGTTTTCTGCTTTATTTGCACACATGTATATGCCCCTTTAGCCTCTCATTAGCTTGTGGTATTTTTATGCCTTTTCCTTAAACTTAATGGATGTCCGAAGACAACTTGGAAGCTCTCTCTCAGGAATGTCATGCCTGAGACAGACATGGCTTTCACCCAAATCAAAGATGAGTTGAAAAGCTGGCAAAGAAGGTCAAGAGCTGTAGAATGGCTTCATTTTAAAAATTATTTAAAAAAATTTAACCCTCCAATAGTGTCAAGAAGAAAACGTAACATTTCTATGCAAGTCCTGAGCATCCTCTTTGTGCAAAGACAGATGACCACTAGACTGAGACTTTCTGCCTGAGATCTGAGGCAGAACCCTTCCTCGAGCACCTGCTCTGTGTCCAGGATTCTGCTATACACTTGGCGTAGGACCTCACAGGAAGAAAATATGCTGCACAATCCTTCAGCATTCCTGAATGGCCTCTGTAAGCAGGGGTGGGCTGCTCATGAATGTCCTAAAATATCTGCCCCGAAGTCAGTCTTGCCTCCTCCAATCCACTCCGCACAGCAGCCTGAGTAGCCTTGCAGTACTAGTCAGATTAGAGTCATTATCCCAGCTGAACCCATTCAGTGTCTTGCTCTGAGTAACATGGGTCAAGTCCAACTTTATCTTTTTCTGAGATAGAATCTCGCTCTGCCACCCAGGTTGGAGTGCAGTGGCCCATCTCAGCTCACTGCAACCTCCGTCTCCCGGGTTCAAGGGATTCTCTTGCCTCAGCCTCCTGAGTAGCTGGGACTACAGCTGCGCCCCACCATGCCCGGATACTTTTTTTGTATTTTTAGTAGAGATGGGATTTCATCATGTTGGCCAGGCTGGTCTCAAACTACTGATCTCAGGTGATTTGCCCTCCTCAACTTCTCAAAGTGCTGGAATTACAGTTATGCGGCACTACACCCATCCAAAGTCCAACATTTTAAATATGACTTATTCCTTGCCTATCTTTCCAGCTCCATCTCTTACCTCTTAGAGCTCCAGTTGTGAGCAACAGTTTACCTTCCTTAAACGCACCTGTCTCCTTGCACTCAGACTCATCTTTGAGCCTTTCCACCGGCTGTTTCCTCTGCCTCACATTCCCAACCTCCCTTCCCTGCCCCTCATCACCTGGAAATCCCCATTCATCCTTCACGTCTCCAGACTAGTTAGGTCCTCTTCTATATGATTCTACACAAGAGTCTTCAACTCAAACATGTTCAGGTGCAGAACTGTTAGATCAGACAGGTAAAACGGACTCTATGTGAAACAATTCAAAGTAGTGGAGAGTAGCAAATCGTAGAGTTCATCCTTCTCTAAATAGTCATTATCTCAGCTTCAGGCAAGTGTTGCCATTTGGGACTACAAGCCTACTTTTGCCATCTTTTCTTATTTTTAAAGAGACATTAGAAATCTAGATTTTTATTGGAAATCTTTAACATGCTACATAGGCCCAGATGTGGCTGGTTGGCCCTCCAATGAGATATTGATTTGTTTTAGTTGTCTTCTCTGCAGAGCTATAAGTGCTTCTCAAACTATAGTGAGCATGTCCTCAAAATGCAGAGATTTAGGCTTCACTCTCAGAGGGAGGCAGATCTGGGGGAGGCGGGAAGACAAGAGTGGCAGTCTGTGTTGTTCATTGTCTTATGGTACTTATAATGCCTAGCATGGGCTCTAGCACATAGCAGGTGCTCCAGAAAATACTGGTTGAATGAACAAATCCTAAATTGAAATATCAAACCTGGTCTAATTTACAAGCTGCTGCCTCTCAAATCACCAAGACTAGCTGGGAATGAATTGAGAGGAACTGATGCCAGCTACCACCAGCCCTCCCAAGTTCCCTCCTATTTTTACTTTCTGGAATTGAGGTTTATCCAGATATGGTACTGGGTTAGGTAAAACCAGGAGCATTTAAGGGACTGTATCTTTTTACCTGACCAATTTAGATTTTTCCAGAATCAGTTGCTGAGGAAAGAGATAAGTAGTTTCACAGACAGGGGCTGGGCACGGTGGCTCAGGCCTGTAATCCCAGCACTTTGGGAGGCCAAGGCATGTGGATCACCTGAGGTGAGGAGTGCGAGACTAGCCTACCAAATGGTGAAACCCCGTCTCTGCTAAAAATACAAAATTAGCTAGGTATGGTGGCACATATGTGTAATGCCAGCCACTTGGGAGGTTGAGGCAGGAGAATGACTTGAACCCAGGAGGCAGAGTTTGCAGTGAGCCCAATTGCGCCATTGCACTCCAGCCTGGGCAACAAGAGCAAAACTCTGTCTCAAAAAAAAAAAAAAAAAAAAAACCAAAAAACCAAAAAAGAAACCAACAACAAAAAAAGACCACAGACAGGACAGTGAAAATCAGAAGGTGGGCTGCTTGGCAGCCCAGGGAGGGAATTCTAGGGTCCTGCTAAGCTTTTCTCTCCTAGGTCTGGATTTCAAGTTGTCTCTATATATGTGAGGGCATGTCCACCTGGGTGGTAAAAGTGTCCTCTTGTGGCCAGGCTTGGTGGCTCCTGCCTGTAATCCCAGCACTTTGGGAGGCTGAAGTGGGCAGATCACCTGAGGTCAGGGATTTGAGACCAGCCTGGCTAACATGGTAAAACCCCATTTCTACTAAAAATACAAAAAAATTAGCTGAGTGTGGTGGTGCGTGCCTATAATCCCAGCTACTAGGGAGGCTGAGGCAGGAGAATTGCTTGAACTCAGGAGGCGGCAATTGCAGTGAGCGGCAATCACACCATTGCACTCCAGCCTAGGCTACAGGGTGAAACACTGTCTCAAAAAAAAAAAAAAATGTTCTCTTGCCTAGACAGGCTGGAGTCCATCTGGGAAGACTCCCTGCAGGGCACTCCACACTAAAGGTGGGAAAACTATCTCTTGTAAACCAGTTTATTTAGTTGTAAGCTATTCCGTGCTTATTTACTTTTTATTTTCATTACAAGGCCTTTAGCACAGTCTTCTGTAAATGTTTCAGCCTTGTTTGGAAGGGGAGACACCTCAATAAAAGCAGCACCCTTTAGATGCCACCTGGTGGCAGCAGCGGAGGTGGAGCAGTAAGATCCTAGAGTACTTGTTAGAAATGCAGATGTCCAGGCCTCCTGTCCTCCCCTAGACCTTCCTCCTTCTGGAAGTGAGGCCTAAATCTCTGCATTTTGAAGACATGCTCACTGCAGTTTAAAAAGCACTGCCTGGTCTGGTGTAGTGGCTCACACCTGTAATCCTAGCACTTTGGGAGTCCGAGGTGTGTGGATCGCTTGAGGTCAGGAGTTCAAGACCAGCGTGGCCAAATGGCAAAACCCCATTTCTACCAAAAATACAAAAATTAGTTGGGCATGGTGGCACACACCTGTAATCCCAGGTATTCAGGAGGCTGTGGCAGGAGAATCCCTTGAACCTGGGAGGCAGAAGTTGCAGTGAGCCGAGATTGCGCCACTGCACTCAAGCCTGGGCAACAGAACGAGACTCTGACATGAAAAATCAATCAATCAATCAATCAATCAATAGCACTGCCTAAGGAGAAGCGTAAGGGGAGGTGAATTTTTCCCTCCTTCATGTCTACCTTGTAACCTTGAGATTTGATTTTGTCCAAGAAGATGGCAGATATTTTTTCTGGGGCAGAGGTAATGTTTATTGCCTGATTGTATCACATGGCATGATCTAATAAAGGCACATTTGGCTAAATGGTCCTAATGATTTGGACCTTTGCCCAAGGCCTCCATTTCAGCTCTGTTGCTCACTTATGCTCCTACCTGAAACTTTGGCAGGCTTGTTTTGTCAATAAAGATGTGGACCAAGACTCTGTAAGTGGGCCGTTTCACAGTCATCTTCTAGCCTGTCTTCCTAGTAGCCAACTGCAGGAACAGACTGTTCAAGTGCATAAAAGGAGACATGTAGTGACACTCAGCAGGGAAGCAGGTCTTTTCTAAATAAGCAGCTTCATTGTTTTCCTTCTCTGTGTGGTGTTTACAGCATGGGAGGCTGACCAGCTGAGTTGACTCAGAAACAGAAAGAAAAATCAGGGAGCCGGGAGCTGGGGAGTTGGCTCAGCCCGTGACTCACTGCGTGGTCTGTGGTGAAGTCATCTATGACCTGCCCTCCACCCTGACAGCTTGTAACAAGAAGGCAACAACCCTACCCTGATCTGTAAGCTTAGGATGATAGGATCATGGATTCTGGTTATTCAAAAGCAGTTTGCAAATTTCAACATGAGATAAGTTTGCCATCTGGGAGTAGAGGTGAGGAAAGGAATGCTGGACTGTTGTTGAGCCACGTGTGCTATTGTTGGAAAAATATTATTCCAGTGTCAGACCAGGTTTTAAGACTTGGCTTTGACGTTAGCCTAACTGTATGATCCTGAGCAAGTCCCCTGACCTTACCAACCATAAGTAAGGAAAATTAATGCAAAAAGTGAGATAGGTTAGGTGACATCTATGGTCCTCTTGATGACCCTAGGCCTGTCTAGCTCCTTCTGAGTTCATTCAGAAGGCAATCACCTTTGCTCCTTCCTTCAAGGCCTTTCAGAGGTAGTTTGGTCTCAGAATAGGTACCACAGAGCAGAATAGGCTCTATGGTACCTCTTGTGTCCCCTCATATGTAATTTAAAATTAAAGCACTATGAAGGTTTATAAGGCAAGTGTTAGAAAGTACAGTAAAATTCTCATTTTTTCCTGCAATGACTGGTTTGAAGTCTTTTCTTGGGAATAGCAACCAGATTCTTTAAAAACAATTGTTTTGGTGCCTCTGATTTGCAGGAGACAAGAATATGTGTTTTTTTAGCCACCTGGTTAACTCAACACTGGAAAGACCATCTTGCTGTCTCTGCAGGGATTCTGCTGGTAATTGAGCCTCCACCACCAAGAGGAGATACCTCTGCTCAGAGAAGAGGAATTGGGGTATAAGGCGTGGAGGAGAAAGGAATTCAGGAAAGTAAATACTCAATGATAAACCAAACCCCATGGTCTCAGCTCAGGTTCAGATCTCAAGTCCTTGTTTTGATTCAGATAGCTGGGAAGGGAGCGGTGTCTGTCTCATGGGCTCTCTCCTCCCTACCCTAAACCCATGCTGGCTGATTAAAAAGATTCTGTGCATTATTATGAGAAAATATCAGGTCAGCAATACATCTTATTTTATTATTTATGTATTTATTTATTTACCGAGACAGAGTCTTCTTCTATCACCCAGGCTGGAGTGCAGTGGCACGACCTCGGCTCACTGCAACCTCTGTCTTCTAGGTTCAACAGATTTTCCTGCCTCAGCTCTATGGTACCTATTCCACATCCAAACTACCTCTGACAGGCCTTGAAGGAAGTCAGAGCGACAAATGGTGCTCCTGAGCAAAGGTGATTTCCTTCTGAATGAACTCAGAAGGAGTAGCTGGGATTACAGGTGTTCACCACTACGCACGGCTATTCTTTGTATTTTAGTAGAAATGGGTTTCACTGTGCTGGCCAGGCTGGTCTCAAACTCCCGGTCTTGTGATCCACCCACCTCGGCCTCCCAAAGTGCTATTACAGCTATGAGCCACTGCTCCCAGCCCCAGGTCAGTAATATTCTTGTCCTCATCAGGAGGCCTTTAGTCAGGTCCTTCAGGTTATGGGACTGTCAGGTGGTACAAAGAAGAGAGTGAGGAAGGCCCTGTTGATTCACTTGAGGCCTGCACCTCCAGCGTGGGGCCTCTGAGTTCCTTTTCTCTTCCCATTGTCTTGCCTTTCTCTTCCCTTGGAAGTTCTCTCACACTTGAACAGTTCCTCTGCCTTCTGGACTGAGACTTATCCTTTCCTCTGAAGCAGAAAGCAAACAGGGGGTCAGTCACTGGCCAAGATCCAGCCTGTGGGGCGTGGCCAAGAATCTCCCTTCATTATATTCCTAGTTTCTGCTATTTAGGACCCAGTGGACAGAGGGTCAGATGATCTTACCCAAGTGGCTGACTGACAAGGATACTGATTTTCTGTAAAGTTTGGGGTATCGAGCTGGGGCCAGGGAATGTGATCGGAGCCCAGGGATGGAGAGTCTTTCTTACTGAGGAGCTTGGGGGAGGACACTCTAAATAATGTTAAACAGGAGGTGCAAGATGAGATGTGTGCTTTAGCAAATTACTCAGTATCGAAAGCAGATTACGGCCAAGTAGTCACAGGGAGATGTAATGGTGGCCAGAACGGGGTAGTGTGAGTGGAGATGGAAAGAAGTATATCAATTCCTGAGATTTGGAAGGGAGCACTGGCTAGTCTAGGTGATTTACTGACTATGGAGATGGGAGTAAGGGAGAGAGAGAAGGTTTTTAGTTTGGACAAATGAGATGATACTGAGACCATTCATTACACTTGGAAACACAGGTGGAAGAAGTGTAATTTTGTCTGGGAAGCTGATATTGAAATGATGAGTTTGATTTGACTATATGATTTCAAGGTATCTTTGGCATGTTCAAATATAGATTCTATTAGATAGTAGTATACATTTGTCTGGAATTTATTTTTACTAATAAATGTCAGACAATTTATTTTTACTAATGAATTTCAGACAAGCGTATGTGTAAGGGATTCTAGACAAGTTAGGATAATGAGGTTGTCATGAGTGAGGACTGAATGAGATAGTGTACGAAAGCCCTTAGCAAGTGGCTAGGCCATAATAGATACTCAATAACTCTTGAACATTGAGGATTAAAGAGCCAGAGTTAACTAATATTACCTATACAAAATGTCTAGTAAGGTTTCTGGTGCAAGGACAACACTCAGCAACTGTGTGTTTCGTTTTCTAAGGATCTTGTCATTAGGGTTGGAAGGGACTTCCCAGGGCCCATCAGTGGCAATGAGAAGGCAGAGGAAACCTCAGATGAGCTTTGCAGCTCCAAGTGGGACTCTGGGCAGGAGGGGAATAGAGCAGTGGGGTCTGTGCCTTTGATGACTAAGGGGGAAGGGCTGTGCTGGTGGGAAATAATCAAATGATGTGACTCCACATGGTGGGCTTGTGCTGGGCTTGAGGAGACTGACACCTTGGGAAGGCCACAGCAGGTGCCTGCTGAATTCTTGGAATACAAAGGACATCTGCTTGAGTCAGGTTCATTGTCCTTTGGGAAGACCTATGTGAAGCAAGTTATTGTTATGTTTGCTAATCATGAGACAAGATATTACCAGCCACAAAACACAGGTGTTAAAAGCCTGGTGGTTAAGAGCATGGGTTTTGGATTCAGGCACACCTGAGGTTGAATCCTGGCCTGACCACTTGAGCAAGTGGTTTATCTTATTCATAAAAAGGAAATAAAACTGCTTACCACCTAAGTCTGTTGTAATTCATAAGTAAGTTAATATATGTAAGGCAGCTGGTACAATACATAGCATATAGTAAGTTTTTAATACATAGTAGCTATTGCTATTACTGCTGAAACACAAAAGCAGTTGAGAGGAGAATACTATCTTATTTCCTGTTTCCATTCTGGGTGACTGTTTTCCTAGGAGATTGACTATTAGAGTACAATGATATGACAGCCAAATTTCACAACAAATCCAAAGGTATAGGATTCTTACCCTTTTCCATATCTTCCTTAAAGCACAACTCATGTGTGAACCTGTCTTTGATTCAATTCCTCCTTCTTTATGTTCCCTTAGCCTGTTTTTTAAATTTTATTTTACCTGTATTATGACATTTCACAGGCTGACTACATTATGCAATGTAATAATCTTGAGATCTGTTTATGCATCAAAGGGCATGTTGAGTGTCCTTTGGAGAAAGTGCTGAGTTCTAGTATCTTTTTTAAAAAAACCAATAATGTAAATAACTAAATGGAAAGTGTGTGTCCTGAGTGTGTCAGCGTCAGTACGAATCAACCAGGTACCTCACAATTTGGAAGGGGTGACCGGAAAACAATGAAAAAAAAAGGTTGATTTGAAACTGGAGTAAATGCTTGATATGAAAGCTAAGGTAGCCCTCCAACATGCAATCTATGAAGTGAGAGGAAAGTAGAAAACAGCGGTAATTTGAACAGGGGTCAACAGTGTAAAGCTGCTTTGGAAATTTGCAAGATACAGGGTAGGGCCAAAAATGAATAAAGTCGTAAATATTCTGATCCTTTGGGATATGTGTACGTAGGGCAACACCAAATTATTAAGGGCAATTATCCTAAACATTGATGAATATAAGGAAGTTAAATGTAGTGAAGAAAAGTAGAAAATGAAAAAGAAAACATGAAAAACAGTAGAAGGGAAAAGGAGAATGAAACAAGGACAGAAGAGAAGAAAGAGTTGGCATTTTAGATGCTAAACAAGAATTTCTCAATTTAAAAGCTATTAAAAGTTTAATAAGTGTTATTAAAAGTTTCTCAATTAAAAGTTTGTGACATGAATGAAACGATCTCCTTCATTGCCTTGAAAGCCACATTCAAATTGAAGTATGAACACGAAAAGACTTCTTTGAGTCCTAGCAGTCCATGATGCTTGGCTTTCTGGCTTGTGACTCTGAGCAATACTATATGTTTCTAAAAATCAAAATCTTAAACCTTGGAGCTTGAGTGGCTAATGCACTTTTCAAAGGGCTCATATCAGATTTCTGGCTCTCTCATCCTGTGATCATCGTTCAATTACATTTGCCAAACAGCCTACAGACTAGAAACAAAGGGACCAGCTGTAATAGCAACAAGGGCTCCTCCTACCAATACTACCCTAGTTTTTCCCCAGTATGGACTTTATTTCAGGTTTCAGAGTCTTCAGAGTACAATCTGGATGCCACTGGAAAATGCTGTTCCTGTTATTCTGTTGTTCCTTCATAGAAGTCCAAGGATGAACCGGGCGTGGTGGTGGGCGCTTGTAATCCTAGCTACTCGGGAGGCTGAGGCAGAAGAATCACTTGAATCTGGGAGGTGGAGGTTACTGTGATTTGAGATGGTGCCATTGTGCTCCAGCTAGGGCAACAAGAGCAAAACTCCATCTCAAAAAAAAAAAAAAAGTCCAAGGATGTATATATACCTGAAAGTTTTATAATGCACTGTCTTTCATTCTGTGTCCAATGAGTAGCCTGGCATGGACACTGTGGCAGCCTCAGTTCCCTGGGACAGAGCGTGAGAACTGGGCAGTTAGCCCTGTGTAAAGAATGGAACCTGATTCAGTTCTGAAACATTAAAGGGTCAGTATTTCTTGCCAGTAATGGTTCCTGCTGGGATGCCTTAGAAGGAAATCTTATAGAATGGAAGTTAGAGGATTGGATTCCAAGCCTGCTGCTTGCTGAGATAGGGTGGATAGAACCACAATACATGCCCAGGTATATGCAGTGCCAGTGACCTCATAAACAAATCTAACTTGTTATTTTCAATAACACTCTTAGAGTGTAACAAAATCACCAGAGGGACTGTGCTTCTGAAGGAATGTGTTTCCAGCTGTGGCTGCTGCCACATGAAACCCTACCTGATACTAACAATAATACTCTGCAATCCCATTTCATGAAGTTATATATTTAAAAAAATTTCCTCTGTTCCTAAGAGCCTTCTGTTATCCTGCTACCAGTCTCAGGAGTCATCCCTCCCTCTTTGTTCTCTTCATCCGTGCCTCTTGCCCCTCACCATATAGCTCTACAAATATAATTTTCCTTTACCAACAGTCCATGCTTTCACTGTGCCCCAGTTAATGCTAATAATTTCCTTTGGTGGTCTCATTACCTCCCAAATTAAGCTTCCCGTTGCATTAATATTCAAGCTTAAAATGATTTGGAAACTAAGCCTATTTTTCCACAAGAGCAAGATGCCTGTTGAAGTAACAGTGTGAGGTTGAATCTCTTTGATGAATGCCTTTTATTAACTGATTAGACTGGATTTTACTTCCTGCCTAAAGTCAGAGTCAAGGAATCTGAGTGTGTCTAACCATCTCTGCTTTTCTACCTGATCTGAAAATTGTGGCCTAACCGTAATGTGTTTTCCTCTCTCCCTGGTATCCGTCTTGCTTCCCAGCAGCTCCCTGGTAACTGGTTCAGCTTTGTGTGGTGGTGGTGAAAGTTACATTTCTATGGAGAAATGCGGCAGCATGTAGCAGAGTGGCAGAGAAGCTTTATTTAGACTTTGTTTATTGACCACATAACTTAGTTTTTAGGGTAATCCTGTGATTGGTATTCTGAGCATTTTCTGAGCTGCCTCATCACTGGGTCAATGACTTTAGCTAAAAGAAATAGAAAAGGAAATTGGTTCTGTCTCACTGAGCTTACCAGAGTGGAATCTGGCCAAACCACTGAACACCACTGAGCTTCATTCCTCACCTGTAAAATAGAGATAAATAATAAAACTTGCACTGTATGAAGATTAAATAAGACAATGTATGTAAAGTAAATAGCATGGTGACTGAGAGGTCAGCATAGTGCAGTGAGTAAGAGCATGAACTGGAGTAAGACTGTCTTCTCCAAATTCTCCCTCAGTCTGTTGCTGTCTGTGTAGTTTGGGGCTAGCCAAACAGCTGTGCCTCATTTGCCAATCTGTAGAAAGGGCAATCATAAAATTTACCTTCTAAGATTACTGTAAAGGCGAAATGAATTAGTGAAAACTGCTGAGAACCATGCCTGGCACACAAACACAACAAACACAACAAAAGTGTTTGCCTAAAAAAAAGTGTTTGCCATTATTATCAGAAAATACTGGTATTATTACAGCTATTAAAATAAGCCGTGGCCTTGAAAACACTGCCTGAAAAGCTGATACAATCAAAATGAAGCAGTAAAGGTTTAACCTTTGGTCGTGCGTAGCCTAAGATGTTTTACTTACTCTTTCTTTCTTTGCCAAAAGGAAATAGAAAATTCAGAGATGATGTTGACTTAGGGAGACCGTCTGAGGAAGGAAGAAATCCCAGGTGACCTGGCTCTCTTCACGTTCCTCAGGAAGCCCGCTGGTTTCAGGAAGACCTCTACAAAGGGGAAACCTGACCTCATAATTGAACAAAGCTGATTTTTAAACACGGGAAGTAAGGGCTAATGGGGGTGGTTATGAGGAGTATTAATCCCCTTCAGGGAGAGAATTTAATATAACTGAGGTCACAGGAGACAATCTCCAATATACCCATTAGCAAATTAGTTTTTTGTTTATCTTTAAAAAAGGGCGGAGTCAGTTCAAAAGTATGGTGGAGACTGATATGTTGAGGCAGTGCAGTATTTGGAGAAACTGCCAAGAACATGTGAAAGACCACACATAACTATTTTATGCCCCTGTAAGATCCTTGCTAGAGCTTGATGGTACCCATTATTTCATTTTTCCTTATGTTTTAAACTTTCAGTAGAACTTATAGCTATTATTACATATAAGAGGTATCAAGTATCAACTATGTTATCAACATGAACAGTGAAAAGCTATTTTCTTAAACCTATGTGAATCTTACGTAGCTTTTAAGAACATGTGTCCCAAAAATAAAAATAAAACCTTGTGTCCAAAAGAACCATCCTATAGAGTGGTCTGGTGTAGACAGTGAATTAAGAGCCATCTGGGTTAAGTGCCTTTGGGAAAATCACTTCTCTGAATTGTAGTTTCTACTTCCCCTGCTTATTCCAGAGTGTTACTGTGGACACCAAGTAAGGTGACGAATGTGAGAAAACACTTTTTAAATGCAAAATGATATGAAAACGTGTTATAAATGTAAATTTATAAAGGTGAGATTGGGATAAAGAGGGAGTAAGAAAGACCTCAGTGGGTGAAAAAGGAAAAAAATCAATTTACAAGATATTCAGGCATAAAAGAAGGCAGTTGGGAAGTGAAAAGATACATGGTAAATGAATAACAATAGACAAGCTAAAAATAAGTCACATATATCTGTAAGATGGAATATTATGTGGGTATGAAAAGTTAGGCTTATGAAGTATTTGAATGGCATGCAAAATACTCATAATGCTAACTAAAAACAGATACAACATTGTATGTGGGAAGAAAATGCAGCCAATTGTACGAGAAAAGTATTAAAAGAGATTGGAAAGAAATATGGTAAAAATGCTTGCCTCTGAGTAGTAAGCAATTAGAGGAGATTGTTTCTATTCTTTCTGAAAATTACCATTTTCTTTAGTGAACATGAATCACTTTTCTAATTAAAACTAAGCTAAACTAAATTAACAACAAAAGATAGGAGAAAAGCTAGATCAAAGAGGTATATGAACTAGAGTATCAGGAAAATCCTGAAGCTTCTTTAGGCCTGAATGTGTAATTTGTACCTGAAAGATCAAATATAAGTGCTTTGTTACCCCACTTAAGAGCAGTTCATCGTATAAACAATAGCTTTCAATTATACGCTGCTCATGTATATGAGGAACTATCTAATTTTATTATTTTTCACTGATTTTATTTCTTTTTCATGGTGTATATTTTTAGGTCTTACTCTATTTCAATGGTTTTTGGGGAACAGGTGGTTTTGGTTACATGGATAAGTTCTTTAGTGGTGATTTCTGAGATTTTGGTGCACCTGTCCTCCAAGAAGTGTACACCATACCCAATGTGTAGTCTTTTGTCCCTCACCCGATCCCATTCTTCCCCTCGTGTCCCCAAAGTCCATTCTTAATGCATC
>NW_016107602.1:157825-160515 GCF_001604975.1 Cebus imitator
TTTTGAGGAGAGTCTCACTCTGTCGCCCAGGCTGGAGTGCAGTGGTGCAATTTTGGCTCACTGCAACCTCCGCCTCCTGGGTTCAAGCGATTCTCCTCCCTCAGCCTCATGAGTAGCTGAGATTACAGGCACTCGCCACCACACCCTGCTAATTTTTGTATTTTTAGTAGAGATGATGTTTCACCATGTTGGCCAGGCTGGTCTCAAACTCCTGACCTCAGGTGATCTGCCTGCCCTGGCCTCCCAAAGTGCTGAGATTACAAGTGTGAGCCACCACGCCTGGCCAGGAAATTACATTTGAAATGACCAATCTGCTATTGGTTCCTGATTTTTGTTTTCTTCAACCTTTTCTTCCCGGAAAGCCTGCCCCCTCTGCTCTGATCATCAGAGAGCTATTTTCAAGATGGTATACTTCTCATCTCATAAAAGTCAATTAGATCTTTAAATTCAATTTGTTGAGGCCAGGCGCAGTGGCTCATGCCTGTAATCCCAGCACTTTGGGAGGCTGAGGCAGGCACATCACTTGAGGTCAGGAGTTCAAGACCAGCCAGGCCAACATGGCAAAACCCCATCTCTACTAAAAATACAAAAATTAGCTGGGTGTGGTGGCATGTGCCTGTAATTCCAGATACTCGGGAGGGTGAGGCATGACAACTGCTTGAATCCAGGAGGTGTGCAATTAATTAGCTGAGATCATACCTTTGCACTCCAGTCTGGGCAACAGAGTGAGACTCTGTCTCAAAAATAAATAAATAAATTCAACTTGTTGAAATTTTGTTCTTGACAATATGCAGTAACTCATTGAACCCTCACCAAGATCCCATTGTATTAGTTTGCTAGGGCTGCCACAACAAAGTACCACCAACAGTGGCTAAGACAACAGAAATTCATTGTTTCACAGTTTTGGAGGCTGAAAGTCTGCAATCAAGGTGCTGGCAGGGTTGGTTCCTTCTGAAGGCTGCGAGGGAAGGTTCTGTTCCAGGCTTCCTCCTTGGCTTATAGACAGCCCTCTCCTCCTGCATCTTTCTGCATAGTCATCCCTCTGTGCAAATACTGTTCTTCTCTTCACATGGTGTTCTTTTTATAAGGACACCAGTCATGTTGGACTAGGTGCCTACCTTACTCCAGTATTACCTCATCTTAACCAATTACATCTGCAGCACCCCTGTTTCCAAATAGGTCATATTCTGAGGATTGTGGCTCTAGCACGTGAATTTTGGGGGGACACAATTTACTCACAACGCTCATAAGGAAATTTTATCCTCTCTCCTTATTTTACAGAGGTAGAAAGTGGGGTCTAGAGAAGTAACTCTCTAAGATCCAAGGGCTAAGAAGTGGCAAAGCTTGGATTCTAATGTAGGCAGTCTGACTCTAAGCCCACATGCTTATATTCTTTTCTTTTCTTTTTTTTTATTAACAAGGAGAATAATCAAAAACAAACACACAACAACCTTAAAACTGAAATAGCAGTAAGTCAGATGGCTGTTGCAGTTCACAGATGTACCTGGGGTACATGCTCCTTTGTTGTGAGGCAGGATGTAGGCACAGGACTGTGTATTTAGGTATATATGTGACCAAGAAGAATCAGAGAACTGGAAACCACTGGAGAACAGAAAGTATCCATAACTTTTCATCAGGCAATCCCAAAGCACTCTGCTCCTTTCCTTTTCTTTGCCCCTGTATCCTCTGTGGTTCCAGTTCCAGGTGAACTTGTGGCAATCCCAAATTGCTCCTTCCTCCTTCCTCTTTTTCAGTTTCTCATCATCTTCAGACTTTCTGGATATTGAAGAGACATTCAAACCAAATCTTTGAGCTCTTTTCTTCAGCTTATCCAAGTTAACCATAGGGTTTGTTTTTTTTTGTTTTTGTTTTTGTTTTGTTTTGTTTTTTTATCAGATGACAGACCTTCTGTGGGAACCGAGAAAATCCCAAACCAAGCCTGCCCAAGCAGCTTTCCTACTCTCCAGGCTCACAGGTACATTGAATCATTTGGCCCTTTTTTGCATTCTTTCAGTCTGTGCTATTTCGATGAAATTTTTACCACTTTCTTCTCTGCTGCCACATCAACAGTTTTTTCAGGGGGTTCTTCCTCTTGGACAGGGAGCTCTATAAACTTTGTCTCTTCTTCTTCTGTTTCATCTCCCAGTACATCTTCTTCTTTTGTCTCCTTTTCAACATGTTCTTCACAAGATACACCTGGAGTCTATTGATGAGATCTTGCTTTATTCCCTTGGTCTCGAAACCACAAGCAAGACGTTCTTGCCTTAGTTCGGCGAGCTTCAGCTTATGGAGCTCCACCATCTTGGTTACTATCTTGTTACCCATCTTGCAAGCTTATATTCTATAGCCTCTCGGGAAAGCAAGAGAACTACCTTAGAAATAATGGAATTCCAGTTTTGTTTTTGTTTTTATACATAGCCAGTCAAGAGATTGATGTGGGTTGGGAGAGCTGTGTCTGAGACTTCACTCTTGTGTGGAGAGCCTTAAAAATTACCTTCTACCCTCAGAAACCTAAAAAGAAAACTACCATTCAATTCAGCAATCCCATTGCTGGGGATATATATTCAAAAGAAAGGAAATCAGAATCTGGAAGAGACATCTGCACTCCCATGTTTATTGCAGCACTATTCACAATAACCAAGATTTGGAAGCAACCTAAGTCTTCATCAACAGATGAATGGATAAAGAAA
>NW_016107602.1:160836-179289 GCF_001604975.1 Cebus imitator
TATATATATATATATATATACATACACACACACACACACACACACACACACACACACACACACCATAGAGTACTATTCAGCCATAAACAAGAATAAGAAAGACCCTGTCATTTGTAACAACATGCATGAAAATGGAGATCATGTTAATTAAGTAAACCAAGTGCAGAAAGACAAACAACATATTTTCACTCATTTGTAGAAGCTAAAAAATTAAAACAATTGAACTCATGGACACAGAGAGTGGAACAATGGCTTCCAGAGGCAGGGAAGGGCAGCAAGGGGTAGGGGATGGGGATGATTAATCGGTACAAAACTATATTAATAGTTAGATAGAATGAGTAAGATCTAGTCTTTGGTCCACAATAGTGTGACTACAGTCAAAAATAATTTGTCTGACATTTAAAATAACTACATACAGAATTGGAATGTTCATAACACAAATGATAAATGTTTAAGGTGATGGATAACCTCATCCCGATATGATTATTACACATTAGATGCCTGTATCAAAATATCTCATTTACCCCATAAATATATGCACCTACTATGTGCCCATAAAATTTTTAATTTTGAAAAATAGAAAATAAATTACCTTTTCAACTATTAACAGATAAGGCTGGATTCAATAAGTTTTGCCCCAGAAGTCTACCCATATGTGTCTCGTTTTTACCCCAAGACACTTCTTACTAGACTAGTTTTGTGTACTCTGTGCAGGGCCAGGGTACACAGCAAATGGGATTAGAACTCCTGAAGCTTCAGCAGGTTGAGCCACTGGTGAATGAAGAGAAGGAGGCATTCACAGGTATGTAATCCCACATCAAGGGCCTGGTATTGCAGCACAGCCAGTGGTGGTGATTTTGAGGCTTTCTCACATTTTCTGCATTTGGTAATTATTCATCTGGTACTGCAGTTTGACCGGGAGATCAAATGGGCCCTACCATTCAGCATCCTGTGCTTGCTGCCTCCCTAGGAAAGATCACTGCCCCTGAGTTCACATAGACCCTCCTCCAGCAAGTTGAGAAGCTGCTTACTGAGGGCTCTGCCTGCATGGTGAAGAAGGGAAAACCACTGGCCAGTGCAAGATCACACCACCATGGGGTCCTGTTGATCCCTCAGGCCCTGGGGCCACATCTGAGCACTTGCTCATGGGCCCAAAAGGAAGACCTTTGTTCATGAGAATTTGCACAACCAGACCAATGGAAGTGTCTCACATTGACTTCAGGGCATCTCTCAGCCCCTAGCAAGTCACCATTCACTATTTGATTGCTTGAATCGCAAGTTTTCAGTGGAATATTAAGAGCTCTAGGGCTGGGAGACACCTCTGAGATCATCCAGTCTCTAAGAAGCAGTACAGGGTAGTGTGTGGCAAAATCAAGGCCAGAGGCCACATCTTCTGATACCCCATTCAACACTCTATCCAGGAGGCCTGTGATGGAAAGATGCCTACTCTTAAAGGCTCCTCAGATGGTTTGTTTTATTTGCATGAAAACAAATTTTCCCATTGCATATGTCAATCTCTTTCTTTTGCTTTCTCTACTTGCTTCCTCATCTGTAAAATGAGACCATAAAGCCCATGAGAAAGCACTTGAAATTGTTATCAACACATAGAAAACAATAAATGGGATGCTGTTACTATTATTCATATTATTATTATAATCATTGTTAGTTTTTAAGAGCTGCTGTAACAAAGTAACACAAACCAGGTGGCTTGAAACAACACAGCTTTATTGTCTCACAGTTCTGGAGGCGGGAAGTCTGAAATCAAGCTGATAGCAGAGTTCTGCCCCCTTCGAAGCTCTACAGGCAATCCTTCCTTTCCCTCTTCCAGCTTCTGGTAGCCCCAGGAGTTCACTGAGGCTACCAGATAGCAGCATAATTTGTGGCAGCATAATTTCAGTCTCTTCCTCCATCTTCACGTGGTCATCTTCCCTCTGGGTCTGTATCTCTTCTTTTCTTACAAAGACTTCAGTTTTATTTAATTAAAGATCCACCCTACTCCAGTACGTTAACTAATTATAACTGCATCCACCCTATTTCCAAAGACAATCACATTTACAGGAACCAGGGGTTAGGACTTAAACATATTCTCTGAGGTCATCCAATTCAACCCATAGTACTCATTACCATTGTCAAATTACACATGTTGGAATGGACATTTCCATGTAGGGTAAGCTGTGTTCACTTCCTTCTTGTCATAGCCCTGGATAGAGCTGCCT
The DNA here is from genome assembly GCF_001604975.1 of Cebus imitator. NCBI lineage: Eukaryota > Metazoa > Chordata > Mammalia > Primates > Cebidae > Cebus > Cebus imitator. Next base: position 163,053 of record NW_016107602.1, read on the forward strand.
CAGAGCTTGCCTGTACTCATTTCAATCAAAAATTGATTTAGATGCCAGGCTTACAGAAGTTTCAGTTCTTCTAGATAGGAAAAAAAAAAAAGAGGGATTATAATTTGTGAAGAAATTACAAAGGCAATACATTAATGCTGCTCTTTGGTTTTTATGAAGGAAGCTATAAGGAAAGTCAGAGTTCATCAGTAGGGCAGTTTCATTATAGCCATTTATTTCTGACTAGCAATTTCTCAGTGTTCTGGGTTTACACATGTAATTCCTCCAGAAGTTTCCTCAGGGAAGAAAAGACAATAGAACTTCAATAAAATTATGACTGTGGCACTTCATGGATACATTATTCTAGTACTGGAACTCTCCAGGACAATTTGTCCTCACAGTGTATTCAGAAGAGAATAGAATAAGAAAAATGCACACATGTGTATATGTATGTAAACGTGATATATACATGTATCTATATATATAAATACACATACACATAGATATAAAAAGGATGAGTCCTTATCATAGCTCCCCAAAACTAATCTATCATTCGTCATTGATAATATAAGCAGAGGTAGAAAACGTTTCCAGTAAATCCCAAGGGAGATGAGTAATTAAGAGAAATACTTTGATGGTGATTTGAAACCCCACTTTTCAATGTATTTCAAGCTCTTGCTAATTGATTCAAGTGTAGGTCATTTCTCCCATTTGCTCTCCATGTCACAAACATCTTAAATTATTGATTATTTCTGCGGCTACTACTAAAATCATGTCATACTGCCATATTTAAAAAATTATGGAGATTTTTTGTATTACCCTAATTTGCAAGCTTTGGGCTGTTCGTAATTTTTATGTGAGTCATTTTAAAACCCAGGATGCTGCTCAGGAACTCAAATAACAGTGATTTTGTATGCTATTATTCAGCTCTTTCCACACAGAGAACAGGCTCTAATGTGCATCTAATTGAGTTAATATAATAAGTGCACTTTTCATGTGAGCAGTTCTCCAGTGGGTTGCTGCTTTCTTTTTGAACATGAATCACAGATTACAAAATCTATAAATAACAAAGCAAAATTTCTTACGCATGTAAAGGAGGAAAGATACCTTGTCACATCTTATTTTGTATTCGAAATTCCTTTTCAGTGAAGGTAAGACATTTATTTCCTAAATTTTTGACTAGTAGGTGCCTTGGTACTTTCTTGGGGTCAGAAATAAGTGAACTAAAATGGATGACAAAGTGTCCCAAACCAGTAGTGATAACGTGAACCAATTTTGAGTGTCATCTAAATGATGTTTTGAAAAGAGCACAGAGGAGTTCTCGTCAGAGCATTTCACATTGATTGTTTTTTTCTTTTACATTAATGGTTTGCTCATTCCTGAATCTTGCTTGCTTAAATTGAACAAGCCACAGTGACAGGCAAGAATGACTCTATTCTCTCTCATCTTCTAAAATGGCCTCAGGCAAAATATCATCTTTTCCTCCTGTTTTCCTGATGAAATCAGACAGTTGGATGACATCTGTTCAGGAAAGAGGGTGAGCATCAGGTCTCTAGTGGAAACTGGCCTCTGTGATTTGAATCTGTATTCACCAGGTATCTTGCAGGGCTCCAGGCAATTGCAAGGCTTTTCCCCATTCTCCTACTCATCACTTGAGCACCATGCCACTTTCACCAAGCTTTAAAGTCCCTGGAACACCATTTGATTCATTAACCAACATTTATTAGACAACTGCTATGTGTCAGACACTGCTGTAGGTGATGGATACCCAAACATACTGTCCCTACACTCAAGGACAAAGTCTGATTATCTCTTAATCCCTGGGAGCCCCTAGAACACTTGAGCATTAGGCCCCTAACATCCCAGCAAGCCCATCTGGGTCCCATAGAACTAAAGAATCTGAAGATAATGAGTGTTTACTCCAATTTCTACCTCCCAATTTGAATTTGTGTGTTCAAGGGAAAGACTCCAAGGAGGGGTGGGAGTGGAAACTGACATTGCTCTGTACTTCCTGTACGTAGTTGGCAACTGGCCTTATCTCTAGGCACTGTAACTTCTAGGGATGGCTGGTTCTATTTTGAACCTGAGCTCTTTCTTTTGCTCTATAAACTTAAATCTCAGCTGTGTCATCAACAACTGGAGAGAGGAGTAGGAACTCTGACTTCTATTTTTTTGGAATCTGCATATTGTATTTTATGCAGTAGCGTCTATAAACCTGCTCTTGAGAGGCATACAAATGTATACTACTGATTCATCATCAAGCTCATCCTCAGTGTGAATGCACAGATTGGTGTTAGCAGCAACAACTCAGAAGGAGGCTCTCTCTTTCTTCCTAAATGGCTCTAATAAACACCAGCCTATCAAATCCCAGGCTTCTCTTTCACACACTCAGCATATCCTGCTCATGTGTGTGGGAGCTGTAATTACTTCTGGGGTAATTAAAAAATCCTGAATCAACTGAACACTAAACACAGGAATAGGTGCACAGTACAAACTCCTAAGATATTTGGAGTTGAAACCGAATGTTCTATGAGAAATCTCAGTGAATCTTTCTGAAATTCAGTCACTGTAAGCATGACTTGCCTGAGGCCCCCTCTAAAACACATTCCATCTCTGGTTTCCTCTCTCTTCCTCCACACATTGCCCTGGAGGGTACAGGCATGCTTGGGTTGATGCCCAATCCTGAATGACTTGGGGAGTTTACTTTCCTGGTAACATTCCCCAGCTGCCATTTAGAAATAAAAGATAACAAATACGTGGGGCCAGGAGGCAAGGAGCCAGCCAAGAGTCAGTCCTGCACATTCAGACTCTAGGATCAGGTAAATCTGGATTCAAATTCAGGCTCTCTCACTTGCCAGTTTTGTACTTGGTGGAAATTATGGAATATCCTTAATGTTCATATCCTGATCCATGACTAATGATGGTGCCTCTCTCATGGTTTACTGTGAGGATTAAATAATGGCATTAGTGGGAAGTCTTTAGCAGAGAGCCTGAGAGGGAGCACAAGCTCAAAATAAATGTTGCCCAAAAGCATTCTTCTGAGATGCTCTTTTTATATGCTTTCTGGGATCCATCCTGGTCTTTATGCCTCTTTGCGGCTGGTAGAATCCCTCTTCTTGAGGATTTCCTCTGCTTGGCTGCCTCTGCCACTTCTCTTTCTCACCCATTGCACCACATCAAAGATGCAGACTCTGATATATACCCTAGCTTAAAGCTCTACCTCCCAGGAATGGGTGCTCCCAACCAATAGTCTCCCTGACCCCAGATCACTCTCCATCAAGCTCCTCCTAGCTTGTTCAAGGTATTTTGTAGCCTGAATGGGGTTAACACAATAAAGAATAATTTTGCTTGGTTACAATTTATAAGTGTGTCTTGATTTTATAGGTATCACAAGTTATAACCATAAGCTTTATGTTTGTTCTTATTTGAATAATACCACGATAAAAATAACTCAAGTGCATGCTGCAATAGTTTCTTCTAAAGGGTCTGTGTATTTTGTAAGTTGAAAAAGGTGGGTTTAAAAGAGTAGAGTTACAGCATTTCAAACCTTGTTTATGAAATGTATGGCATGCTAACATTTACTGTATGGTATGTATATAAATGCCTTATTTGATTATACATGTTTTAAGCATAAATACAATTGTATTTATATATTTCTACAGTGCCTACTACTGAGTTTTCCCTGTTGCATGTCCTCAGTAAATATTCTAATCATGCAGCAAATAGTTACTGAGTATCTGCCAGGCTAGAAGCAATCTACAAGGCTTTGTAATGAACACAAAGATGAGAAGGACACAGGGCTGTTCTGGGAAGAAAAGTGATAGGTAACCAGCCAGCTACCATAAGGGGAGGGTGATTGGCATGGTCGGAGATAAAAATTAAATGCTGGAGGTTCAGAAAGGGAGTATGTGCTTCTGGTTAAAAGACCTCCCTCATGGAGGAGGTGGCTACATTTGAGCTGAGATTTGAAGGAGATGTAAGATCTGTACATGCCGAGACTGTGCAGGAAGGCTTTGTAGACAGATGTGACAGCTTGATCAAAGACCGGGACGCACAGAGTACAAACAGAACGTGGCCAGGAATCTGATTGGTGGTAGGTGTGCTAAGTAGGAGAGCAAGCCATGAAAGCAGATTGGACCAAATCCTAAAGAGCTTGGCTGCAGGCTGTGAGGAGTCGTTCATGGAAAATTTTTGATTAAGTGAGCAACACAGACGAATTATTCTGGTACATCCCATTTTCAAAGAGTAAAAAACAAATATCCTGATGAAATGTAATCTAGAATCACAAAGTTTTGAAGGTTGTGATAAAATTGGAAGAGTGGAGGATTTTCTGGAATCTACTGCAAAGGCCAGAGTGGGCATTTCTCAGGAGCTTCATGGCACTTAGAGCTGAAACCATACATTAGGCCCTTAGCTGCCCTCATCAGCATGATGTTTGCTGCTTAGGTCAGTCAAGTTAGGCGACTTATGAGGCAGTGAGAGCCTCAAGACCCACACTCACTGATGGAACAAGTAGATATTTCTCAAAGATGACTAAGACTCTGTTTAGTCTCCTCCTATTACCCAGAAGTCTCTTTAAAGGAGACTTCTGGGTAATAGGAGGAAGAAGATAATCACTCTGATAATGTTGTTCTTGAAAGCTTGTGTCCAAGGCAAAAGACCCATGAGCGTGGAGCCTGCTGAGTGAGGGGGAAGAGATTGAATTTAGAGATACCATTGAGGAGGCCAATTCAGTCCCCTATGAGAGGCATAGTAAGGAACTTAATGTGAGGGCCATGGAGCAGCATGGAAAAAAGGGAAGATGGGAGTTTAAAGCGTAGACTTAAAAAAAACAGGGCTCATCACATCATTGGATATTAGATGGGTGAGAAAGAGAAGTTCAACATGACCTTCACATCTTGTGTGTTTAGAGATGGTGATGCCATTACTCTGTCAGTAAGAGCATGTTGGGGAATGGCGGAAGTTGATGATCCTGGAATATTTGAGGTATCATTGTGACCAAATTATAGGTATCTTCATTCAGTGGTTTGCCCAAGGGAAGGGAGTGTGTGACGTTCACCCGGGTAGTTCCAGCACCCAGCACAAAGCCTGATACTGAGAAATTTCTCAATAGATATCAAAGAACTTAACTGTTGACTTGAACTGCCCAGCACACAGATACACCAGTCTGATGCTAAGGAAAGCAGTTGATCCGCTGAGAGGTGAACGTTCAGGAGAAAGAGCATAGAGCAAAGAGGCAGAGGACAGCACCTTATATTGAAGTAGCCACACTGAATATGGGGGAAGGAAGAAAAACCCATGAAGGAAACTGAAATGGACTCCTGCAAAGGAGAAAAGAACTGAGAAAAATGCAGGGTCCAGACATATCGAGAAGAAAAACTTTAAGAACAAGGGTTAGAGGATACTTTTTAAACAGGAGACCAAAACCACTAGCTGTTAAGGAAAAGATGGAACAATTTAATTAATGTTAACATTTTCTGTCCTTCAAAAGTAACCATTAAGATAGTGAAATGGAAAGCCACAGATTGGAGAGGATATTGACAACACAGGTAACTGACACTGAACATATTGGAGACTCGATAAGAACCACTACAAATAAATAAGAAAATGAGAAGCAGTACAAAGGATAAATAGGCAAGAGACTTGAAAAGGTACTTTATAAATAAACAACATCCAAATGTCCAAAACGTGTGAATGGATCTCAACAAACAATCATTGGAAAGCAAATTTGAAATATTATACATCTCCCTTTATGGCTAAAATTAATCAGACTGATTATGCCAAGTTTTGGTGAGGATTTAGAACTGTAGAGACTGATATACTGCTGGTGGGAGTATAAACGAAGACAAACAACACTCTGGAGAACTGTGTGGCATTGTTTACTAAAGTATTGGATAACACAATCTATTCCTGTCTTAGGCATGTCTCCGGAAGAAATGTGTGCCCACACATCAAAAGACGTACACAAGAATGTTCAGAGTAGCACTATTCATCCTACCTCCATCTGGAAATAACAAAAATGGCCATCAACAGTGGAATGGATAAATAAATTGTGGTATATTGTGTGGAACACTATAAGAGCAATAAAAATAACGAAACTTCATCTAAGTGCAGGAAAACAAATCTCACAAGCATAATATTGACTGAAAGAAGCCATATCCAAAATATTATTATAACCAAATAGAATATACTGTTTAGGGCCCAGTGTGGTGGTTCACGCCTGTAATCCCAGCACTTTGGAAGGCCAATGTGGGTGGATCACCTGAGGTCAGGAGTTTGAGAACCCGCCTGGCCAACATGGTGAAATGCTATCTCTACTAAAAATACAAAAAATTAGCTGGGCATGGTTGCAGGTGCCCATAATCCCAGCTACTTGGGAGGCCAAGGCAGGAGAGTCATTTGAACCCAGGAGGTGGAGGTTGCAGTGAGCTAAAATCATACCATTGCACTCCACCCTGGGCAACAGAGTGAGACTCTGTAAAAAAAAAAAAAAAGAAAGAAAAGAAAAAAAAAGAATATGTTGTTTGTTCTCAGTTATAGACAAAACTAAGTGTTTAGGAATGCACACTAGTGGTAAAAGAGTAAATAAGTGATATAGAAATAAGGGTAGTGGTTGCCTTGAGGAGGGCAGGACAGGAACTGGAAGGGTCACAGCTGGGAGGCCAGCACTGTTTAATTTCTTGTCCTGGGAAGTGATTATATGGATAGCAATCTATCAAGCTGTGTATTTATGTGTTACACAATTGTATACATATTTTATTTTAGAGTAAAATTTTTTTTTAAAGAAGAGGATAGTAAAATTATCACAGATATTTCAGTGTGGGGTTTAGATGGATAATAGCAGAAGACAGACTCTTGACTTTATGGGTTACTTTTAATTTTCAAAAGAAGAGTTTCAGTAAGACAGGACAGAATCTACATTTTAAGGGGTTAGGGAAAAAATGGGTTTTAAGCAAATGGAGGTCAATAGTAAAGACATGCAAAGGTTTTTTTAAAAAATGAAGGAGAAAGATGAGGAAACTTGATTGGGTAGAAAGTTTATATTTTATCTTTAAGACCGTGTTTTCAACATAAAGACAATCTGGAGAGATTGAAAAATGCAAATGATAGCAAAGATAATTGATGGATAAGGTAAATGATACGTGGCAGCAATGGCTGTCATTGAGGGTTTACTTCCTAAGGGATAAACATAAAGGAAGAGCTCTCAAGGATGGAAAAAAGGGGGATCAAAGAGGACAACCGGGATTTAGAGGTCCCCCTTCTGCTCAGTGACACAGAAGGTAAGAAGTGCTAACATAGCCTGGGGGACCTGAGAAAGGTATATATGCCCTATGTAGACCCCAGGGTCTATGCGTGGCAACCCAGGTCCAGCTGAAGTTGGTAGGAAGAATTTGGGTGGATTTGATCAGCAAGGCTTTGGAGATTCTCTACCAAGTACAGCACATTGGAAATAATGATGATGAATCTGGGACAGCATCATTTATCATAGTCCATACATTGATGGTAAGGGCAGGCACTGCTGTAGATATATTTGTAGGGAAAGTTCAGAAAGCTGGAGAGATCAAAAAAAATGATACTCCCTTATTTTTCTCAATAAAATAACAGAGATTATTTGCTGAGGGTGGAAGGATTGAGAGCTTTAAAGAAAATGAAAAAAAATTTGAAAGAGTCATTGAAGGCAATGAAGAGCTGATCAAAGTCAAGTTGAAGAAATGATGGGCAAGGCAACACAGGAGCCAGGCTGAAGTTTGGACCCAGGAGTCTGCTGTTGCATGAATCTGCAGGCTGTGTTCTCAAAACACCAAAGGTTCAGTCTGGGTCCTGCTGCTCACCTCACAGAAAGCCAATCACTGAGACAACAGAGTATTGCCAGAGAAGAAGGCTTTAATCAGGTACTGCAGCTGAGAAGATGAGACATCAGTCTAAATTCATCTCCCTGACCAAATAAAACCAGGAATTTATATAGCAGGGAAGAAATGTAACATGGAGGAAAACAGGAATTAGGGAGGGGTAAAGAAGAGGAGTTGGTCAATCAACAGAAAGCAAGTGGTTAGAGAGGCAATCATGATGGGTGAGAGGTCTGTAGTGTTGTCCAAATGAAGTGATCTGGCAAGTTCCAGTTCCTTGATGCTATCTGGAAGGACTGATGTTTGGTTTCCTGGGAAAGAACTCAGATAAGACAGATGTAACTTTCTTAAATTTTAAAACTGGAAGAGTCAATTTTTATGTTTATTCAAAAGAAACCATAAGCATCAATTCTATGGGACAAGTGAAATCAGTTGAATGGGACAATTGGACTGGTTTCAGTTGTTGGATTTTCTCCTCAGCTTCTTGGAGAAGGAAAAATAAAACTACAGTACTAATCCTGTACCATGTTTTCCTAGATGGATATAGCAAGGGACAGAACAAACAAGTGGTGGCAAGAAATTAGAAGATACTGGCAGAAACTGGCTTAGGATCTCACCATGGCGTCCAGAGTTGGAAAGAAAAGACGAGAGAAATTTCTGGATAAAATGAACCCCCGTAGTCAAAGAACAAAAGCAAAAGAAATAGAGTCATGAGAACATTGGAAATGTTGAATATTGAAATCTGGAAGGATATTAAGATAACCATTGCAACTAGTGACAGTTTCTAGGGTGCAAATGGATGGCTGAAGTAGAGACAAGGTCATTAAAAGAAGTGGTCTGGGAACTGAAGGGCTAGATAACTGGATGAGCCTAGTAAATGAATGTTGAAACCTTCATAGGATGTTAAATAGGTTTCAGATTTTATGCCAACTCTGCCTGAACATTCTGGCTGCCTTAATGTAGTATTGAGAGGGATTCTGAGGGCATTTTAAGGGCCAGACAAAAAGAGTGTGGGAGTTGGGATGTAGAAGAAAACAGAATAAGGTATGACTCAGGAATTCAAAGAATGGGAGGTAGTGACTAGTTCAAGATGAATTGCAGGCACGCAATAAATATTAATCACCAAGTTGATATACTTTTCTCTCCAGTCAGGCTGTATTTCTTCTCTCATCTCTCTTTAACTAGTTACCACCATGAATCCAAATCCCCATTCATTTTAAGGATGGCTTAAATTCTTCCTTTACCAGAACTTTTTGAGTTTTGCCTAATCAGAGGTCACTCCGTGGAAATCTGTACCGAAACATCCATATACAGTTAAGAAATTCCAAGCCATCCACATAGAACCCAAGTGGTCTCTTAGGAACGCTCCCAGGGTTGTGTAGAAGAAAAAAAAAAAAAAGCAAATTGGACCCTTTACAGAAAACATATTTTTATTATCTGTGAAACTCAACTGGCCATTTAGAGTGTGATTGTTCTGTACTTGGAACAATGGAAAGATGGGCCAAGTCATAACACACTAAGCATGCATATTATTTTAATTAATACTCATGATGGCCTTTTTGATAAGATATCACTACCATTTATTTAACAAAGTACTTAAAATACTTTTTTAAATTAAAATTACATCCTTCATGTAACAGAGCACAGAGGCATGCATAGCATAAATTAAAAGTCTCTTTCTCAACACCTCTTATCTTACAGACTTGTCCATTTTGCTGATAGAGACAGTCCCTGTGAGATTAAAACACTTGTCAAAGGTCACCTAGGGAATGGAAGAGGTAGCAATGAAAGCCAAGTTTGTCTAACTAAAGACACTTTAATCTTTGTTTTATTACTTAAACACCACTGCCTAGTACTAGTCTTTTCAGGAAGGGTATTACACTGAGCTGAAAAGATAATCAGCAGACATCATGAAGACCACTTCTTCTTATTAACTAAACAAAAAGAGGCAACGTCAAGTGATATGGTTTGGCTCTGCGTCCCCACCCAAATCTCACCTTGAATTGTAATAACCCCCATGTGCCAAGGGCAGGACCAGGTGGAGATAATTGAATCATGGGGGCAGTTTCCACCATGCTGTTCTCATGATAGTGAGTGATTCCTCATGAGACCTGATGGTTTTATAAGGGGCTTCCCCCTTCACTCAGCACTCATTCTCTCTCCTGCTGCCCTGTGAACAGGTGCCTTCTGCCATGATTGTAAGTTTCCTGAGCCTCCCCACCCGTCCAGGACTGTGAGTCAATTAAACCACTTTTCTTTAAAATTACCCAGTCTCAGGTATTTCTTCATAGCAGCATGAGAACAGACTAATACATCAAGGAAAATGGAAACTGATACAAATTTAAAAATTTTATTGAGACAGACTGACTGAAGCTGGTTCTGTCTATGGTTCTGGACTTGCTTATAAAAGCAAGTGACAAGAGCCAAAATATGGAATCAGTGTAAGTGCCCAACAATGGATGAATGGATAAAGAAAATGTGGTATATGTACAGAATAGAATATTATTCAACCATACAAAAGAATGAAATCCTGTTATTTGTGACAACATAGATGAATCTGGAAGACATTATATTAAATGAAATAAGCCAGATGCAAAAAGACAAATACTATATGATATCACTCATATGTGGAATCTAAAAAAAACAAAAACTGAAAAGCTGAGCATGGTGGCTCTTGCCTATAATTCCAGCACTTTAGGAGGCCGAGGAGGGAGGATCAGGAGTCAAGGCCAACATGGCAAATCCCCATCTCTACTAAAAATACAAAAATTAGCTGGGCATGGTGGTGCACACTGTAATCCCAGCTACTCGGGAGGCTGAGGCAGGAGAATCACTTGAATCTGGGAGGAGGAGGTTGCATTGAGCAAAGATCGTGCCACTGTACTCTAGCCTCTGATAGAGTAAGACTCTGTCTCAAAAATAAAATAAAATAAAATTTTATATATATAATAGAAGCAGAGAGTAGACAGGAGGCTGGGGCAGGAGGATCACTTGATCCAAGGAGTTTGAGGCTGCAGTAAGCTATGATCATGCTGCTGCACTCCAGCCAGGGCAACAGAGTGAGACCCTGCCTCTAGAAAAAACAAAAAGAAACAGAGTAAACAGTGATTACCAGAGACTAAAGAGGGGAAAGGGAAGGAACGATGGACTGAGATTGGTCCATGGTACAAAGTTATAACTAGAAGGAATAAGTACCACTGTTCTATTGCACAGGAGGGTGACTGTTACAAAATAGCCAGAAGAAAAGCTTTTGAGTGTTCTCATCGCAGAGAAATGATAAACGCATGAGGTGATGGATATGCTAACTACTCTGATTTTATTATTATGTAACATATATATGCATTGAAATGCTAAATTGAACCCCATAAATACGTACAATTACAAAGTGTCAAATTTTTTTTTAAAAGCAATTGAACATAATAGCTGACTTTCACTTCAGCCAAAGATGGAGTAATAAGGACAGGATTTACTTTCCTCCTGAAAAAAATCTGGACAAAATATGTGAAACACCCAAGACTATGGACCTTAGCAAGGCAGGACATGAAGTCCTACGGACAGTTGCCCTAGGTTACTGCCTGGAGAGAATGTCCAAGCTCTGGCACAGGGAAGTGGAATGCAGCAGGGTCCAGTGTTCTGTCTGAGTGGAGGAGGTGAGGCAGGGAGTCTGGGAGGGCCGAGTCAGCAGAGTTCTCAAGGCAGAGTTGCAGAGACGAAAAATCTGTGTGCACAGGGAACTCCAGAGGTCTGTGGAAGGTTCTCTTTGGGTCTTAGTTCCATACCGATTGGCACATGAAAGATAAAAAACTATCTGTAGCCGGTACATTAACCAGCCAAAAGGACTAGAGAGAACATGCCTGACGCTCACACAGAACCAGAAATAATTTCTGCTTCTGCTAGCCACAGTAGAAAACCTCTTAATTCACAAGGCAGAAGATGGAGTATTGAAAAGGTCTTTGCCTCAAGAGAGAAGCAAAATTAGTTCTAGAGTAAATGATGCTCTGGTCATACCTAAAAAAAAAAAACTTAAAATCAAGACCTGGAAAGATCAAAGTGTTTCTAGATAACTTAATTGTTAGGACAAATCTCATGCATGTTTACAGGAATATACAAATATTCAGCACTCAACAAGATAAAGTTCCCGATGTCTACTATCCAATCCAAAATTATCCAGCATGCCTCTTCCTCAATCCAGGTTTTCAGTTCTGGTCAATCTGTTCCACATTATTTCCAACTCTACCTTAGATAGCAAATGTTAAGTGTGTCTTTCCTCTCTGCCACTTTCTCTGAATTCTCTGCAGCTTCCACTAACCTTTTGAGGCCGCATTCTTGTGCCCAAAGACCTCCAGGTCTCATCTGGTTTCTCTGTGATCTCCTGCTAATGAAGCCTGAAGCCACCTTTTAGAGGATACAAACAAAAACAAAAAACTAACCAAAAAAGGAATGTTGTTGGCCCCAGCAATTTCATAGTACATACATTTACTTTGAACTCTTCCTTTGGGGGTGAATAATCCAGGTTGTCTGACAATTTCTATATATTATATACCACCCAATACAAAGTGTAGCAGTTTAATGACAGGAAGGTTTGTGTTGTGAGTAATCTGAGCAAATGTCCTGAAAGCCACAAGAAGCTTAGGTTTAAAGGCAAGAAATTTTGGAAAGTTTTAAATGTGTTTCATCCAGGTAAATAGGACCACAGATATAAAATTCAAAACACATGCTGTAAAAATATCCACATCTTCACATGAAGCATGCTCTCCTTGTGTAATGAGGCATGTCTTTTAGATAGTTTTCAGAAAGAATCTGATTTCATTCTTGGAGAAAAGCTATTAAATTCTAAGATCTGTGTGTGATCTCAATCTCCTGACTAAAGCCTCAGGCAGTAATAATACATCAAAAACAAAATCGGCATTGAGAAGATTTTAAAATAGAGGGAATAATAATCTCTTCCTTCCTAGAGGCAGGTCTCTCAGGCTAGGAATGGAGTCATAGGATTCACCTAGAAACGCCTGGTATCCTTGGGATGTCCTCTTAGGTAAGCAAACAAACATCCAAGTATTGTAAGATTCCTACCACATGCCAGATTCTGTGTTGTGTGCCAAAGGCTTGGAATAAAATGAAGCCAAGCCCCAGCCCCTCGGTTAGTGATGTTCTTATCCAAGTGGTTTTGGTTTGGCTTCCTCGGACACTTTATTCCATGTTGCCTAATAGTTAAAAAGCTCCTATTTTATAGTCAGTGCATCTTTCTGTGGGTCCCCAGAGAAGGAAAGACAGTGAGGTAAGTGAAGTGCAGCTTCTTCCCTCCTCCCTCCCTTCTCCTTTCTGCCCTTCCTGGGCTCTCTGACAAGGGCTGTTGTTGGCAGGGAGCGCCCAGCGTTTGAGGCCTTAGTTATAAGTTCTGTTCAGCTTTTCCTCTAAGTACTGCTCTTTGCTCTGTCTGCTCATAACTGAGTTTCTCCACTCTCCTGCCTCTGCTTGTTCTTAGAGTTCAAAGGCCCCTAGGATCACTTCTTCTGTCCCAGCCAAACTCAGCTCTCCCCTCCAATCTGATGTCCCAGAAACAAACTTCGGTCCACAAGAAACCAGATTTGTTTGGCAAGCCCCAGAACACTGGGATATGGATGGCCTGGCAGTCAGCCCTGCTGGACCGGGCTGTGAGTGGCATATGAGGTGAACCCTCATCCCATGGGCAGCATTGGGCTGTGTCCTGCTCCTTCCCCTTCTTTCCTTTGTATATAGCGATCCCTCTCCCTGGAACTCTTCTCTCATTCCTGTCCACTGCCTCTATTTTCACCTAGCCAACTCCTTTCCTCAAATACTGCCTCCTAGAGAAGTCTTCGGGGGTTCGTATTATGGACTGCAATCTTTCCTCTGCTCCCAAATCCATATATTGAAATTCTACACCCCAGTTTTCAGAATGTGACTTTATTTAGAAATAGGTTCTTTTCAAAGGTAGTCAAGCTAAAACGAGGTCATTAAGGTGGGCTCTAATCCAGTATGACTGGTGTCCTTATGAAAAGAGAAATTTGAACAGAGATATGCAGAGGAAAGATGGTACAAAGAGACACAGGGAAAAGACAGCCAGCAACAAGCCAAGGAGTGAGGTTCTCACAGCCCTCCGGAGGAACTAGCTCTGCCAAAACCTTGATCTTGGACTTCTGGCCTCTAGAACTGTGAGAAAATAAATGCCTGCTGATTAAATCACCCCACCTGTGGTATTTCATTATGGCTGCCCAAGCTGTTGCACTTTGCCTCTCTGAGCTTCAGTTTCTTCATGTATTGACTAGGCGTGATAATTTCTATTTCATGTGTGGATGGGAGGATTGAATGAGCTAATATGTGAACATCCCTGGATAGATGGCAGTTCTGTGCATAGCCCAGGGACATCTGGGGCATGTCTGCACAGCAATCGGGGCCTGAACTCAGTTTGGGACTTACTGATCATCAGGTGCTTGTGGGACATCCAGGAAGACATTCTAGTAGCAATGGCACATACAGTGCTGGGTAAGTGCCAAATCCATGTCAACTGAATTCCTTTGTTTTCCCTGTTCCCAATTTCTCTCTCCCTCATTTTCATGTGTGTAATCCAACAAGGCTGGCGTTCTCCATTCAGCCTTTCCATGCCCACTCTTCTCTCTACTACTTAACAACCTGTCAGCACAAGCAATGTCTATCTATCTGCCTCTGTTACCTGGGGAGTCATTTACTTTATGAAAAAACATAAAGATTGGAAACCCATGGGGCGCATGGAGGATGAAGAGAGAGCTTGAGTGGAGCAGGGCTTCCTTTGTGTCATGAAGATGAGATTGGGTGGTGTGGATGACTTATGACGTTTTTGATGGTACTTACTATGAGGAGACTTGCGGAGGCAAACCAACTGCCTTATAAATATGAGCTACTTCCCTCAAACATTTTATACTGAAACATGTAAATAAAAATGTCTCTGGCATGAAGTCTTGGCAATTTAGTTGTTTCTGGGTTGTAGAGAAACAAATCTAAGTGCATTAAATGATTATATCTGGGAAAATATAGCATACTGCTTTGAAATAAAGCTCTGTCGTAAGCTCAGCATGTGTATGTATATATAAGTGTGTGTGTATGCACACACATACACATGTATATTTGTGTGTTTGAATAAGAAAGTGAACTGAGGGAGAAGATACTTGATGTTTGTTTATATTCACTAGTCTTTTATCTCAAGCTGAAATCTTTTTTCTTTGGATACCTGTGGTTGTCTGATCACCACAAGTGTTAGTGAGAGATAACAAAATAACCAGAAAGAAGAAATATAAAATTATACAGAGAAGAGCCCAGACTAGACTTTCAAATCTGACCCATTCCCTGATGTATTGCCTTTCAGGGTGTTATGAGCCATAGCATGTAACAATCAGGAAGGACACCTGGTTCAGCTCCCTCATTCTAAGGCAGGGATGGGACGAACAGAGAAACTAAGCGGTCTGTCCAAATGATCCGTGGAAAGGCAGTGAGGCAGCCCCATTCAAGCCTGGGCAGAATTTCATGCTGTGAGGCCACTGTGTGATCCACATGAGGATCTAGGTCAGAGGTGACAGGTTTGTGAGAGGGCAACTCTTCAGTGTGGCTTTTCAATTTATGAAATTGAAAACTACTTTGCTGAGTAAGCAACTCACTGGCTGCCGAAGCAGGGCTCCAGTGGCATAGAAGGTACCTTCATGACAAATTAGAAAAAGGTACCACCTCCATGCATATGACACAGGAGAGAGATATGCCTTTCAGTAAAACAGGGAAATCTCCTTTCATGCCTGAGTAGATGTCTAGGGTGCATGGCTTGGAAAGCAGAGAGCAGCCTGGATTTCAATCCCTACAGGCCCCTGGCTGAGTGCCCTATTGCAGAATAACCTGTCAAACTGTACCTGGCAGATCTCTGCAGAGGTACCTTCACTGTGACTGAGGGAATGGGGAAGTGTTTGGGTAGCTAGATAAGACCTGGGGTTCCTTTTATTTTAAAAAATGTGTTATTCATACATTATCTTGGAACATATTTGTGGGGTACATGTGAAATCTTGTTACATACATAGAATGTGTAATGATCAAGTCATTGTATTGGGGCTATCCATCACCTCAAGTATTTGTCATTCCTGTGTGTTGGGAAGATTTCAAGTCCTCTCTTCTAGCTATTTATTTTGAGATATACAATACATTATCATTAACTATAGTCACCCTACTCGGCTATTGAATATTAGAACTTATTCCTTCTCTCAAACTATATGTTTGTACCCATTAACCAACCTCTCTTCATCCTCCCCCTTCTCCAACATATCCTTCTGTCTCTCATAGCTATCATTCCATTCCCTACCTTCCTGCGATCAAATTTTTTAGCTCCCACATATTAATGAGAACAAATGATATTTGTCTTTTCTGTACCTGCCTTATTT
>NW_016107602.1:182585-209436 GCF_001604975.1 Cebus imitator
GCCTCGGCCTCCCAAAGTGCTGGGATTACAGGCGTGAGCCACCGCGCCCGGCCGCTCTTTCAGTTTTGACGATAGGATGTCAATTTTTGATCTCTCCTTGCTTCTCATGTGGGCACTTATTGCTATATATTTTCCTCTAGAGACTGCTTTAAATGTGTCCCTGAGATTCTGGTATGTTGTGTCTTCATTCTCGTTTATACCACATTTTCTTTATCCACTCCTCTGTTGATGGACACTTAGGATGACTCCATATCTTTGCTATTGTGAACAGCGCTGCCATAAATATGGGAACACAGTTATGTTTAGATATACTAGTTTCCTTCCCTTTGGATAAATACCCAATAGTGGAACTGGTGGAATTTTAGTTTTTCAAGAAATCGCCATATCATTTTGCATAGTGGTTGTACTAATTTACATTTCCACCAACAGTGTATAAGAGCTCCCTTTTGTCTGCATCCTCAGTAACATCTGCTATTTTTTTTGTCTTTTTCATAATGGCCATTCTAATTGGGGTAAGATGATATCTCAGTGTGGTTTTGATTTGCATATTCTTGATGATTAGTAATGTTGACCATTTTTTTCATATACCTATTGGCCATTTGTATATATGTCCTTTTGAAAAAATGTCTATTCATGTCCTTTGCCCATTTCTTAATGAAATAATTTAATTTTTTTTTTTTTTACTATTGACTAGTTTGAGTTTCTTATCTGCTGGATATTACTCCTTTGTCGGAAGAATAATTGGCAAATATTTTCTCTTTCACTCTGTTGTCTCTTTCACTCTGTTGATTGTTTCCTTCGCTGTGCAGAAAAGAAGCTTTTTAGTTTAATGTAGTCCCATTTGTCTATTTTTTGTTTTTGTTGCCTGTGCTTTCAAGGTCTTAGTCATAAAACCTTTCCCCTTTGGGAGGCCGAGGCGGGTGGATCACAAGGTCAAGAGATCGAGACCATCCTGGTCAACACGGTGAAACCCCGTCTCTACTAAAAAAAATACAAAAAATCAGTTGGGTATGGTGGCGCATGCCTGTAGTCCCAGCTACTCAGGAGGCTGAGGCAGGAGAATTGCCTGAACCCAGGAGGCGGAGGTTGCGGTGAGCCGAGATCGCGCCATTGCACTCCAGCCTGAGTAACATGAGTGAAACTCCGTCTCAAAAAAAAACAAAAAAAAACAAAAAAAAAAACCTTTCCCTAGACCAATATCCTGAAGTGTTTCCCTTATGTTTTCTCCAGTAGTCTTATAGTTTCTGGTCTTATGTTTAAGTCTTTAACTCTTTATTGAGTTAATTTTTGCATATGGTGAGAGATGGGGTCCAGTTTTATTCTTTTGCGTATGGGTATCCAGTTTTCCCAGCACCATTTATTGAAAAGAGTGTCCTTTTCCAACTGTATGTTCTGGGTGCCTTTGCTGAAAATCAGTTGGCTGAAAATAATAGATTTATTTCTGAGTTCTCTATTCTTCTCTGTTAATCTATGTATCTGTTTTTTACACCAATACCATGTTGTTTTGGTTACTATAGCCTTATACTGTGTTTTGAAGACAGGCAGTGTGAAGCCTCCAACTTTATTCTTTTTGTTAAAAATTACTTTCATTATTTGGGCTCTTTTTTGGTTCCATACAAATTTTAAGATTATTTTTCTATTTCTTTAAAACATTGCTACTTTGATAGGAATTGCATTGAATCTGTAGATTGTTCTGGATAGTATGGTCCTTTAACAATAGTAAATCTTCTGATCCATGAGCATGGGGTATCTTCCCATTTGTTTGTGTCCTCTTCAATTTCTTTCATTATGTTTTGGAGTTTTTCTTGTAGAGGTCTTTTACCTCCTTGGTTAAATTTATTCCTAAACATGTTACTGTTATTTTATTTTGTAGTTAGCATAAATAGTGTTCTTTTTACCTATTTCATTATTGGTATATAAAAACACTACTGACTTTTGTATGGTGATTTTGTATTCTGCAACTTTACTAGTTTACCAGTTCTAAAAGATTTTTTGGTGGAGCCTTTTGTTTTTCCAGATATAAGATCATATCATCTGCATAAAAGAACAGTTTTACTTTCTCTTTTCCAATTTGGATGCCTTTTATCTTTTTCTCTTGCCTGATTGCTCTGGCTAGGACTTCCAGTACTATGCTGAAAAGGAGTAGTGAGAGTGAACTTTTTTTCTTGTTCCAGTTCTTAGAGAAAAGGCTTTCAACTTTTCCATATTCAATATGATATTAGCTGTGGATTTGCCACATGTGGCATTTATTATCTTAAGGCATGTTCCTTTTATGCTTAGTTTGTGGAGAGTTTTTATCATTAAGGGATGTTAAATTTTATCAAATGCTTTTTCCACATCTGTTAAGATGGTCCTGTGTTTTTTGTTGTTTATTCTATTGATATGATATATAATATTTGTTGACTTGTATATGTTGAACCATCCATGTATCCCTGGTATAAATCTCATTTCATCATGTTGTATGATCGTTTTGATATGCTGTTGGATTCAGTTTGCTGGTAATTTGTTAGAGAATTTTTGTGTCTATGTTCATCAGAGATTTGGGTCTGTAATTTGCTTTTTTGGTTGCAGCCTTGTCCGGTTTTGGAATCTGGGTAATGCTGGCCTCATAGAATGAGTTAAGGAGAATTCCTTCCGCTTTAATTTGTTTAAATAGTTTGAAGAAAACTAGTGTTAATTCTTTATACATTTGGTAGAATTTGGTAGTGGAACCATCCAGTTTGGGACTTTTCTGTGTTGGGAGACTTTATTACTGATTCAATCTCACTACCCACTGTTGGAGACCTGGGCTTCTTATGCTGCTTCACCATCTTTTCCTGCCTCCTTCCTGACTCTTATTTCTTCTTCTTTTTATTTTCACCACTTGATAAAGTGGCTGGTATGGCACCATTAGGGCACAAGATGCTATTTTAGAATAACATACTAAGACTTATATACTTTACCTAGCCTTGCAAATCACTGGCTCAGGAGAAGCCACACCAAGATTCCCCACTTCACCCCTGGCAGATTCCACCAGAAATGTCTCTCCCTTATTTCTTCATTAAGTGTAAACCATGTCCACACCATACAATTGTCAATAGTTTTCCTAGGGCTTTGTTTTCTGCCTTCTCATATGTAGCATAGCTTTGGTAAAGCCTAGGATCACACATTAGGGCCATACATTCATGTTTTAGTCAATTTATTTCTTCAATCTATTTTTCATAGCTCTTCATCCTCTCACTCTCTCTGTCTTGCTATCTAGCATTTTTGTTTGTGGTTGCTAAATAAAAATGTAGATGAAAAAAGGAGATAAATCATTTCCACATTCTACTAGGCAGTGAGAGGTAGCAAAAAAAGCATGAACTAAATAGCCAGAAGATCTAATATGAGCCACTCTTCTGTCACTACCTGGACAAGTGACCTTTAGCAAGTTACTTAACTCAGTTATGCTGTGGTTTTCCCACTTGTAAAATAAAGTCTAACATTTTAAAACAAGACAATGTTTGTAAAAACACTGTAACTGCCAAGTGCCACGTGAATGTTTACCATCATTAATTTTTATTGTTGTTTATGGCTGATTAGAGATGGCCATGCATTCTTTGCTATTCCTCCCATCAAGAAGTGGTATCTACTTCCCCTCCCACATGAACTCTGGACTGGCCTTGTTACTTGCTTTGACCAATAGACTAGAGGTCGGGAAACAAGTGAGACAAGTAATAATGTAGGAGAGAGGACTGGACCTCAGTGGAGCAGGGTGAGGTGGAGACCTTTCTTTCAGTCACCAGTGGTAGAGCTTACCTCATACAATCAATCACAAATTGGGATTTGCAAAACTGAGACCACAGTGGTAAAATGACAGAAAGAGACCTGGGGAAGGAAATGTGGGAGCTGTGCAGCAGCTGGGAAGATGTGAGAAAGAAAGAAAGATTTTCACACTAACCCAGGCTCAAGTTGGGTGAAGAAAGGAGAATGGATTATATTCTATTTGCCAAAAATCCTCCCCGTTCTGGAGACTGTGGTGAGATTTAAAGAGAAGGAAGAAATGAAGAAGGAAAGATGGCATAGGAAAAGCTACTACAGAAAGTTGAGAAATGTAGGGAAAGCACCTGGATTTTGTCAGACAAGCCCAGGCTTGGTGCTGGCTTTACAACTCACCAGTTGTGAGACTCTGCATGTGCAACCTCTGGAACAGGGGCTGGTAAAGAGACTAGAGGGGAGCAAGACTGGAGGCAGGAAGGTCTTGTGGTAGAGACCACCAATGGGCCTTCACATGCATTCTCCCCTTCTTTAGGCACAAGCTTTGTCTACATTTCTCAGCCTCCCTTGCAGCCAGATGTGGTCATGCTACTGTGTTTATGAAGATGGGATATGAGCCACCTGCAGGCCTGGCCTATAAAAGATTCCCATACATACTTTCCATTTTCAGCTCCCTTTTCAACTGACTGGACTCTCAATGCCCATAGAGCCCTTGGAGGTCACATGCTGAACACAGACAAGTCTCTATCAGTCAGTGTCTGAAAGGCTGTGTCAAGGAGAGCTGCTCCGCCAACCTTGTAGCAAAAAAAGACACTTTTATTATGTTAAGCCATTAAAATTTTGAGGTCTATTTGTTTCTACACATTAATGCAATCCACTTAGCAGATGGTTGCATGGCCCATAAGAGAGATGATGAGGATTTGGTCCAGGGACATGGCCACAGGGGATAAAAATGCAAAGATAAACTTTGGCTCAACCCGTACAAGCTTTCCTCACATTGCTCAGAGGAATGGAGAGAAATCCACTGGAGTTTAATGAAAGCTGTACTGCCTGGAAGGAATGAGCAGCAGAACCTCTCCAAGCAAGTAGCCAAATAAGATTATGCAGCTGATGGTGGAGGTGTCAGTCAGGAAAAGTAGTTGCCATGGCAGCAGACTTGATAGAAAGGTCAGCAAGAGATGGCACAGAGTGACTTGGCAGGCATAAAAACAGCAGGAAGACATCAATAACAGAAATGGAAACTGTTGGGACTCGGGAAGGCAGAGGTGGAGGCCCTGGGTTTAGCTCAGGATATGTGTGCTACCTTTCTCCTTGCCTGGTTCTCCCTGCAGCAGCACTCTGTAGAGAGTGTTCAGGGGCCCAGGCTACAGAGGGAGAGAGGAGGTTGAATAGATCTGGAAGAAGGAATTTGCTTGAGTCCTTTCCTCTTCCACTTTCCTGTCCTTTTCTTGAGAATTTATCACAGATCCTCCCTGGCTGTTTCCAAGCAGAATGGAGCCCAGGCTGCCATGCTAAACATGACTAAAACATTCCAGAGATGTCATCAAGCCCCAAACACTTGGTAGCAACACATTTCATGAGTGTATGTGGAGTGTCAGGCAGAGTAAAAGAACTTATTGGGAGAATAACTAATGATTTGGGTGAGTCTCAAAGGTAATTGTTTTTAGCTGTTAGTTAAACTATTTTACCTCTATCTGCCTTCTCCCATCCTACTCCAATTTCTCAGATCCTTTACTGTTTAAGACATTCAAATGCCCTTCCCCCTCTTCCCTATCCTACTTTCTTTTGCTGTCAGAGTCTCTATTTTCACTTCTATTTTTCCCCTAGATTTCAATGCAGCAAACCCTGTGAAAACCTAATCAAACTTTTTTGTTTTTTAATGTGAAGATTCAGAGCAGAATGGAGCTGAATGGATGCTGGGCAGAGGGTCAGTTTTACTTCAGTAGAGCATCCTTTTTATGTGCTAGTAAAGACATGACATTTATTAAAGGATAATTTTCCCAAAAAGGGGACAAAATTATGACTCTCATAGAGATAAAATGAACATGTGTTGAAGATTTGAAGTGAAAGAAGCAAAAATATAGACTCCATTTTATGGCAGTATATATTTTTATATTATTTTATGGAATAAAGGAATATGAAAATGAATGTGCAAATGAATGCAAAACTGACTTTTTCTTGGAGTGAGGAAGAGGCTGTCCTTTCCTTGGACAGAATTTATCTGCTTATCTATAAACAAGAGCTATTTTGCCTTGCTATCAGTTATGTACAACTTATAGTCTAAAATAGTTCCCATGTAATTAGAAGCACACAATCCCAGATAAGTGTGCTTTGGACAAGATATAGTTTTTTACCGACATAGTTTTTCCATTTTCTCCTTATACCTTCAGATTAAATACTCCTGGTGTGGGAACTCACTAACTTCTCCCATGGATGGCTTGGACTACCTCAGAAAAAGTGGATTACAATGAGCATCTTAAATGTATAACAATCCAGGCTGATTTAATACGAAATTAGCTTCAATAATATACAAAAACTCTGGTCCTAATCAGCCCCATCCTCCTTATGTCCTTATTGTCACTTTTATTATTATTATTATTATTTTGAGATGGAGCCGCACTCTTTTGCCAAGCTGGAGTGCAGTGGCATGATCTCAGCTCACGACAACCTCCACCTCCTTGGTTCAAGCGATTCTCCTACCTCAGCCTCTCAAGTAGCTGGGACTACAGATGCACACCACCACTCCCAGCTAATTTTTGTATTTTTAGTAGAGATGCGATTTCACCATGTTGGCCAGAATGGTCTCTATCTCTTGACCTTGTCATCCACTTGCCTTGGCCTCCCAAAGTGCTGAGATTACAAGCATGTGCCACCATGTTCAGCCCACATATTACATTTTTATACAATGCGTCAAGAAAAAACTTTGGTCTAATTGCAATTTGCCTTCCAATTGCCATGCAAATAACTCAAATTGAAACTTGACCCTACCTAATTTTCATGAAAGAGTATTAAACTGTGTCTCATGATGAGTTAAAAAAAAAAAACAAAAAAAAAAACAAGACTGGGTTTGGCTGCTGTAGAAAGATTTCAGAAGCCCATGACCTAGTTCCAGCTTTCTGGCCAAAGAGGTGTATAGTTTCTGAGCCTCACTTTTCTTATCTCCAAGGTTGAGAAAGGGCAGACTAGATGGTCTCAAAGGTTCCTTTTCATTCTCAGTTCCTGTGATTCTACTTCTCATATCAATAGGATGTTTTCTGTTTTATTATTGTAAGGGTTAATTTTATTGGTCAACTTGGCTGGGCCATGGTGCCCAGGTATTTGGTCAAATACTATTCTGGATGTTTCTGTGAATATAATTTTTGGATAATATTAACATTTAAATCAGTGGATTTTGAATAAATTAGATTACCCTCCATAATATGGGTGGAGTTCATTCAAGTAACTGAAGGCCTTAACAGAACAAAGACTAACTAACCTCTCCTGAGCAAGGAGAAATTCTACCAGAAGACTGCCTTAAACTTGAACTGTAACTCTCTGAGTCTCCAGCCCACTGGCTTAGCCAGTCAGATTTAGGATTTGCCAGTCCTCCACAGTACATGGTGTGAGCCAGTTCATTAAAATGGACTGCGCGCACACACACACACACACACACACACACACACACACACACACATTCTATTTGTTCTGTTTCTCCAGAGAACCCTGACTAATACAATTATTGTTCTCAACAACAGAGAGTTATTGAAAATTGACTTCTCTGTGCTCGTCTGAAATCTGACAAAACCCATGATCTTCTGCCCATCTGAAGAGAAGAAAAAATTTTTGCATATGATGTCTATTCAAAGGACCTTTCAGATTTCTTTGATAAAATCCAGTATATTCGTTGAGTAGGATAAAGAGAATTCCTGAAAGTGATGGCTTGAGTCTATGATCTATGACCTCTAATTTTTTGGCACCAAGTGAAGGGGACTGACCCCGAGGATCATGAGCCTATAATTTCCTTCCCAACTTCTCAGTAGAGTCTGGCGTTCCTAGCAACTAGAAAGGTAGGGTTATTATCCTTAGTTTTCACTACCATAATCCTTGATTTTTTCACTTATCCCATATGAGACAGGCTGAGGATTATTAAGTTTGATAACATCCATTTGACTTATGGATTTATTAAGACCCAGGGGTAACCAGATGGGATGAGACTGAGGAAGAAAATTGGGAATCAAGTGGCCCATTCCATACCGGCAACATATCAAGATCATTTAGGTAATGACACTAAGCACATCAATGATTTATTCTGCAACAAAAGATTCCCCAGTGCCACTTTTTTAAAGCATGAAGCATGCCATGATGATACTGAGCTCCCGCAATGTGCTAGACTCTACTCACTATCATATAATATTCTTGTATCCTTTCTTATCTTTTTTTGTCTCTTTTTCTTGTTTAAACAAATAAAATTAAAGGGATAGTAGAATCAAGTGGCTCACCCAGGACCACAAAGCTAGGAAGGAGCAGAGACAAAAATCTAAGCCAGATTTGCTGACTGAGGTTCCCTGTGTTTCCACTGCATCACAGCTCTGCTCCTGTAGCCCATCTTCTCTGCTCTCCTCGTGTTATATGAGCATAAACAAGAGCTTCACACAGAATGCCAAATGAGAGATGATGCCGCAGGGGAAAATGAAGGAAAAGAAACACCACTTCTTAAAGCAGCTATCACTGGCAAGGGACTCAATGTTCCTGTGAAAACATGGCATCCAAAATGCTTTATTGCTGGGAAGGTAGGAATCTCACACACAGACACATGCACACAACTGGTAGGGTCTATATTACAGAACCAAGAGGATAATCTTCACAATTGTTGTGACTGAAGAAGAGTGATAACAGATTTCTCCACATGGTTTGCTACATATGCCTGCTATAGAAAAGACATAATTTCACACTAAGGGTAAGCTCGATGGTGAATATGTACATGTTGTAAGCTCGATGGTGAATATGTACATGTTTAGTCATTAATTGAGTTTATTAAACACGTATTATGGCCAAGACTCTGACCCCAATGAGGCTAGAGAGAGGCTCCAGGAGAAGGAATCCCTAGTCTCTGCCCTTCAGTAACTTTTTTTTTTCCTTTTTTTTTTTGAGATGGAGTCTTGTTCTGTTGCCCAGGCTGGAGTGCAGTGGTGTGATCTCAGCTCTCTGTAACCTCCACCTCCCGGGTTTAAGCAATTCTCCTGTCTCAGCCTCCAGAGTAGCTGGGATTACAGGTATTCACCACCATGCTAGGATAATTTTTTTGTATTTTTAGTAGAGACAGGTTTCACCATGTTTGCCAGCTGATTTTGAACTCCTGACCTCAAGTAATCCACCCGCCTCCACATCCCACCTTTCAGTAGCTTTTTATCCAGATTTACCAATAAAGAACTTACCAAGAAAGTTACCAGACTTATCGGGTAAGGCTGATTTAGAGCTGGTTAGATGTACAGCCAGTCTGCCCATTTGCTCCAAAGGAGGAGTGCTTAATTTCAACTGGGGCGTTGAGAAAGGCTTTATAATGTGGGTGGAATGTAAGCTGGACCTTGAAGGCTGAGAGCCACTCTGCTTGGCAAAAAATGAAGGGAATTGCATTTCCAACTTAGAAAACAGGCATGAAAGTGTGGGATCATGTGGTGTTTAGGAAGACAGAAGACCAGCCGATGTGGCCAGAACACAGACAAGATAAGAAATGGTGGGAGATGAGGCCAGCTGTGTTTTATGCTAGGATAAGGAGTGTGGCGTTAGTTTTATTATGCTTCCCAGCACTTCACTTTTCCTTCCTGTAAGAGAATTATGCATCTCCAGTCATTGCCATTGGACTTTCAGTGCCCACCATGGGAGCAGTACACATTTCTGCCCCACTGATATGAAACTCGGTCATGTGACATGTCAACAGATGCCTTCAGGCCATTCCCTGTTGACGACAGCTCTCTAGCTTTTTTCCCTCTGCCACCAGAAGGGCTTATTCCATAGACGAGCTGCTCCTTCAGCCGAGTTCTGCAATGAATGTGATCCATGGAGCAGCCCCACAGTTGACCCATAACTAACATGTAACATGAGTAAAAAGTAAACATTTGTTGTAAGTAACCAAAATTTTAGGGTTGTTTGTTGCCCCCAGCAAAGCTGACTAATAAATGTTTTTTACTTTATTCTCAAAAGCAATGGATTTTGTAAAAAACAACAAAAATTTTTCCTTCTCTCCTTTCTGGCAGTCTCATGAATTTCAGTGATGAACAAAACTTAATTTTAAATTTCTGACCGTGTTCAGATTCAACTGCTTTTTTCATTTCAGGCATTCTGGAGAAATAGAATAGCAATTAATTTAATACTCAACGTTTTGTGGCTGCTGGATCAGACTCACCTGGAATTCATGTAAATCTAATAAATAGCACTGTGGGCGTCCAGTGCCTTGTAGCTGATGGCAGCAGATACATCACTTCCTTCCAATTGTTGAGGATATAGCCAATTTGCCAGATAGGAATAAAGATTTCAATTTAAACACAAAATTTATTTTTCAGAGATGGAATATTCCATTCAGGCTCAGCAAAGAAGTAAGCAGACAGATGTTTCATGCTGAGGGGACTCCTGGGGAAATGGCTTGGTAATGCTGGCCATGAGGTACTGCCACCAATTTAAGTAAGTCTAAGAAGCCTTAACCTTCATGAGGTTGATGAGAAAAATTTGAGAATATATTTTGTTCTTATTTATATTGTTTATGTATCACTGAGTTGAGCACTAGCAAAGGTCACCATTCTTGTAGTATGGGAGGGAGCATGCCAGGTGGAGAGAACAGGGACTTAAATAATGCTTGGAATGGTGATGATGATGATAAGATATAAAAAGAGAAAGAAAATGGGCTCTGGAGTTAGCAAAACCTCAATACAAAAATGGCTTGCAACTTACCAACCATAAGTTTTATTGGAAAGCTACTTTCAAAAATCTCTAAAACATATTTTCCTCATTTCTCACATGGAAATAGTAATACCTCTCTGTTATAGTCATTATAAGGATAATATGAGATAATGAACGTAAAGTATTTGGCACATAGTAAGTGCTCAATAAATGTTGGAGTTCTTTTTCTTCAGCTTTTTAACATGCTCCCTCACATGAATGCTTTTTCCTAACCCTGTCAAAAGCCCATCCATCCTCTAGTGCCTGGATTTACCAGCTTGTCAAAGCCTTCTCTGACTCCAGTCTGTGATATTCTACCTTCTCTGAGAGAACAATAAAGGTCATAGGTGTTCATTTTTTGAAATCATTCATTCACCAAATATTCCTTGAGTACCTTCTCTGTACCAGGCACTATTCAAGGTGCTGGAAATAATGAACAAAATGTCCCTTCTCACTGAGCTTACAGTATAGTGAGGAGAGAGGATCATACAGAAATAACGAGACATAGTAAATCAAATAATGTTAAGTACCATGAAGAAAAACGAAATTGGGCAAGAAGAAAAGGGAGCGCCAGAGTGGGAGAGAGATGATTTCATATCAAGGCAGAGGGTCAAGAAAGGCCTCGCTGAGGGGACACTGGAGGAGAGGGAGTGAGCCATGGGGAACCTGTGGGATAGAGATCTCAGGGTAAAGGATCTAACCCATGCAAAGGCCCCGAGGCCTAGGAAGGCCTAGGTTCTAGGAAGAACACCAGTGTGGCTGAGCAGAGTGAGCCAGAGAGGGAGTATTGGGAGATGAACACAGAAAGGTAGGATCTCGTAGGTGATGATGGAGAGCACTTTAATGTTTAACCTGAGTGAGTCAGGAAGCCATGGGGGCGTTTTGAGAAAAAAAGTCATATTATTTTACTTAGATTTTTTTTTTTAAAAAAAGGTTCACTCCATCTGCTGTGTTGAAAATAGAACTTCAGAGGAATAAAGAGAGAAGGAAAAAGAAAGTTAAGGGATTTTTTCAGTAAGAAGAGAAAGATAATGGCAGCTTGGATGAGATGGTAGTCATGGAGGTGTTGAAAAGTGGTCAGAGTTTGTGTATATTTTGAAGAAGCAATTTTAAAAAAATTATCTGATGTGGTGTGAGAAGAAAGAAAGGAGTCAAGAATGACTCCAAGAATTTTTGTCTGAACAAATGAGAAGACTCAGAAGATAGTAAGTAGGAGAAGTTTTTGAGTAGGGGGAAGAGTCTCATGTTCATTTCGGCATCTGTTGACTTGGAGATGTCTGTTAGATAGCCAAGTGGAGATTCAGTAGGCAGTTGGATATGAGTCTGGTATTTAAGGGGCAAAAATCTAGGCTTGAAATATAAATATGGGAATAAAATCTAGGCTTGAAATATGAATTTGGGAATGAAATATGTAAATAAAATTTAAAGCTATGATCCTGGGGAAATCAGTGAACGAGTGGAGCACTCCAGTGGGCAGGACTTGGGAAGTGAAGGAGGACAAGGAAAAGACACTGAGATGGAGCAAGCAATGAGGAGAAATGAGGGCGATGCCTCAGAAGCCAAGCAAAAAAAGCAATTGAAGAAGGAAGTAAGCAATGGTGTAAAATGCTGTCAATAAATTGAACAAGGTAATGACCGAGAATTGGCCATTGGATTTGATAATTTAGAGGTCACTGGAGATACTAATAAAAGCAGTTTTCAGGGAGCAATTTTGAGAATGAAAAGTTGAGAAAAGGAATTGGAAGCAGTGGGCTTAAAAGCCTTCTGCTGTAAAGGAAGCGGTAGCTAGAGGGGAAAGTCGGGTAAAGGAAGGTTTTCTCTGTGAGATGGGTGGTGACTCAGCATATTTCTATGCTGCTGGCAGTGACTCGACAGAAAAAGAAATATTGTTGAGCAGGAAAGAGAAGAGATAATTGCTGGAAATAAGTTTGTGGATAGGCAAAAAAGGATGGAGTCAAGTGCACAGAGTAAAAGTTTGGCTTTAAATAGAAACCCAACTAGATCATCCATAGCATTGGGAAAGAAGGCAGGACATAGATGGACAGTCAGTTGGGAGAAGTGGGAGTTCGGAGAATAGGGAAGGTGTCTTCTGAGAGCTTCTATCTCCACCAACCCTACCCACCCCACCCCCACCACAACCCAGTGAATGAGGAAAAGGTAAAAAGTCAGAGGAGTTGCTGTAGATTTGAAGAAAGACAAGAATGTGTACAGTGATGATAGGAAAGTAGAGAATTGAATGGGTTGATCGGGACAATAACCAACCCACTGTGGTTATTAGTCATGAGTTTAAAATGAGATTTGTCAGTGTGGTTGTGGGGATTTTCTCCAGCCACAATCAGCTGCAGGGGTGCAGGTTGTAGAAGAGGAGGGAAGCTGGATTTAACCAGGGTTTTATCAAGCAGATGTGATGAAGGAAAGGAAAGAAAAGGGACTAGAGAGTGAATGAGTAAGGTAATTTTTAATAATGGACCATAGAATGTAAGCTAAGTCCAGAGGGAACTGAAGATTTTGTGGGAGTGAGGGATGGTGAATGGATGGAGCATAGGTCCTAGTGAGGTTGAAGAATCATTGGAGTTAGAATATTGAGGAATGGCCTGGAAAGATAAGATCAGTAGGTCTAAGAGCAGATGCATGAAATGACCAGGTCTGGGGTATAACTATGGAGTAAGTGACTGAGGCAAAGCAGAGGATAAGATCATTAATCATTACCTGGGTCTTATGTCCCCACTAAATACTTGGAGGAGAGGAACCATGTCTTAAAAGTCTGTGCCTTTCTCCTCAAGCATCTGGCACAGTGCAATGGGTTTCACAAGGACTTTGTTAATTTTCATAAGTTGATGTTGAATGAAAAGTTTAATATCAACTTATAAACATTGTGGAACTTTAAAAATCAGGGCAATGAGACTCAAATTTTCTACTCCAAACTATTATTTTCTACACCACCCCCTCACAAATTATTGCCAAGCTTTTGGGACCAACTAAAGGGGATCCCTGGACTTACAGAGAGTAAAGTAATGATTTCAATTATTCAAAGCCAACCACAGAGTTCCATGGCAGGTGGTCATTTGTAATTTGTGAAAGCATGAACTTGGACTTCATGGCTTTAAGCCTTAGCTGGTGAGTAAGACTAACCAATCAGCTACTTAGCCTCTGTATCTCAGTGTGGCCGTGTTGTTTTACAGCTGTTATCAGATCTGCAGACACTCTCTAAAGGGAAGAAAACATTGTATGTAAAATTGCCTGAAAATCAAAGTGGTACTTTCATTAGGACACCCATAGAGGCCTCCGCATAGAAACCTCATAAATGTAAAAAAACAAATTTTACATCCGTTTTCTTTAAATGGGATCACTGCTTTAATCTGTATTTCAGCATGTTGCTAAATACTCAGGACAAAAAGTACCCACCACCTGGGGGGGTGGGGGATTGGGGGGAATTACCTTCAGCTCATTAGCGGCAAGCTCAGGGAAAGAGAACAGAAAAAAATCTGTTGGGGTCATGGGCTGGAAGAATGATAATAAACCAAGTTTTTAAAAATAAATAAATAAAATCTTGTCAAATAAAATGTACCGCCATAACTTGCAGGGGAAGAATAATTAGAAGGCTGAGGCTTAATCAATCAAACCTGATCACACCGCAGCTTTGGCAAGGAAGAGAAATGGGGGCTTTAGTTAATGTCTTGGCAAAGGCCTGCTTCCTTTCCAGTTGCCCTGCCCAGAGAGACAAGGTGTTCAGAGGGGTCAGACATAATGCTGACTAGCACCCACACCCTCTTGTGGTCCCTTGCAGTCCACAAATCTTGCTGACTGAATTCTCACAATCATCCTATGCGGTAAATATTAGTGTCTCATTTTGAGGATATAAGTGGAGGCTCAGAGGGACCAGGCAAGCTGCTTAAGAACATCCAGCTTGTATGTGGCAAAGTAGTGATTCAAACCACATCTTCTGGGTCTAGGCCAAGCTGTTTTCACACCCAGCCAGCTCTGTGTCCGTGAGTGTCTAACCTAAGGAGTATTTGTCTAGCTTATTTATGGTGCATTTTAATCAGGATTACCATTTGGGAGGGAAGCACATCCCAGCATGAGTTGCTCAGCCTAGCATTCAAGAAGGACTGAGCCTTCCTTCATTATGTCTGATGTCTGTTTCTTTCCCTTTTTCTTCTCACCGCCCTTCTTTACCTCATGCTGCGATATTGTGTCTAAGCCAGACATTCTGCCACTTTTCACTTCTTTCCTCCAAACCAGTTTTGTATTCATATAGATTAATTTTCCTAAGATACCAGCTTCATTACTGATTTTAAAACATTTGCTGGCTGCTGTTCTCAGGATCAGGTACAAACTTCTTAGCTTGGTATTCAAGGCCTGTGCAATTTGGTACCTAGTTATTTTGTAATTTTACATCCCCCTTTCTGCCCTTTGTCACCCCAGAATGAGCATAGTTCCCAATCGGAACCCTCGTATGCTGTGTTCACTCTGAATGCAGTGCCCTCGTCTCTCTTCTACACTTATATGTTCTACTTCTACTCTTTGGTAGAAGCTAAGGTGCCTTCTTACCTCCCCCCAGCCTTCCCCCAACATTCCAGCATATAGCGATTCTTTCAGGGCTAGTGTGTCATGTTTATCCCTCCAGCTCTACTCTCCATCCTCTCCTCCCCCAGACCCAGGAAGCTGAGCAGCATCGGCTGGCTCCCTCACTCTCCAAATACTGAACTTTTCTCTGGTTTTCTTCTACTCAACACCCTCCTTTGTAAATAACTTTTTTAAACAATTAAGCTCTCCTCAAATTACCCAATTTGAATCTGCCATCTGCTTCCTCCCGGGACTCTGACTGATACCTCTCCATTCCTCTGCATGCTCACAGGCCTTATTTGTTGCTTTAAGTCTTCATGTACCATATCGAAGTCTGCTTTGAATTAATAGCTATTTTCCTCTGTGATTACATATTCCCAACCTGACTAAAGTTTCCTGAAGGCAAAGAATATGTATTACACTTTAATGTATGCTTGATCTTCCTTACCACCTCCTACCTTAATAATACTTAGCACAATATACTAAGCAATTAGTAAGCATTAAAGCATTACAGATCAATGTTCAAGGATAACGCTAAGAAGTGGGGAGGAATCAAACTAGAAAAGCCTTTAAGTCTTCACCATTTTCTTTATTTCAAAAATGAATAAGGCTTAATTTTCTTATTTTTTATTTATAAAATGGGGATTAGGTACTTGCTCTTTCTACCTCACAGGAATGAATGAAGAATTAAATCATGCAAAGCATGTAAAAGTACTTAGCAAACTATAAAACACTGTGCTTCGTGTATACCTAAATTACAAACCTGCATGTTCTGCACACGTACCCCAGACCATAAAGTATAATAAAAATTAAAAAAAACACTATGCTTTATAGATGTAAGTAATTTTTACTTTTAGCAACTTAATGGCTAACCAGCTATAAAGGCTAGTGTTTCAAATGATTGATGAGAGAGGCAAATTTCCAAAGGACTGAATGCACAATTAGGCTATGAAATTTGAAAAATTAGTAAGGAAATCACTTGAAAGTTTAAAGAATTTTCAATGAACAGAACACTTGCACATCTTTTATTATCTTGTGTTCCTAGGCGGGTGGATCACGAGGTCAAGAGATCGAGACCATCCTGGTCAACATGGTGAAACCCCGTCTCTACTAAAAATACAAAAAATTAGCTGGGCATGGTGGCGCGTGCCTGTAATCCCAGCGACTCAGGAGGCTGAGGCAGGAGAATTGCCTGAACCCGGGAGGCGGAGGTTGCAATGAGCCGAGATCGCGCCATTGCACTCCAGCCTGGGTAACAAGAGCAAAACTCCGTCTCAAAAAAAAAAAAAAAAAAAAACAACAAAAAAAAAAAAAAAAAAAAAAACATCTAAATTGGTTAGAAAAAACAGGCCAGTTCAAAGCCTTAACAAACACACACTTGAAAGCATCCAATTACAAGAGAAATAGATAGTTGAGTGGTGATGGGAATTGATGATGATTTACTGCATCTTCCTTCTCCACATAATTGGTTCCAATTTAGTCTTGCTCAGAATTAAGCAAACTTTTGTAATAACTCAAAGACATCTCCACTGGCCTCAGTTTACTTACCTCCTAGCTGGTGGAAGACAGCTGCATAGAATGCCACCAATTTTAAGGATCTGACAACAAACATTCTGTCCCTTAGAAACGGCTTCTAAAAGATCTGGAAAACAATTTTCCAGAAATTAAGGAAGCAACCAAAGTTATCATAAAAGGTACTTTCCACAACATTTATGAAGAATTAAATAATCAATATAAAATACTTAGCTCAGTGCCTGATGCTGGCATCATTCAGTAGGGGTAGCTCCCTTCTCCCTTTTATTCAGTTGCATATGTATCACATATAATTATATTAAACATGCAAAGTTATATATAAAAATTATACATAGGCTTAATTATAAATATATTGCATATGTTAAATGTAGTAGCAACATAATACAGATTGTGCTTTTGGAAACTTAACTGAGAACAAAATCTACATGCTTTTTTAATTATAGTAAATATGCCATGCATTAAGGAAAATTACCACTTCCCAAAATTCATAAGCAAGAAAGTTGCCGCCTAAGACAATTTGCTGGAAAACAAATTGTGATCTGTACAGTGTCTTTGTGCTCGTTGTAAATTGCAGACACAGAAGTGTTCTGAGTATTTTATTAACTTGTCCGAGGCATTATAATTACTTATAAATTCAATCTCTATAGACCTTATAAAGATGCTTTAAGAAAAAAAGATCATTGAATCGGTTGACAAGAAATGAGAATTATAGATAACCAGCTAAAAGGTATCTTTATTTCCTTGTAAACATCTCACAAATGATAGGAAATTGAGGAAAGCATCAACTAAATCCAAACTATAGGCTAGATTTGAGTGAATTAGGGTTTTTCAGGTTTCCTTCATCTCTTCTGCTTTTTCTTCCTGCTTTTCTTGTTCCTCTGCTACTTTGTTTCTTAGGCTCTGCTTCCCTGCATTTGGGGGCCGTTGCCATCCAGTAGAGCATGTCTGTTGGGCGAAGCTCTAGGACCAGGTCAGCACCAGCATAGACATGACTGACTTCTGGTTCAGGCGCTGCTCCAGGCTCTGCTCTGTGGCCAGGTATTTGATATTATGTAATGCCTGTGTCTGATAAATTCTAAGTGGCCTAGAGACATGGTTAGCACCAGTGTAATTCACAGAATATAAGCACTCCAGGAAAATCACCTTTTTTTAAAAAAAAAAAAGTCTTTAATTTTTGTGGGTACATTGTAGATGCATATATTTATGGGATACAAGAGATATTTTGATACAGGTGCATACAGGTGCATAATAATCATGTCAGGGTAAATGGGCATCACCTAAAGCCTATTATCATTTGTGTTACAAACAATCCAATGATACTCTTTCAGTTACTTTAAATAGAGATGGGGTCTCACTTATGTTGCCCAGACTGGTCCGAAACTCCCGAGTTCAAGCAATCCTCCTGCCTTGGTCTCCCAAAGTGCTGGGATTACAGGCGTGAGCCACCGTACCTGGAAATACTCCTTCAGTTACTTTAAAATGTAAACTTAAACTGTTATTGATCATAGTCATTGTGATGTGCTATCAAATATTAGGCCTTATTTATTCTTTCTAATTATATTTTTGTATCCATTATCTTTCCCAATTCCCCTTCCTCTCGCCCCTCCACTACTCTTCCCAGCTCTTGGTAGCCATCCTTCTATTCTCTGTCTCCATGAGTTCAATTTCTTAATTTTTAGCTCTCACAAATAAGTGAGATCATGCAAAGTTTGTCTTTCTGTGCTTGGTTTATTTCACTTAACATAACAACCACCAATTCCATCCATGTTTTTATACATGACAAGAGCTCATTCATTTTTACAGCTGAATAGTGCTCCATTGTTTATAAGTACCACATTTTCTTTATCCATTCGTCTGTTGTGGGACACGCAGGTTGCTTCTAAATCTTGGTTATTGTGAATAGTGCACAATAAACATAGGAGTGCACATATCTCTTTGATATATGGATTTCCTTTCCTCTGGGTATATATTTATCTGTGGGATTACTGGATCATATGGAAGCTCTATTTTTAGTTTGCTTTTTGTTTGTTTTTTTGTTTGTTTTAATTTCCAACTTTTATTTTTAAGTTCAGGTGTATCTATTTTTCGTTTTTTGAGGAACCTTCAAACTGTTCTCCATACTGATTGTACTATTTACGTTCCCACAAATTGTGTATGAGGGTTCCCTTTTCTCCAAATCCTCATCAGCATTTATTATTGCTTGTCTTTTGGATAAAAGCCATTTTAACTGAGTTGAGATGAATATCTCATTGCAGTTTTGATTTGCATTTCTCTGATAATGCTGAGCACCTTTTCGTATACCTGAATTCCATTTGTATGTCTTCTTTTGAGAAACATCTGTTCAGAACTTTGGCTCATTTTTAATCAGATTGTTAGATTTTTTTTCCTATAGAGTTGTTTGAATTCCTTGTATATTCTGGTTATTAATCCCTTGTCAGATGGGTAGTTTGCAAGTGTCTTCTCCCCTCCTGTGGGTTGTCTCTTCACTTTGTTGATTTTGTACTTTGCTGTGCAGCTTTTCAACTTGATGCAATCCCATTTGTCCATGTTTGCCTTGGTTGCCTGTGCTTATGCTCAAGAAATCTTTGCCCAGTCCAATGTCTTGGAGAGTTTCTCTAATTTTTTTGGTAGTTCCATAGTCTCAGGTCTTAGATTTAAGTCTTCTTTAATCCATTTTGATGTGATTTTTTTATCTGGAGAGATTTAGGGGCCTAGTTTCATTCTTTTGTGTATGAATATCCAGTTTTCCCAGCCCATTTATTGTAGAGACTATCCTTTCCTCAATGTATGTTCTTGGAACCTTTGTTGAAAATATGTTCACTGTAGATGTGTGATTCCTCTAGTTATGTTCTTTTTGCTCAGGAAAGCTCTGGCTAGTCTGGGTGTTTTATGGTTCCATATAAATTTTAGGATTTTTTTTTCTATATCTGTTAAGAACGTCATTGGTATTTTGATAGGGATTTCATTGAATGGGTAGATTGCTTTGGGTAGTATGGACATTTTAACAATATTGTTTCTTCCAATTCATGGACATGAATATCTTTCCATTTCTTTGTGTCCTCTTCAATTTCTTTCATCAGTGTTTTCTAGTTTTCATTGTAGAGATCTTTCCAGGAAAATCATCTTTGAAGTCACTTCTAAGAGTCTATGACTACCAATTCAGAATGAGATCCAATTAATATGTGTTGGATGACTATTGCATGCCATATGTTCTCACATATACAGTCTCATTTATTTCTTATAAAAAACCACAGTGCACTTTTGCCATAGTTTAGTGACTCTGAGAAGCCAGTAGTTATAAGCTGAATCATTATTTTATGTGCCATTAAGATTGAAAAATATTCCCAATTAAATTTTGACACAGTATTCTCTTATCACTGAGTTTTTTATTGTGTTCATCTCAAAAAAGCTCTCTTAGACTTACATAGACATAGCTTTTCATTAGATATCATTTTGTGTGTACACTAAAGGGAAAAATATAGCAAAATAAATCAGTGAAGGTATTCTGAAAACTTCTTCACTTTCAGAGTCTGACTCTTCTGAATTACTTTTCTGTTGAGTTGTCTGAAGATGCCCAGGTTCTTGCACTTGATATTGTCCTCTGGGCCATCAAGTGCATAGGTCATTCTTCTATTCTTCAAGAAGGGCTCCGTTATTGTCTCTGATATTTTCTTCATGCTGCTTACGCCTATTTTTCAAGTTTTGATGCTAGGATGTTCTTTTTATCTTATCATAAGTTGTGGAAAATTGTACACTCACAACCAGGATGTACATCTCTTCCTCAAATTCTTCTTAAATGGTCAGAAGAAGTATAGGTTCAGTCATGCCTTCAGGAACAACAATAAGTTCACACCTGTGAGAGCAATAACAGCCATGTCACAACTTCTGTGTGACTATCCAAGACAATAAAATGGTGCTAATTGCAAGAGGTTTAAATGCCAAAAGCGTACCTTAGAATCAACAATATAGCTATTATTACCAGTAGATTAGCCTCAGCGACATTTTACCTGGTTTCCTGTGAAAGAGGTGGGAAGAGAATTAAGTTGTTGCATGTCTACTTTTTTTCAAGTGTCCCAGAAAGTTTATTTGTGTTATATCATTGAATGCTTAGGAAAACTCTGATATATGTGTTGCTTTACAGATGAAAAAGCTAAGATTAGAAGGTGAAATAATTTGCCCAATATCATAGATCATCAAGTGGCAGAGCATAATTTAAACCCAGATCTGTCTTGTTCTCAGCTAGAGTAGTCCATAAAGGTTGGAGTGGGATTAGAAGACTGGACAAGAAAGACAGCTAAGACTCAGAGAAAGTGCTCTTTAACAGACCAGCATACCGTCAGTATTAAGAATACACATGAAAGAGTGGATGAAGTTCCTTGGTGTCTGAGGTCTGGTGGTTAATGAAATCAGCTTCCAGCCCACTGGCTCACTGCTTTTTATATCTAGGCTAGAAGTGAGGTCTCATCAGCTCTCAAAACTCTACCATCCATCACATGGAGAGTCACACTATACCGGTTAATTATATTCTTTTCCATTCTGTTTCTTATATCATTCAGCTTGCTGCAGATCTAACTATGACCTACTACTGAGCATAAAGCTTGTACTTTCTTTTTTTGTTGTTTGGTTTTTGTTGGTGTAGGCATTGCTTTGTTTATTTGGTCCTGAAGTATTAAAAGTATTTCATTTTATAATGTGATCACAAATAATTTAAGTGAGCATTTTTCCTTTCATTTTATACAACATATACACAATAATGCACCAAGAAGATGTCTAGTATAAACTTGAAAGAGCATGGCTGTTTTTGAGTGTTATACCTGAGGCTAAGATTTCTGTTATGGGCAAAAGAGAAGGGCTGGACATAAGATATCATCATTACAGATTACATTGTTGCTCTGAGCTCCTCAAGCTCTTAGCAGGCAGCCCGGGGCTGTGTGTCTAAAATGAAAAGCCAAAGGGCGAGAAGTCAGTCCAAGATGGGGCTAGAGCTCTCCATGCATGGAAGTGTTTGATGAGGGCCCTGACTCTTCCCTTTTTGACACCCCTGCTCTATGTTCTCTCTATTTTGACTCACCCCAGTTTGAAAACCTATTCTTTTGGCACACTTCACACAAAGGAACACTTCCTTACTGTTCAGCAGACCAAGTTAGTGCAACAGCTCCAGACAGAAGGTCTCTGGGACATGGGTGGGAGTTGGGATAAGTCTCCTCAGTTTTCCCACAAGACCTTGATCTTTACATAAGACACTCTGAATGGGAACATCAGGACCCAAAAGACTTTCACACAGACAAACCTAAGTAAGGTGGCCAATGTTCTTGGAATTCCATGGTGGAGGGTTGGGTCTCTAATATTGGAGAACTGGTATCAGACATGTCTATAGGGAATGGGGCCTACCTAGCCTTGGTTCAAGGTTCAGTAATGGAGATTCTAGGTACAGGTCAGTAGGAATCATTGGAGCGTGTGTGTGTGTGTGTGTGTGTGTATGAGAGAGAGTGGAGTTCTGACTGAGAAGATACAGTACAGGAAGACTATGCTGAGAGGAAAACTAGAAGCTACAATTAAAGGAGGAAAATGTAAGCAGATATAGGTTATTGTGGAGCTTTAGATAATCTTACTCCCTCATTCTCCACATTTTATCTTCATAAACCCTTTTTCCTTTTTCCTCATTGGCTAATTTATTCACTCAATAGATACTCATCGAGTTTCTATGATTCTGCATCCACTTGACTCAGGGAAAATGTTCATTCTCATTCAATTTCCTTATGGGAAAGAAAACTATTCTAAATATGCCTCCGCATATCCTCCCTGGAGTGCACTATAGACTCAGTACTGCATCATCTCGCTCTTCAAGGCATTTCTCCCTAGAAAGGCTCAATAAATGCTCAAATCCCTCCCACAAAGGAAGTCTGAGGAAAGATTTAGACCCACCATCCATCTGGAGGCACACATTGTTATCTCTGTGCTGAAAATTCCAAATGAGACTACTGGTATAACAGTCTGAGAGATTTGCCGTTTCTAAATGACTGATTTGCCCTTCCACTGGCATCCTATTGTCCTCAAAATCAGGGATGGGAAAAAAAAGTTTAAAAGAAGGGAAGGAGTCACAGGTGGAGAAAAGAACAAAGAAGGGAAAGGAAGGGAAAGGATGGGAAGAGAAGAGAAAGAAAGAAAAGAAAATAGCCATTTCACCCTGCTGGTGGGAGGAGAATAATTCACTGAGTTATGAAGAGCATCCTAATCTAGGGTCAACTTTGTGTGTGTGTGTGTGTGTGTGTGTGTGTGTGTGAACAGGTATGTGTGAAGATGAAAATGAGTACATGTAGTTGTTGTTATTGCTTCAGAAATTTATTAAAGTGTATCACATTTGATCCATGGCCAAAGTGCTATTTATGTGCATTACAACTAAGGTATGACTACATTTAATTTACT
Organism: Cebus imitator; assembly: GCF_001604975.1. Taxonomy (NCBI): domain Eukaryota; kingdom Metazoa; phylum Chordata; class Mammalia; order Primates; family Cebidae; genus Cebus; species Cebus imitator. Next base: position 205,758 of record NW_016107602.1, read on the forward strand.
AAATAAACCAAGCTGAATAATCTGTACAACTGAAAATGAGATGCCCCCTCTTTCTTGGCTCTATTGACTTAACATTCTTTGATTGAGTTACTGATAGTTCTGTTTCAATTTAGACCAATTTTTTATCTTCATCAAGGGTCAATTTTGGCTCAGAGAGACCATATATTTTCAACTTTTCTCTTCAGATTGAATGTTTTGGTGACTATACTAGTACTGACAGTAATTATTAGTCTGAGATAAGGTCCAAAGTCATCTTGTATAATAATTAGCACTCTCTCCTCCAATTTGACTTTCAACCTTAGGGTCAGTCAGGGACTCTACAAAACTTTGCAGGGACAGATATATCACTGCTGTCTTGATATGGTTTGTCTGTGTCCCCACCCACATCTCATCTTGAATTCCCATGTGTTGTGTGAGCTAAATGAATCATGGAGGCAAGCCGTTCCCACACTGTTCTCATGATAGTGAATAAGTCTCACACGATCTGATGGTTTTATAAAGAGGAGTTCCCCTGCACAAGCTCTCTCTCTTTGCCTGCTACCATCCATGTAAGACATGACTTGCTTCTCCTTGCCTTCCACCACGATTGTGAGGTCTCTGCAGCCCTGTGGAACTCTTAGTCCATTAAACCTCTTTATCTTTGTAAATCACCTAGTCTCAGGTATGTCTTTATCAGCAACAGAAGAACGAACAAATACATGTCTTCATATCTATGAGTTGTGGCACCTGTGTCTCTCATTCTGAGTTTTCATGGACTCCTGTGCAAGAAATTCTGCTTGAAAGAATTCATTATTGCATTCTTGATCATTCTATTATATTCACTCAAATTACTTGTTACATAAGTATTATTAGTGGGTTACCACAGGCATTATAGTTACTTGTGTGCAAATTTATTATACTTCCACAAGTTATAGCACTGTGGAGGATAAGAACTTTGACATTCTATTCATCTTTCTGTGCACTTAGTAGATACTCAATAAATGTTGCAGAATTTATGAGTAGTTGTTATTTCTAAATGAATGCTCTTCAAGAATGAATAGGAATTTTCAGGTGTTGACAAATGGTATTCTCTTTGGTAAAAATCAGTTTCAAATTGCTGAGTAGTTTGGAATTTGTTTGATGTTGTCAGTTTGGACACAGCATCATTATTCCCAGCAGTAAGTACCATTTTTAAGTGGTTATCTACCTGCCAAGCACTATGTTTGACATGTAATTTTTTTCTAATCTACTAAATAATCCTGGATTTAAATTTTATTATTTTCATTTTAAAGATGAAGAAAGTGAAGCTTAGAAATGTTAAGTAACCTGGCCAAGATTACACAGACAGTGAGTAATGTCGCTGGGATTCTTACCACAGTAGGTCTGCATTAGTCTCCTACATCATCATACTTCTCATAACCCAACTCTAAGAAAAAAATAGAAACTCCGGAGATTATTTGGTATGTGTAACTTAGGCAGCAGGTTGCTTTTCTGGAAGCAAAACTGTTTTACCTTTATATAACATTTTAGAATGTATTAAGTATTTCCTCATATTATCACTTTATTTGATCTTCACCCAAACCTTATGAGATGTTGTTTTTATTTTCATAGTTCAGAGAATTTATAGATAATATTATTGGATCAGAAAGACTGGAAACCTGCCCCAGGACAGAAGTAGCATAGCCAGAACTAATCACAGAATTTTTGTGATTAATTCCACATGATTCAGCATCCCAAAGATAGCAAGGAATCCTAAAAAGACTGAACAGAGAAGTAGTCAGCTGATGGGCTCTAGTTTAACACTATGGAAACAGAATTGAAAGTTGAATATGTGCCAAAATGTAATGCTGATAGCATGTACGTTCAAAAAACATACATAGTAACCACACTTCAGTGCTGATTAGGCCCGGTTTCCATAGCAATATGATTTATTTCCAGTAGAATTTTTCAACTTAAAACAGTAAGCTTACCCTCATTAAAATAAATTAAAAGTTCATCAATATTTGTTTTTCCATTATATACAGATCATAATGCCTGGTTATGGCAATAAGATAGAAATTCCCACCAGAGAGCAAAAATCAAGTAAAGCTGCCATTGTTGATCTGGAACTAAATGAATTCTTGTCAGTTGTGAGGAGCAGCAGCCCAGAAAGGACACTGAGTACCAAATGTGTTGCACTGGGGCTGCAGGTCTGGATTCTTCAGACCTGCAATGTGCTATAATGCACAGATGAATACATCAGTCTTACCTTAAGTAGAAAAAAAATTAAAGAAAAAGAATGATTTTCTCCTAGCTCTCTGTAGGGCTAAGGGAACACTTAGCCTTGAATGGGGCAGAGAAGTCAAGAACTAGAAGAAAATAACAATAATGAAAGTTAACATTTATTGCATTCTTACTTTGTGCCAAATGCTATTCTAAGCTCCTCCTTTGAGTCATCTCAGTTACCCTCCCCATCAGCTCCAAGAGGTAGGTACTACTACTGTCCTTGGTTTACAGATGTGGAAACCAATGCACAGGAAGTATCTTGTCCCAGGGCACACATTTGGGGATTGGGAAAGCTAGGATTTAAGCTCTGGAATTTTGGCCCCCAAACCTAAACTTTTATCTCCTCATCTACACAGGGAAGGATGTTAAAAAGAGAAAGCTTCATACTCAAGCTTCTACAGTGTCCTAAGTGACCAAACTTGAGATCTTAAGCTACAGGTTCACTGGGATTTTCATCATCCCAGGCTGGCTCTTCACACATAGACTAGCGTGTTCAGAGAATGAAAAGAGACTCATGAGAAGCAGAATCGTGAAAGTGATAAAGGCATCTGTCTTTCTAATGCTTTTTCATAAACATACACATTCTCTAATTTCAAATACACAGCTTTCTTCAAAACTCCCGTTACAGCTCAAAGTCAGCTAAAGCCCAGATTCTGGTGGAGCTGCAATTTGGTTAGCTGATAATAACTGAACCTCTGGTTGGAACTTGAAATTATTGCTGTTCAGCAATTGTTGTATTTGGAGAAATAGGGTCTGATCCACATTCCTTTCAGCCAAGGAATGATGATATTGTACAATGGCTGCATTTCACTCACCAGCTATCTTTGCTGACCTTGTGGATAAAAATATCTTGATTAAAAACAAGTACTTTGGCAGCTACCTGATGACAGCACAACCAGAAAAGTTTTTCTGTGAGCTGAAGTAAGAAGATAAATATGGAGGAAGCAGTTTTGTATAGTGATTAATAATGTTGTCACTTCTTCAGGAGGGTCAAATCTCATTTCTACCACCTACTAGGTCAGTAACCTCGAACAAGTTATATAACCCCTCTAAGGCTCAGTTTGCTTCTTTATAAAATGGGGCAAATGATACCACCCTTATAGTGTTGTATAAATTAAGTGAGATAATAAATATTAAGCAGTTAGAATGGTATCTGGCACACTATAAGCCTCAGCCCTGGCTTCCTTTACCCTTTGCATGCCAATGATACTAAACTTTTTGAAGTTGTCCAAGTATGCCATGTTCTCTAAGTCATCAGTGCCTTTCTACTCTGTCTGGAAGACCTATCTCCTATATATTCTCTTGAAAAATACCCTTCATTTTTCAAGTGTAGCTGAAGTTACTCATGTCTCATTCAGGCAGTCTTATATATCTCTTCTATTCTCCACTGTTTCTCATAATCCATTTTATGATGCTTTTTTTTTTTTTTTTTTTT
>NW_016107602.1:209515-216926 GCF_001604975.1 Cebus imitator
GTCTTTGAGAAGAGCTGTTTCCCACAGGGAGAGCTTTCTTTATTCTTCCTTGCCATTTAAGAGTTTAAAAGGTTTCACCATGTTGACCAGGATGGTCTCGATCTCTTGACCTCGTGATCCACCCGCCTCGGCCTCCCAAAGTGCTGGGATTACAGGCTTGAGCCTGATGCTTATTTAAACTGCAATGATTTGCCAGAATATCTTTCTTTTCATTCAACTCTTTGAATATATGTTAATCCTCAGTGCCCAGTACAGAGCCTGGCACATAAGGGGCACTCAATAAGCAGTTGTTGAATAGATGAACAGGCAAATACTGAATTTCAGTATGAAATCCACTTATATTCAATAAATTAAAATGAGAAAATCTTTGGGAGGTAGTAGCAATCTAATATGATCAGTCAAAAAGGCTCTAACCATGAAATCTAAAGTATGTTCCCATTTTGGTTTTAATTGAATCCCAAAGCTTTAGAAACTATAGTCCCATTAGACCCAGAAGAGATTATAGATCATTTTGTAATGAAAAGAGATTCTTGAGTCCAGTGAAGCAGTTACAATGGCATCTGGCACACTGTAAGCCTCAGCCCCTGCTTCCTTTGCCCTTTGTATACCAATGATACTGGAACATTTTCTCAGCCCAAAAAAAGAGGCTGAGATCTTGACCCAACTTGCACCAGAGAAATTCTACGCAATTCAGATTCTTTTTTCATGTCCAAATCAGCAAATAATAATTGATTTTTTGCCATCTAGCATTACAAATAATAATGCACCAGGAGACATTGATGTATAAAACTATATTGTCTTAGTCCATTTTGCACTCTATAAAGGATTGCCTGATACTGGGTAATTTATAAAGAAAAAAGGGCTCATCATTGAGATGATTTGGCTCACAACTCTGTCTGGAAAAGTTCAAGATTAGGCATCTGGTGAGAGCCTCAGGCCACTTCCACTCATGGTAGAAGGTAAAGGGGAGCCAGCTTGTACAGACGTCACATGCCAAGAGAGGAAGCAAGAGATGGGGGAGAGGTCCCAGGCTCTTTTTAACAACCAGCTCTCTTGGGAACTAATAGAGAACCCGATCCTCACCCTAACCTCCATACCCACCCTCAGGGAGGGTGTTAAATCTATTCATAAGTGATCTGCCCCCATGACCCAAACTCCTCCCATTAGGCCCACCTCCGACACTGGAACACTGGGGATCAAATTTCAACATGAGATTTGGAGAGGACAAACATTCAAAATATAGTACATATCAAGAATAACTAGAGTATGTTTTTTTCACACTAAACTAAGGATCAATGAAAAACGTGATATCCCTTTTATTGTTTCAAAGGGACACCCAGTTGTTGAGCAGCTTCACTGTAATGGAAACAGACCTCACAGCTAAGTCTGGAAACCAGCCCATCCACACAGTTCATAGCTTCTCAGGCTTAGACTACTGTAGCAGAGAGGATGAGAGCATATTGAAAAAGGCAAAATATTTCCACTTCTCCTAAATGAGATCCGGGACAATATGCACTAAAGAAACACCTCATAAAGTCACACCATAGAACACACCCACCACACCCCCAACCCCATGTAGCCTGTGACCAGCCTGTGAAAAAGCTGCATCAGCTCACAACCAATGGAGAGGGCCAAAATCATAAGTGCCAGGCAAAGGCCCCAGAGCAAGAGAAAAGCAAAGCTCTTTCTCAGGCAGCTTCCATGAGAAAAGCCAGAATTACACAGGGTGTCTGCAGGCTTGGGGGGAACTTTGAGGTCCCACAAATTTACCTGATAAACTAAAATTGCTTTTGTAGACACCCATCTACAATTTCATGGTCAGAAGGAATGTGTGTGTATACACATAAAAACACATACCATATTTTCCTCAAGATACAAGACAATCTAATGCAAAAGTGCATCCAGCTCGAGTCCCACAAAATCCAATTTACATTTCTCATCACTTTTCCATGTGGCTGTTTTCAGATTTCCATAGCAGGACAACAGGTATTCCCTACTCTAGTACTTCCTTCCATGAGGTGGGTGGCCAATGAGAGTGATTCTCCACTGCCTATCTGCTCCTTCAGTAGTTCCTCTCCAACAAGAGTGGCTGGTCTTATTGGTGACTTTAGGAAAGGAACTAGGCAAAAGTAGCTCAGTCTTTTCTCTCTCCTTCCTCTAAGGAATCAACTGCTCACAGAAAGCAAACATTCTGTTCTAATTCTGTGCTGTGAGCTTTGCAGTAAGAGGCTCCATATGAGGAGACTGGTGGCTGTCCAGCTGGGCTTGTGACACGTGTGTACGTCTGTCTAATTCTGGGTGCATCATTGGAAGTTAATCCCTCCTGCACTTTAATCACATTCACCAACCTAATCTATACCAGCAAAAAAGCTGATACATTGGACAGCATCTGCCTGATTGGTTTAATTTTGAATCAATTGGTTCAAAACTAGATAGGGGAAAAGGAATATGTAGGCATACTTCAAAAATATTGTGGGTTTGGTTCCAGATCATCCCAACAAAGTAGGTATTGCAATAAAGTCAGTCACATGAATTTTAAGCTTCTCAGGGCATGTAAAAATGATGTTTATACTATCCTGTAGTCTATTAAATGTGTGGTAGCATTATGGCTATAAAAACAATGGGCATACCTTAACTTAAAATACTTTATTGCTAAAAAACAGTAATGATACTGAGCCTTTAGTGAGTTCTGTTTTTCTTTGCTGGTAAAGGGTTTTGCCTCAATGTTGATTGATGGCTGCTGACTGATCAGCGTGGTGGTATCTGAAGGTTAATGTGTCTGTGACAATTTCTTAAAATAAGACAATGAAGTTTGTTTTATGGATTACACAGGAAAGATGTCTTTGTAGCATGTGATGTTGCTTGACAACATTTTACTCACAGTAGAACTTTATTCAAAATTTGAGTTAATCTTCTCAATCTCTGCTGCTGCTTTATCACCTAAGTTCATGTGATATTCTAACTCCTTTGTTGTTATTTCAACAATGTTCACAGCATCTTCACCAGGAGTAGATTCCATCAACAGAAATCACTTTCTTTGCTCATCCAAAGAAGCACTCCTCATGTGTTCAAGTTTTATCATGAGATTGCAGTAATTTAGTCACATTTTCAGGATCCACTTTTTACTCTAGTTCTCTTGCTGTTTATACCACATCTTCAGTGACTTCCTCCACAGAAGACTTGAGCCCCTCAAAGTTATCCAGGTGGGTTAGAATTAACTTCTTCCAAACTCCTGTTAATGTGGATATTTTGACCTTGTCCCATGAATCACATCTAGAATGGTGGCATTCTAATGTGATATATAGAATGGTGACCCCTTTCCAGCAGATTTTCAATTTACTTTGCCCAGATTCATCAGATGAATCACTATCTATGGCAGCTATAGCTTTATGAAAACTATTTTTTAAATAATAAGACTTTAAAGTCAAAATTACTTCTTTATCCATGGGCTGCAGAATGAATGTTGTGTTAGCAGGCATGAAAACAACACTAATCTCTTTGTACGTTTGCATCAGGTCTCATGAATAATTAGGTGCATTGTCAATGAAAAGTAATATTTTGAAAGAAATTTTTTTTCTCTTAGCAGATCTCAACAATAGGCTTAAAATATTCAGTAAACTATGCCATAAACAGATGTGCTGTCATTCAGGCTTTGTTTTCCCATTTATGAAGCACAGGCAGAGTAGGTTTAGCATAAACCTTTAGAGTCTTAGGATGTTTGAAATGGTAAAAGCATTGGATTCAACTTAAGGTCACCAGCTGCTTTAGCCCCTACCAAGACAGTCAATCTGTCCTTTGAAGTTTTGAAGCCAGGCATTGACTTATCTTCTCTAGCTATGAAAGTCTTCTTCCAATGGAAGACTGTTTCATCTCCATTGAAAATCTATTGTTTTGTGTAGCCACGTTGATCAATTATCTTAGGTAGATCTTCTATATAACTTGCTGCAGCTTCTACATGAGCACTTGCTGCTTCACCTTTTACTTTCATGTTTTGGAGATGGCGCCTTTCCTTAAACCTTATGAACCAACCTCTGCTAGCTTTGAACTTCTCTTCTGTAGCTTCCTTGTCTCTCTCATCCTTGACAGAATTGAAGAGAGTTGAGAGTTAGGGCTTTGTTCTGGGTCAAACTTTGGCTTAGGGAATGCTTACTGGGGTATTGAACAGAGGAGGCTTCCATGGGGAATGGTGTGAATGTGTCATCTACTGGGCTTCACTTGGCTGCAGTATCACCACAGCTCAACAACAGAGGGTAAAGAACCCAGATGGATGGGCCAAAATGACCACCAGACTGGGTCACAGGGTGACACCTTAGCCTGGGTGCCAGGACAGAGGAACACCTCATAGACTTCATAGAAACACTCCAGATTCACAGGCTAAGGAGGAAGTTTGGAAAGGAAAGGCTCTGACAGAGCAAACAGATGGCACTGAGAAATGTTCTCCAAAGAGCGATTGCACCATACTCTGCTTTGGTTTTGCAGATGTGATTACATCAACTCCCAAGGATAAGAGAATTTGCCACAGATCAACAAGCATTTTCAAAGAATAAAAATTGTATAGTATGTATCTTACCAGTTTTAAGGGGATGAGTAAGCATGGCAAATTCCAATTTTCATTATGAGAAAGACTAAATAGAATGTATTATTTTTGAATGTATACTTACATGTCTAAAACAAGCATGTTTTACATAATATGCTATGTTTTTCCATTTTCAGACACACCCAGATGTTTTTAATCTATGCAAAACAATGATGGATACATACTACCTTCTTCAACTAATTTTCAAGATGTATTTATATAAAATAAAAGAGTCTTTTAAAACACAACTTTTCAAAATGTATTTATTACTGTACCTTTTGGCCAGTAAATCTGGAAATTTTTATTATTATTATTATTATTTTGAGACAGCATCACACTCTATCGCCCAGGTTGGAGTGCAGTGGTGTGATCACAAATCACTGCAGCCTCGACCCCCACAGGCTCAAGTGATCCTCCCACCTCAACCCCCTCAGGAGCTGGGTCTACAGGCATGCCTCACCATACCAGCTGATTTTTAAAACCTTTTCTAGAGACAGAATCTCACTAAGTTGCCCAAGCTAGTCTCAAACTTCTGTGCTCAAGCCACCCTCCCACCTCAGCCTCCCAAAGTGCTGGAATTACAGGCATAAGCCACCACACCCAATCTTATTATTTTGCTCTTTAGAGTTAAGGTATCCGAACTTCAGAAATATTGTTAATTTGGCACAAGCTAAGTCTCAGAAATTTTGGAAACAATTGCTTTCTGTAATATGTGTAAAATATTATATACAGTGTCTGGCATACAGTTAGTGCTAAATAAAAGTTTTCCCCTCCCTTCTTCCTCCTCATTTATCTCATCGCCAGGGGCCATCTGGGAAAGAACCCCACATTCTCATCCTTCCTGCATCAGCATTCCCATTCCATTTCATTCTCATTCCTAATCTCCCTGAAGACATGAAAAAATCTTCAAGATATTTCTGCTTAAATTGCACCAGGTGCTGAGAATGCAGAGATGACTCAGTCCTTGCCTAAAGAAGCTGACAGCCTAGAGGGGGAGAAAGGCATACAAACCTTGAACAAACTCAGTTAACACTCACCTGTCTGTATCAAATTCCGTGGTTTTCTGTTACATTATGCTGTGATCTTCTCACCTGGCTAGCTCTCCACTGGCTTTCTTCTTCCTTGGACCACTCAGTCCGATGAATGGAGCCAGCCCTTATAAATTAGGCCTGACAAACACAGTCCTTCAAACTAAACTGCAGAAGACTAACAGCTACATGGTTAGACATAATAGTGACCTTGAACAGGCTTTCAAATGAAAGCAAATCTGCTCTTGAAGAGGGAGATAGAGGTATTTGTGTAGCAAAGATATCTACCTACTCACAATTTGGATTTCAGGAACAATTTTTCTCACTTCCTTTCATTTTTAGCCATCAAACCTTTCACTTAATAAGTATGTATAGAGTGCCTGCCTTGGGCCAGTCATTGTGTAGGGTTAAGATGAGTTGAACATGGTGCCTGCCCTCAAAGAGTTCATGGCCAAGGAGAGAAAAAGGCAAGTCAATAGGAAATGAGAGGAGAGCATGATGAAGGTGGTGGCAGAGTCATGCACAGGGAGCTTTGGAAATACGGAGGAGATTCACTTCAATCAATTTGATAAAATTTGTTCCTTCACAATGTGTCCCTGGCCACGTTAATCTCCATTACTGTAAGAGCAGTGATCTTGGCACAGAGAATAAGAAGGTTATTTTTCCTGATTTCAATTTGGCTCCTAGGAAAGTGAAAGTGGTATGTCTTAAAGTTTGCATTCTTACTGCTAAAGCAATTAAGGCTATTAAGATGTTGGTCTCAGTCTGACAGTCTTCTGGACTCTGTATTCAGTGTCCCTGAGGACATCTCAGGATGTGTATCTCAAGAAATGGCAGCAGGACTGTCAATGGCATTGTCAGAGCTCCACCCAATAAAGTCTGGCTTTAGAACTAGTTTCATCTGCATTGAACGAAACTTATCCCTCATATTTCCACTCTTGGTCCACTGGTATCCCACAAAGAGTTGGTGTGCATCACCACCTTTTTGCTTATTGCCACCTCCAAGCTGGATTAGATCAAGTAGAATGTCTTCATTTCCCTCTAATTATCTCTCTCTCCACCCACCCACCTCCCTTTTTTGAGGCAGAGTCTCACTCTGTCACCCAGGCTGCAGTTCAGTGTCACCATCAAGGCTCATTGCAGCTTCAATCTCCTGGACTCAGGTGGTCCCCCAATTTCAGCCTGTTGAGTAGCTGAGACCACAGGAGCACTCCACCATGCCTGGCTAATTTTTATATTTTTGGTAGAGATGAGGTTTTGCCATGTTGCCCGACCTTCTAATTCTCTTTTTTAAAGCTGTGTCCTCTACCGCTGTTTATTCTCAGATCAGGATGGATGAGCTGAGGGGCTAAGGAGACTCTCTCACCTGATTCCAGTTCAGACAACTTAGAGGTGTGGCATGTCTTCTCTTGGGTTCTACCACTGCTGTTTCTAAAGAAGCTTTGTAATGCTAGGGGTAAAAATGGGGTTGGAAGAAAAGACTGAGGGCAGGTGCTATGGCTCACACCTGTAATCCCAGCACTTTGGGGGTTCGAGGTGGGCGGACCACCTGAGGTCAGGAGTTCGAGACCGGCCTGGCCAACATGGTGAAACCCTGTCTCTACTAAAAATACACACCAAAAAAATTAGCTGAGTGTGGTGGCTGGCACCTGTAATCCCAGCTACTCCGGAGGCTGAGATGAAAGAATCGCTTGAACCCAGGAGGTGGAGGTTGCAGTGAGAAGAGATCACGCCATTGCACTCCAGCCTGGGCAACAAAGCAAGTCTCTGTCTCAAAAAATAGTAGTAATAATAATAATAATAACAA
>NW_016107602.1:216996-343082 GCF_001604975.1 Cebus imitator
ACGCCATTGCACTCCAGCCTGGGCAACAAAGCAAGACTCTGTATCAAAAAAAAAAAAAAAAGAAAAAGAAAGCAAGAAAGAAAAAAGAAAAGACCCAGTAAAGGCCCTGGAACCTGTGGCAGCGTGGAAGATAGGGGAGGCCAGAACCTGGAAGTGGGCCTGGCGTGGCAGAGCCAAAAGTTAGGAGGTAGTCTCATTAATCAAACCAAACTCAGCATAAGATGGAGAGATTAAAAGTGCTGAAAGATATGTTAATTTCTTAAAATAACATTTAAACATAAATAGAAATCAAGATTAAAATATTTTATGCTTTGATACTAACAGTTTTATAAATTGTTTGGCAATTATGAAATTTTTTCGTAATGTTTTACAAATTACTGGAGTTGCTGGAAACACCACCTGAGGTTTTAAGGGAGAGCTATTTATGAATATAGGTGTACTTCAAGCTTCAAGCTTGCCATAAACAGCTTCAAGCTTGTCATAAACAGCACCTCCTTAAAACCTTAGGTGAGAGAAGGAGCTTCTCAAAAACATTTTTTTTTTTCATATTGAGAAAAGATTTTCCACTACTGTGTGATTCTGGTGTGACTACAGTGTTGCTTCTGCTTTTGCTTTGTGGGGAAAAGGGAGAGGCGCCCCTCCCAGGAGGGGAGGAGAAAGACTCTGTTTTTCTTCTTGTACTCACAGTTCTTCTTCAGTTCAATGAATGATAAAGGGGATATCACCACTGATCCCACAATACATAGTTGTTCTTATCGCTCTGTTATTTTAGCCTTGTTGTCATTTATGCAATAACCTATAAAATCTAGAAGAAATGGATAAATTCCTGGACACAAACATCCTCCCAATCAAATTCTACCAAAGTACAAAAAGGAGCTGATACCATTTCTTCTGAAACTATTCCAAACAATAGAAAAAGAGAGACTCCTTCTCAACTCATTTTATGAGGCCAGCATCATCCTGATAGCAAAACCTGGCAGAGATACAACAAAAGTAGAACATTTCAGGCCGGTATCCCTGATGAACATCAACGTGAAAATCCTCAGTAAAATATTAGCAAACTGAATCCAGCAGCACATTAAAAAGCTTATCCGCCAAAATCAAGTCAGCCTTTATCCCTGGATAGAAGGCTGGTTCAACATACACAAATCAATAAATGTAATACATCACATAAACAGAACCAATGACAAAAACCACATGATTATCTTAAGAGATGCAGAACAGACCTTTGATAAAATTAAACACCCCTAAAAAAAAAAAAAAAAAAAAATCAACAAACAAGGTATTGATGGAGTGTATCTCAAAATAATAAGGGCTATTTATGAAAAACCCATAGCCAATATTATGCTGAATGGGCAAAAGCTGGAAGCATTCCCTTTGAAAACTGGCACAAAACAAGGATGCTCTCTCTCACCACTCCTATTCAACATAGTATTGGAAGTTCTGGCCAGGGCAGTCAGGAAAGAGAAAGAAATATAGGGTATTCAAATAGGAAAGGAAGAAGCTAAATGATTGTATATTTAGAAAATTCCATCATCTCAGCCCAATATCTCCGTATGCTGATAAGCAACTTGAGCAAAGTCTCAGGATACAAAATCAATGTGTAACAATCACAAGCATTCCTATACACCAATAATAGACAAACAGAGAACCAAATCATGACTAAATTCTCATTCACAGTTGCTACAAAGAGAATAAAATACCTAGGAATACAACTTAGAAGGGATGTGAAGGACCTCTTCAAGGAGAACTATAAACCACTGCTCAAGGAAATCAGAGAGAACACAAACAAATGGGATAACATTTCATGCTTATTGATAAAAAGAATCAATATCATGAAAATGGCCTTACTGCCCAAAGTAATTTACAGATTCAATGCTATTCCCATCAAGCTACCATTGACTTTCTTCACAGAATTAGAAAAAACTACCTTAAATTTCATATGGAACCAAAAAAGAGCTTGTATAGCCAAGACAATCCTAAGCAAAAAGAACAAAGCTGGAGGCATCATGCTACCTGACATCAAACTATACTACAAGGCTACAGTAACCAAAACAGCTTGGTACTGGTACCAAAACAGAGATAGAGACCAATGGAACAGAACAGAGACCTCAGAAATAACACCATACATCTACAACCATTTGATGTTTGACGAACCTGATGAAAACAAGCAACAGGGAAAGGATAACCTATTTAATAAATAGTATTGGGGAAACTGGCTAGTCATATGCAGAAAACTGAAACTGGACCCTTTCCTTAAACCTATACAAAAATTATCTCAAGATGGATTAAAGATTTAAACCTGAGACCTACAACTATAAAAACCCTAAAAGAAAACCTAGGCAATGCCATTCAGGACATAGGCATAGGCAAAAACTTCATGACTAAAATACCAAAAGCAATGGCAACAAAAGCCAAAATTGACAAATGGGATCTAATTAAACTAAAGAGCCTCTGCACAGCAAAAGAAACTATCATTAGAGTGAACAGGCAATCTACAGAATGGGAAAAAAATTTTGCAATCTATCCATCTGACAAAGGGCTAATATCCAGAATCTACAAGGAACTTAAACAAATTAACAAGAAAGAACCTCGTCAAAAAGTGGGCAAAGGATATGAACAGACACTTCTCAAAAGAAGACATTTATGCAGCCAATAAATATATGATAAAAGCTCATCATCACTGGTAATTAGAAAAATGCAAACCAAAACCACAATGAGATACCATCTCATGCCAGTTAGAATGACAACCATTAAAACGTTAGAAAATAACAGTTGCTGGAGAGGATGTGGAGGAATAGCAATGCTTTTACATTGCTGGTGGGAATGTAAATTAGTTCAACCGTTATGGAAGATGCATCCTCAAGGATCTAGAAATAGAAATACCGTCTGACCCAGCAATCCCCTTACTGTTTATATACCCAAAGGATTACACATCATTCTACTATAAAGACACATGCACATATATGTTTATTGCAGCACTGTTCACGATAGCAAAGACTTGGAACCAATACAAATGCCCATCAATGACAGAATGGATAAAGAAAATGTGGCACATATACACCATGGAATACTATGCAGCCATAAAAAAGAATGAGTTCATGTTCTTTGCAGGGACATGCATAAAGCTGGAAACCATCATTCTCAGCAAACTAACACAGGAATAGAAAACCAAACACTACATGTTCTCACTTATAAGTGGGAGTTGAACAATGAGAACATATGGGCACAGGGAGGGGAGCATCACACGCTGGGACCTGTCAGAGGGTAGGGGAAAGGGGAGGGATAGCATTAGGAGAAATACCTAATGTAGATGATGGGTTGATGGGTGCGGCAAACCACCGTGGCACATGTGTACCTATGTAACAAACCTGCACCTTCTGCACATGTATCCCAGAAATTATAATTTTAAAAAACTGAAAGAAAATGTAGAGAACTACCTTAGTAGTTTCTATCATGTCCATAAAAATATAGAAAATTTTAGGAACCATAACTGATGAGGTTTAATGAATAACATGCTAAAAACATACATAGATTTTTATTTCTGTAAATCTTGCTTTATAAGAATAGTGTTCTCTAATGCTCTTATACCCATTTTCAAAATGTCATATTTTACAAGATGATTAGCTGGGTAGAAAAGCAGCATTTTTTTTTCCCAGTTTACTTGTCTGATATGCAGATTCTCTGATCAAAACTAAAGTACCTGAAGTGGCTTCAAGTTAGGATATACAAATAGCAGGAACACTTTGTAATGGGTTTGGGAATAGCACATTCTTAAGTAGTGGACTTGCAGACTTAAATATAAAATGGCAAAGGGTACTCCCATAAATGCCTATTTCAGTCTGAGTAATAATGTGTCAAACTTACAGTGATCAAAACATCTTAATGATTGAACCTAAAGTACTGTGGGGGAAAACCATTCTCATTGAGCTCTGAAGGCAGTAGACATGAATAAAAGTCTTGCCAAAAATTATTTTGGAGGCCAAATGGTGGCTTCTATGGTATTAATTGTCAGAGTTGAAATCAAAGTCAGTCACCTCTGAGAAAAATGGAATCCCCCAACACTGAAAATGATAGTGTGATTTTTTTTTTTCCTGAGGTATGTGTAGATAATTCAAAACTGTAAGCTGGGTTTATCTTTTGGAATCTCATATCTTAAAAGAGGCTAGGTCACAAGAAAACCATTCACTGCTCTCTTGCCTTCATGGACACTGGCCTTTGGAACCCAACCACCATACTGTGAGGAAGCCCAAACAAGCCCAAGCAGAGAGACCACACTGGGAGGCCCCATATAGGTGTTCTGGCCAACTGAGCCCAGCAGAGACCCTAATCTACAGGATCCACTGCCAGGCGTGTTGAGTAGAGATACCTCCAGATGATTCCAGCACCAAGTTTTGAATCTTTCCAGCTGAGAAGCCCCAGACAGGTGGAGCAGAAATAAGCTGTCCTTGCCATGCACTGTCTGAATGACTCAGAGAATCTATGAGCATTGTTAAATGATTGTTCTATCCAGCTTAGTTCTGGGGGTAGCAATAGTAACTGCAAAAATACCTTTAAGTCTCCAAGTCCAGAGAAGCTCTGTTATAGTATCCTGACAAATCTCCAGTCTTAATCCATGATAGAGGATAAGGAAATGCCAGCCATTTGGACTCAGAATCTAACGACTTCTTTAATGTACTTTCAGTTAATCTTATCTTTAATCACACACATACTCCCACTTCCAGGGGTCTTGGTGCTATCAAATCCTTAGCCTTTTGAGGGGTCTGCTAAATGTTTTCTCACCTTTCCCTTCTGCCAGCTCAGGACTCCACTTTCTTGGCCTCTAAGTTCCTTCCTTTAGTTTCCCAGCTTCCAGGATTTTGTTGCTGTAGTCTTCTATTTCTTTTTCCTAAGAGTTTATGCTTTTAAAAAACCATCTTATTGATATATTAATTGGATTTGTAGAGGAAATGGAATTAAATGCACATGTTCAATTTGCTATCTCCAATTAGAATTTTACCTAGAACTTTTATATCTTTTCTGGATGTTATGACTCTGTTTTCTTTTGCTTTGTTTTGTTTTTTAATGAAAATCAATTACTTAAGAGTACTGGATGCAAGAAGGCTTGTGCTTTATTGAAAACAGCAACAACAACAAAAACCTTTACACTCACTACCTTTTTTCAAGTCTTTTAGTTCTTTGAGATTTGTCTAAACACATGTGAGTCTGAAAGCTTCCCCTTTCTCTAATTCCAATCATCATCAAAGAGCTTTTGTGTATGGTCTGTGTTGCATATTCATAAGAAGTTATAAAAACACAGACTCATTTCTGAAGGAGAAGACAACTTAAAAATAGAAAACAATGTAAAGAAAACACAAAAACTTTAAAGAGATGCCATGATTGTAAATAATAAGTAGATTAGATGATATATTTACAGATTGAATGAGCTAAGAGTTGAGTAGGTGGTGTAGGCCATGGAGTCAAGAGAGTTGGAGGTTTTTTGCTGTGGTCACAGCTGTTACCACTTAACAGGACCACTGACATGTCCCTTTTCACCCTGGCAGACAGGGCCTTGAAGACTGCTGTTTCTGCTGTTGGACTCTTAGGAAGTGGGAGACTTTCTCTCTCCTGTTCGCTCTGCCTTTGCAGAAAAGAAAACACTTCTTCCTGCAGTACAACCCTCCCAACCTCTTAGCTGAGTCACAGACTTTCTGTTACTTGCTGCAGGTCTTCTTCAATGTCTCCGCTGGATGGCTGCAAAGGGCTACACAGAGAAACCATTCTCCACAGTTAACTGGCACCTCCATCCCCTACTTCTAGACCTGCTAGTATTGGACAGTCACTCTGCTATTTCCCTACCACATTCCAACTCATTCCAAACTCTACTTCTTTGCTATGTGGGAGCCTCTCTTTCTCATTCTCTTTGGGAAAAAAAAATCATACACACACACACACACACACACACACACACACACACACACACATTTTTTGTTTTAAAAGGGTCAGGTAGCTTGAAGTAGCTTTTTATGTGATAACCCTAGCCAATGAATGATCAAGCACCCTGTGATCATGTAAAAACCACACCTATTAATTCACAAGTGTTTACCTTAACAGATATGAAGTTGATAGTCCTTACGAAATTGTATGTGTTCAAGTATTCAGTTTTTTAACGTACGCTTGAAATGTCTTTAAGTATAACCTTAAACTAGTGTCATTTATTTTAAAATAATATATAAAAGCATTTTTATATACTAAATAATATATAAAAGCATTTTTAAAATTATATACATCTGTGAGCATCTATCTGTGCAAATACTTTCATGTAGGTTAGGGTATTTATTTGTTTAATCAAAAGTCTAAATAGCTTAAGGAGCATGAAAATAGTTAAAACACCAAAGAAGAAATGCTTAAGTGAGAGGCAAATGGGCTAATAACCAAAATGAAACTCTAAGACTATGAAGACACAGAAGGAAACACATCAGAAACAAGAAAGAGCGAAATGCCCAAAAAACTAATCAAATAGGAGCATCTAATGAAATCACTAACAAACTATAGTGAGGATAAAAGAATGTGATAGGAACTGTGTTGACTTTCTGTAAACTTTCACATTGGCCTCACATCACACGTCTCTTATTTCATCTGACACAACTGCACTTTCCAGAGGCAGACAAGGCAGTTCACTACACGTTTCTCACTTTTGCAGTCACCCTCAACAAATTAAAGAAGTATATTTATGAAATAGAATCTGCTTATGTCTCTAAAACCTATTTTTATTCACAGTTATGTGCTAACATCAATAATTAAAACCCCTGTAATCCCAGCATTTTGGGAGGGTGAGGTGAGTGGATCACTTGAGGCTAGGCATTTGAGACCAGCCTGGCCAACATAGCAAAACCCCATCTCTACTAAAAAATACAAAAATTATCCAGGCATAGGTGCGTTCCTGTAATCCCAGCTACTCAGGAGTCTGAGACAGGAGAATCACTTGAACCCAGGAGGCAGAGGTTGCAATGAACTGAGATCACACCACTGCACTCCAGCCTGGGTGACAGAGCAAAACTCTGTCTTAAAAAAAGAACCCCATTTAATACAGTGGCTAAGAAAACTGTGATTGTACAACATTATGTTCAAATGACTAATATAAGGAAATAATTACAATGTAATGATATTTTTGTTAATACATTTAAAATCCTTTGGTTCAAGTTTGTTACTCCAAAGAAAATGTAACTATTTTCAAGTAAACCATGACAGTTCTTTTTAAACTCTTCTAATTCCCATTACTTCTTTTCAGAGGCAACCACTGTTAAGTACTTAATTCATTATACAATCAGGCATATGTACTTCGAGTCTTTTTCTGTGCATTTTGATATGGATTGGCTGTGTCCCCACCCGAATCTCATCTTGAATTGTAGTTTCCCACAGCTCAATTCTTTGCCAATTATTTGCAGGCACTTCTTTCTCATCATCTCATCTCTGTATTTCTGCCTTCTCTTTTGTTTCTGCCTCATTTGTCATGACCCCAGAATTCCCAATGAGGAATTCTACATCACCTGGGAAGATGGACTCTGCATCACCAAAAACAGGCCTAAGCACCACAAAAATGTTGGGGCTCTCATAATGTCTCCAGCAACACCATTTAGAGCAACCTAGATAAAGGCAGTTGCTCCACACAGACAGAAGCAAATCATCCTCCGGGCCCCACCAGCTGCGGTTTATTTACCAGGCTGGTATTCCAAACAGAAGCTCCACTCACTTCATCTCTTCTTCAGGCTTCAGAGGATGCCAGACACAGGTGGCAGACACCTACCCTATGCCATGGCTGAAGTCCTGAGTAAGCTTGTTAATCAAAGTTTCTCCAGCTTCATCTAACAACAGGAGTGTGCTGAATAAAACTCCCAGTCAACTGTTGGCTCTGCTTCCTTGAAAGGAAAGCAGTGAAACAGGAAAGGCATCCAGCCGAGATAAAAGCTAAGCTAACAAATGATAGCATTTCTAAAACAAATAATTGGACTTGAATGCACTGGAATGAAATAGAAGAGGAGGGAGTGTCAGAGAAGAGCACAGGATGAACCCAACCTTCTGATCAACAGAAGGCAGGGGGCTGACAGAAGAGCTTGATATAACATGTAGGTCTTTCTGACAGTTTTCCCAAGAAGCTGCCCGCCTATATTAGTCTACCCTTCCTGTTTGCTTCATACTTACAAGATGCAGGCTGAAAGGATATGTTAGGCTGTCATTCTAGGCTGATAATTATTTTCGCTGCTCTGTTTAAGAAAACAGTCTATTGGGGAGAAACACAGAGTTGTTTGAGAAGAAATAGCCTCATCATTTTAGCATGGACAAGGAGTAGTGAAAAATGATGATCAAATGTGAAGTTGGAAAGCTTTGGGTGGTGAAGACAGGATCATGCCCAGGCCTTGTAGGTCACAGTCTTGCTCCTACATCAAGGTGATCTCTGAGTCGCTGTGCTGTGTAAGTATTGATAGGCCACTGGAGAGTGCAGAAGAAAACCATCCCAATGCCTGCTTTCTTAGCACCTTCTCTGTACCAGGCATTACATTATCTTGGAAGGGGCATAAAGATAAGCAAGACATCCTTGTTCCCCCAGGGGCACATTATTCAGCTGAAGTAATGGGAAATCAGGAGCATGTGACTCATTTGAAGAGTGTCAGCGGGATTTGGTGACTGTCTTCATTAAAACTCCTTTGATTTCAAGGATGAACTTTACCTAACATTTGGTTGGGGGAGGGTATTGTTGGTGCTACATCATGGAAAAATTAAGTATTGTAAAGGGCAGTAATACAGTGGAGTCTCAGAGTCAACGGAAACCGAGAACTTGAATACTACGAAGAACTCATTTTTTATTCTAAGCAACTTCATCCTTCTTTATTCTTTCCCTGCTGATTATCCTATATTTCTCTAGTAGAGCATTCAATAGAATTCAGCTATTAGAGAAATTATTCTTGTCCTTTCTTTATTCCAAGTCTAAAAGTCCTAGGAGAAATCTCATTGATCCATCTTGATTTGTGTTCCATCTGTGATCAACCCTCTGAAGTAAAGGAGCAGTTCTTCCTCCAAGAGCATAGATGCTCTAGCAGGAACCTTGCAGCTACTCTCTTCAACATGGTAAATCCCTATAAGCTTTGCCTCCCATAGTCACTTTAAGCCTTCTGATGTTTATCTGTTTTTTTTCTGCTTTTCTCATAGTCTTATGTCCATTCAGATTTCCCTTCCCTGCCTGGCTCTTTCAAAATAGTAAGCAATTTGAATGATCTGTGTGGTTTGAACCTGCTCTGTGAACACTGGCCATAGGCTCATGATGTCTATTTAGCTTGGATTCCTAGATGCCAGGCACCCTTGCCTAGACAGTGAGACTATGATGTCCATCAAATGACCATGGAGCTAGCCAGAACACTGTTTGAAATATGGGTCTGGAGCTCAAAAGAGCATTTTGATTGAAGGCATTGATTTGGGGGAATGACGTGCCTGGGGATGACAGTGGAAGTTGTGGAAGCATATATATCATTACCAAAAAAGAAAATGCTGTGTGAAAAAAGAAAAGAGCCAATGAGAACATGGAGTATCCAATATATAGGCAGAGGAGAAGAAGACTTCATGGGGGAAAAAAAGCCAGAAGATGAAGAGAAGAAGGGAATTTGATTGACTTAGAGCACTGACTTGTATTATGCTGCAGGCAACTCTTAGCTATCCAATGGCCAGAAGTGCTAGACTTAAAAGTTCATGATTTATCTCCATGTCTCTAGTCCTCTATTTCACTTCTTGGTAACATTACCTTTTGAGGCTGAGAAGTCAGATAAATCAATTTCATTTTGCTTCAGACACTAGGCCTGATAAAAAAGAACTGACTGGATAGGAAAATAGCTAAGGTGCAAAGTAAAGGTGTTTTATTTTCTTATTTATGGATTTGTATTGATCCCTCTAACAGGGCATTAAAATTTTGTTTTATTTTATAGTTTCTTAGGATTCTAAGAAACAAACTGGCTTCCAAGTTTAGAAGACCAAGGTATGTAAGATTGCTTATTACTGCCTAGAAAGGTTTTTCACTAGAGGGTACCCTTTTTATGTCATCCTGTGGTCCTTTTATTTACACACTTGGCATATAAACCATGGCAGGAAATGGACAACCCTACTGAGGAAAATATATGTCTATGTTTGTAATAACATTCATTGCCTAGCTACTTTGGCCAGTTTCCATGCTTGTGAGTATATTAATATATCTAAGCTGGCCTCGCCCAGCAACTGTGAAAGGATATAACCATCAATTAACATAGATGTTGGAGGTCAGAAATGATTAAGTTCTTCTTTTCTTATTAGCATTATAAAATCTTCCTCAAGGTTTTGAAAATCATATCCTGTAGGTCAGAATTATGGTGACTTGTCAGGCAAGGTGCATGTCGTGTGATGTGTTTTTAATAAATAACTCATACCAGTTTTCTGCAAAAGCCATTCATCATCAGCTTCTAAAATTAGTAATAAAGGAAATTTTCCAGTGCCTTTTAAAATTTCCTTTCTTTTTATACATTGAACAATGAACCAATTGAATAAAATCAGAAATCCTCCAAAGAAACAACAGAAATTAAGATTAATGGAAGTAACAACCATAGAAGTTGTGGCACCACCCTGGAGTATTATACCAAGACAACACTCCACCGGGTACTTCAAATATTTAGTGACAGGGTGTTGGGGGAAGCAGCAAAGGAGAAAGGACTTACAGAGTGCCTACATAAATTCGTTATGAGTAACATGTAAACAAGGAAAAACAAACTGTAGAAGGCCGCAGGAGGCCTCTAAGGAGGAAGGCCTCTCCATGCCTCATGTTCCGGTGCAGGGTGACCTCAGCTCTGTTACCACAAACATTGTGCTCAAGGATGTAAAACCCCTTCATAGCACTATGAGGTAGTCAGACTTCTATGCTCCTTGTAAGGTCCATGTTCCACCAGCTGTACATAGATAATAAGCTAAAAACAATCACATGTTCTTGTTTTGTGAAACTCCCAAACCACCACTGGTATCAATCCTTAGGATGACACACCAGTTCCTTCTCAGATTCACTCCACCATCACTCCACCCTACCCTATAGATCAAAGTGACTGTAATCAATAAATAGAGTGGATGATCAGAGCTTGGGGCCTTCACTGCCTCCTCCAAAGTAATAAAGTGATGGCCCCCGGTCCTACTGTCTCTCTTAATCTGTCTTTTTCTCATTCCTTTGTTGCCACTGAACTTGGGGTACCCACGAGTGATGTAGGGCTGGCTCCCTACATTCTGGTGCCCAATGTGGGGCTCATGGATCCCTGCATTCTGGCACCCAATGTTTGGGGCACATGGATTCCCTACAACAGGGACTGTGTTCACTCCTAGCACATTTGCACTGTACTTACTTTGGCACACACTGCCAGCCTCCTACATATTCCCATTCCCATTAAAATCACATTTCCAACATACTTTTATCTTAGACATTCCCCTCCTGATCCACTGAAGGCCCCCTTTTAAGTGTGGGGCTTCAGCCGACCAGAGGACTCCAGATGTGGCCCAACTAAAGCAGAGGGCAGCAGCAGGACTCACACTTCCTGTGGTCTAAATATTGCATTTGTTTTCTGAACGAACTGTGTATTAAAACAATTTTTATTACTCCTTGTTTATGAAAACATATTGTGTAGAATGACTTGGGTACACTGTCTATACTGCATTGAGAAAAAATCTTAAAGAACAGGAGTTTCCAGGGCTGGGATAAATTTGAAAAAAATGTTTTCTATCTGACAAGTTATGGCCAGAGAGAAAGGGTATGAGTGAGATACCTTACCACTCTTAAAAATCAAGAGTAAGCAAGAATGGATGAAGAAATAGAAAAAACTATGGTGAAGAAATTTGAAAGCATGGTATCATGAGTGAGATATGGGCAGAGATGAGTAGAAGCAAACTCAAAGTCACAAAGAGATGGAGTCCCAGAGCGCCTCCTTTTCATAACATCCAGTGCATGTGTTGGGAATAGGAAACATGGCCTGTAAGGGTAACACGATAAATGTTCCCAACTGTATTAATCAGGGTTCTCCAGAGAAACAGAAGCACTAAAAGATAGATCGTTAGATGACAGAGAGAGATAGATGAGAGGGATTCATTATGGAAACTGGCTGGCATGGTTATGGAGGCCAAGAGGTCCTATGATATGCCATCAGCAAGCTGGAGAACCGGAAAAGCTGATGGTATGATTTAGCCCAAGTCTGAAGGCCTGAGAACCAGGAGCACTGTTGCCTGAGGATAGGAGAAAATGAAGGTCCCACCTCAAACAAAGGGAATGAATTCACTCTTCCTCTGCCTTTTTATTCTGTTCAGGCCTTCCAACTATTGGATGGTGCCTACTCACACTGGTGAGGGCAGAGCTTCTTTATTTAGTCCACTGATTCAAATGCTAATCTTTTCTGGAAACACCCTCAGAGATATACCCAGAAACAGTGTTTTACCTGTTACCTGGGCATCCCTTAACCCAGTCAAGTAGACAGATAAATTAATCATCATGCTGAAGAAATCAGCTGAAGTATTTATAGACATCATCTTCACTGATAGTTGCCCAAAACGATCATGGTTTTGATGAGTTTCACATAAAACATTTGATCCTAAGTGATCCAGTCATTAGTGTTACTCACAAATTATTTCTGGCTTTCATTTTCTAGACATCAAACTTGACTTCCCCCTTGGAAGCTAGATTTGGCCATGTGATTAGCTGCAGCTAATGTTTGTGAGTGCAAGCCTTACAAATTGATGTGCAGATTGCTACATCCCCTTCCCACTGCCAAATGATGGTGAAAGCATGTGTCAAAATGATGCCTCTTGAGTCTCCAAATCCTTCTTCTGACTTGCTCTGGACATGTAATATAATTGAGCAAACTAGGAAGGAACACTGCAGAGGTGAAGCGTCCTGTTTCCATCCACACAGTCTGCTATGCTTTCCTTTTCAGGCACAATGCTTCTCTGCAGAGTTCCAAACTCAAACGCCTTCAGAAGCCAGGTGAGTAATGTAACTAAAGTGAAGAAGTGGAAAAGAGTAGGATCAAATGACAGGAAGAAACAGAGGGCAATGGCAAACCTGAGAGTAAAAGGGACCATTTTGAGAGTAAAAGGGACAACAGGCACAATTTGAAAATGTATGCTCATCCTAGCGAAACTTGTTATGTTAAGCCACTGAGACCTGGGGGTTGTTTTTTTACTGCTGCATAACGCAGCCTATCCTGATTGATATATCAATGCACGTATAAAAATCCTCAATAGCCCATTTGTAGAAGTGTAACAAATGACTCACGTTGCACTATAACTGTGTGAGGTTGATAAGAAAATGGATTCTAACATCTAGGCCTAAGGTTAGTCAGCTGCATTGACGCTGACAAGCGAGTAACCTGCTGGGATCCAAAGCTCTTGGCTTCCAACTGAAAGCTTTTCTTCAGATCTTTCCAAGGAAATGTTACCGAGGAGCTACATTTAGGACAAAAGCTGCTGACATGAGAAAAGGGTTAGTATAGCCCAGAAAGACTAGCCTCAGTCTTGCCTGTATGACCCTATCTGCTTAAGAGTATGGCATCAAGTGTTCACTGCAGAGCAGCTTGAGCCAACCTACAGAATGTTTGATTTGACCAGCAGAGTACTGTAGACAAAACACGAATTTGCATGCCTTTCGATTGAGCAAGCACTCTCAGGTTTGCCATTGCCCTCTGTTTCTTCCTGTCATTTGATCCTACTCTTTTCCACTTCTTCACTTTAGTTACATTACTCACCTGGCTCCTGAAGGCGTTTGAGTTTGGAACTCAGCAGAGAAGCATTGTGCCTGAAAAGGAAAGCACAGCAGACTGTGTGGATGGAAACAGGACGCTTCACCTCTGCAGTGTTCCTTCCATAAGTCCATAACCTCAGTCTATTCATGAGAATAATAATCAGACAAATCTAGATTAGGAGACATCCTACAGGATAACTGGATAGTATTCCTAAAGCCTATGAAGGTCATGAAAAACAAGGAAAGACTGAAGACTGTCAGAGGCTAGAAGCAAATGGAGAGACATGAAAACTAAATGCATTGTGGTGTCCTGGATCAGACACCAAAATAGTAACAGGTCATCAACAGGAACATTGGTGAAGTCTGAAGGATGTCTGAATTAAGTTAACAGTTGCATACCAACAATGGGCTCTTAGTTTTGACAAAGGTACCATGGTAATGTAAGATGTTAACAATGCAAGAAATTGGGTGAGTGGTATACAGGAACTCTCTGTTGCTTATATGTGCAATTTTTCTGTAAATCTAAAATTATTCCAAAATAAATATTTTTAAAATCCTTCTTTGTATAGTGATGAAAAAGGAATAAGCCCATCCAGAGCCCATTTCTTCCCTTCTCACCACATTCCAGATAATGTGGGATGCAGTAAGTCTTTGCTTACATGTCTCCAGACCTGCACAGGACTCTTCTAGGTCTCCATGTTCCAAATGGAGACCATGCTACCATTACAAGTCCACCTAGGCCCTTGTGGTCACCAAAAGGAGGCTGTTTACAAGCTCATGTGGACAGGGCTTGGATAGGTAAGCTAGTGTGCCTATGTGCAGGAAGCTCCTTGTGGGGTTGGATAAAGCCAGGGAATGGGAAAAGAAGGCAGGTGAGCTACCAATGGGGATCCCTAGCTGTCCCAGGTCATCACATTCTGGGGAGAACTCTGAGAAGTCCAGGAAGGCTGCAGCTGATCCTAGCCTCTCATATCTTTACACAGATATATTTACAAAAGTAGGAGACAGAACATATTAATTCATCAATCTTTTAACTTGATGTAAAACTTTTAGGTATCCAGACATATGGTGTGTGGGCCTTCACTGGTATCTAAGTGAGAAGACACATGGGACAGGTGCTGTGAATCTCTCTTCGCACCTGCTAGAAGCAGTGCTCAGGGCCATTGCCCTTCACCTTGCTTTGCAATGTGTATTTCTTAGTAGAGGTTGCAGAAGCCCAATCAAACAAGCAGAATATGGCACAGCAGCCTCAGGACAGAATTCACCATCCCTCTACCAGACACCGCATCCCAGAGCAGGAAATGTTACCCAAGTAGAGATAAAGGATATCGTAGCTTTCTTTACAAAAGGTCCACATGTCAAAATACATGTGGTTGGCTTTAAACACAACGAGAAAGACACAAAAGGATCACAGTTGAAGTCTGATGGGAAAAATGACCAGAATCAATGCTGAAATTTTAGCAAGGAGCAGGCATAACCTTTGTTCTACTAGACCTGGGGAAGTGTGTATATGTGTGTGTTGAAGAGATGAGGACCAGTCCATTCGAGGTCAGATCTGCCCTGCAAGCCAGGCCACTGTGCCCCACATTTTCAGAGTAAGGCATCAGGCCCCACCCAGCGAACAGCACCTGGGGTCACTAGTGTAGCCTTCACCTTCACCTGCCTCCTCTAGACTCAGAACATGTTAGAGAGCTCCACAGTGGACACCCTTGAAATAAACATAAGATGTAAAATTACAGAAAGCATATATTTATAAACAATATGTAAACATAATAAAATTTAAATAAATATGCATAAATAGAATACGTATTTTATAAAAAGGAAGCCTGGAGAAGACACACAACTTTCCTAACACACATATTGCCCAGGCAGCCCAGGCATTTCCAGCTGCCTCCCACACCCCGCCACTAGGGGGAGCGGGGGGGGGGTCCCTGCACTTCCTGTGGTAGTGGTGGTTATTCTCCAAGATGTTTTATAGGCCCCACTTCATCCCCTTTTTCATTTCTTCCCCTCTACTGCCCACAGAGCCCAGAACAAGGGGGAAATGGAAACAATCAGAAAAGGCATCTTTTCTCCTAACAGTAGTTTCTCACTGAGGTATCTCCCACCCCCATGGATTCTGATTCAGTTGGTCTAATTAGGATATAGTCTGGGCATCAGGAGTTTTAAAGTTCTTCACATTGTTCTGCTATTCTAACACCCCCACACCTGGGAAGAGGTTTTCTGTTTTAGGTTCCCAAATTGCCATGCCATTGAGACTTCATTCAGGAGAAAGACATCCCTGGGCATCCTTTCAGCAGCACTGGGCAAATCCATGCTGTAAGTGTAGACACAATAATGGTGAGCTTGGACTTCATAGACACATAATACTCCCCCCCATTGCTTGCTGTTAACGCCATTTTTGGCACAGATAAAAATCAATATAAAAATAGCTTACTGCGAGGGCTGGAACTTAAACACATAAACGATTACACTATTTTTTAAAGCACAGACTTCAGCAGTAATTTGTTTCAAGACCTTAGAAAGTGCTAAGGAAATATTTTTAATTGTAAAATTATGATACTTATTCTCGATAACTACTAGTCTTTTCATTTGCACAGAGGTCCTTTTCATATGAATCTGAAGGTAGCTAGCCTTTTTTTTTTTTTTCCCCAGAAAGGATGTAAGGAGTCTGGAAGGGTAGACTCAGCTCCTTGGAATCCTCTTCACTCATCACTTGTCCTGAGGCCAAAGCAGGGAAAGCCCCAGGAACGGCTCCAGAACCTCTGTGAGAGCCTCAGTCCTGATGCTGACAGCCTGGTAGCACAGACTGCTTGCTAGGCAGTCTTTTACTTTACTTTTCCTCTTTCTTAAAAGAAAGAGAAATAATCCAGAAAATAATTTGAAAAAGGAAATGATTTGAAATGTCACTGGTAATAGTCTCTGCCTCTACATGGGGAACTAAGAGAGTTAATCTAATGAGTTAAAAAAAAAAAAAAAAAAAAACAAGGGATGTGTCTGAGTGCAGTGGCTCATGCCTGTAATCCCAGCACTTTTAGAGGCCAAGGTGGGAGGATCACTTGAGCTCAGGAGTTGGAAATAAGCTGGACAATATAGCAAGACCTTGTCTCTACAAAAAAAAACTTAGCTGGGCGTGGTGGCACACCACACACCTGTGGTCCGAGCTACTCAGGAGGCTGAAGTCGGAGGATCACTTGAGCCTCTTCACTGATCACTTGTCCTGAGGCCATTGCAGGTTGAGGCTGCAATGAGCTATGATCGTGCCACTGCACTCTAGCCTGGGTGACAGAGTGAGAACTCGTTTCAAAAAAAGGAGGGGAGGTGGCATGGTTTGATAACAAGGAAGAGGTTAAGAGTCATTGCAATCATAGTATAAGACCATTCAATAGGCTGTTTTTAAATTTATTATGCCATTTGCTCTTTGACTAACTAGTGATTGAGAAACAAAGTCATTTTCTACTTCATTGGTGATGTCAATATTTTTATTACAAAAAAAAGACTGCTTTCTTCTTTTTTATTTTGCCTAAATGAAATTCTTAATTGATTAGCATTTAACAATATAAAGCATTCAAACAGAAGTGTTAGGAAGACATCTCTCCCTCAGCTCAGAACCATATATGCTTAAGAAGGTGTTGCCTCAGTGTGGAAGCCATTCTATAGCATGGGCACTTTGCTGCTGCTGTCAGATCCTGTCATTTACCTGCTACAGACAGCCAAGCAGAGTCCTTAGAAACCTCTGAAGTGGGGAAGAGATGATCATTGTCAAACACTCTGCATAAATCCTCAAAACAACTCTGGAATTTGCCCAAAAACAAAATCTCAGCAAGTTTAGTTTAAAGGTATAATTGGTGGGAACACATTGTGAAGACAGAAATAAGTATAAAAATGGATTACTAATCATTCAAAAAGAATTTTTAAAAAAGGATATAGTTGGCTTTTTTAGTCCTTCATAAATCAGAAACAGCTTATCTCAAGATTTAGAATGGTGCTCCAGTGAGCTGCGCAGAAGAGGTAGCCTTCATAGGCAGAAAAGACTGATGAAAGCAAAAACAAGGAACAAAAAGCAAACTGGTCATTACAAAGCTGCTTTCCTTATAGAATTAAAACAGTGGGGACCTCCTTATCATGCTGGCTCAGATAGACTGGGTCCCTTCTGATTGGTTGATGTGAATCTCCCGTTTTTGGGAAAACAGGCTCATTTTAAAGTGCAGTTTGATTATGTGGCACCTAGCACAAGTGACTGCACTCTGGTTTGCTGGGGCCTGAAGCAAGAGTTCAGTCCGAAACAATGGCCTCCCATAAATGTAACAAGTTATAACTGTTTCCATTTCACAGATTGGCTATCAGGCCAGTGAATAAAGGCAGAGAGAAAAATGAAGGGCAATAAATACAACATTCTGTCATAGGGAAATAGATGGATTAGGTTTTCAACAGAGCTTTAATAAATCTATTTTAGTTTGAATTATAACTTCTGTGGAGAGCAGTTTGGCACTACCTATCAAAATATAACTATGCATACCCACAACACAACAATTCCACATACTAGGATTTGGCCCACAGATACACCTACAAGATGTGCATGTGTATCATATCCATTTTAGCAGTGTTGAAATAACAAATCTTGGAAGTCTATCAATGAGTGCCAATAATAGACTGGTTAAATCCATTTATGGCACATCCCAGCCATTAAAAATGAGGCCATTCTTTGGCCTTGTGATATTTTTATTGAGCCATCAATGAGTGGCACACAGGTTTTTCCTTGTCCTCTCCTCTGAGCACAGCTGGCAATTCCAAATGGTAGGTGCTCCGATG
Organism: Cebus imitator; assembly: GCF_001604975.1. Taxonomy (NCBI): domain Eukaryota; kingdom Metazoa; phylum Chordata; class Mammalia; order Primates; family Cebidae; genus Cebus; species Cebus imitator. Next base: position 235,571 of record NW_016107602.1, read on the forward strand.
AGAAAGGACAAGAGGCCACAGGAACATCGATGGCAGGATCTAAACTAGGGTCTAGAGGAGTTCAGGAAGTCTTCCAGGATTAAATTAAGTCCAGGAAGTTTTCCAGGGTGTGCTTATTAAAGGGTTTGAAATTTTATGTAGAGGCCTGACATCTGAGTAAGAGTTAGCCTGGCAAACAGAAAAAGGCAACACATTCTAATCAATGAGAACAGGGAAGATAAGGGCCCAGAGTTGCAAGAGAGTCACCACATTAGATAAACTGATTGAAATTCAGTATGGCTGGATTTATGGAGTGCAAGGAGCTGGGGTATGATGAGAGAGAATGTGTCTGGAGACAAGCAGATACCAGATCATGAAAACACGTCAAGCCACGACTCTATTCCCATTTCCTTCAACCATTCATGTATTCATACATCTACACACCACATCCATCTCATCATCCACCCACCCATCTATCATCTGTCACCCATCCAACAAAAAATGTAGTTCTCTGCTTATTAGGGTTACATGAGGAACCTCGATATCTTAAAGTCCAGGCTGTATCCCAGAGCAGTTAAATAAGACTCAGGGTGAGACCCAGGCATCAGTATTTTTCAAATCCCTCCAAGAGATTCTAATGTGTAGCCAATAATATGTTACTTTATACACTTTCAGGTTAGCCTTGGTCTTGCAAGTAACTTCTCCACTTTCCCCTTATTGCTCTGCATCCTGGCTTCTCAATCCCAGGCCCATGAGTTTTATAGAACTGGTCATTCAATCTAGGCCATCAGTGGTTTATAGGACACGACTGTGCAAATTAGAACAAGTACTTCTTCTTCAAGACACATTGCTTCATTCTGTTTGAAATTGTCTTCATATTGTATATTGCTTATACTAGAACAAATCTGCCCATCTGTCATAAAACTGTTGTATTCCACATACAAGTCAACAATGTCTGCTATATAAATAGAGACTCGGAGTTGCAACCTGGTACAGTGTACAACCTGTACAACCATAGATGATTACCCCCTTTTAGTGGAGGGAGGTATGTGATTTCAACTGCCCAAGTATTTTATTGATCCTAAGCAACTTATTCTTTTGCTCCTTTACAGTCAGGATGATCTATAAATAAGGAGAATGTATGTCCAAAGTTCAAATGACTATTCTTGGTGCTGAGAAAGATTTTTGTTTTATTGATTAGTGAATTTATTTAAATAAGAAGTCCTATTAACGGCATGAAACTTAAATCCATTTTTCTTTTTTTAATGAGTCATCTTTATTTTTAAAAAGTTATGTTGTATAAAATTGGAACTGTTCTAGAAAATCTGAGAAGGATGCCTGCAGAACTCTAACTTCCAGTCTGAAATTCTACAGCCCAATCTTCAGCCCCCATGATGGGACATTTCTGGCCCAGTCTGCTCTCTTTGCCTAGAGGGTTCCCTGCAATTTGGAGGCACTGGTGACTGCGATGGTTCCAACCAGGACATGAGAGGTGCACAGAGCACTGTCCCTGTGGCTATCCCTCCAATGCCTCTCATGCAGAGATGGCTGCTAGAGAGAGAATGACTGTGGTCCACTCTCTCTCTTACTAACCCTTTAGGCACTGCCATGTACTCTTTCCCCTTACTGCTGTGCACCTGAGTTCACTGATGGCTGAGAAGGGACAAAACTGCCAAGAGTGACGATGGTCCCCAAAAGCACATGGAGCATTTGTCCCACAGACAGTCAGGAGAAAGGGAGATGCACCTTCAGATGCGGAGGAGCTGTGTTGAGCTGGAAAACACCACCTGTAAACTGCAGCAGGGCATCTTCATCCCACTTGTGGAAGACAGAAGGACTATCAAGAAACAGTAGTAAAAGCTATCTTTGTCCCCAGGGAACTATCATTCCAAGTGGGGAAACATGAGGATGTGGCCAAGCATTTATCCTTCATGAAATTACCTGCCTAAATAATCTAAGGGTGCAGTGATATGACTCATGTTCTGAAAGACAGGATTCTAGTTCCAGTCCAGATGCTAACCAGCTGTTTAATTGCAGGCAAGTCCTCTCATCACCTGGTACCTCTGAGTCCACATTATGGGATGAAGGTGAACTAAGTGACCTGCAGGCTCCCTTCCAGATCCAGAGGCAGCATGGCATAGAGAGTAGAGACTCTGGAGCCAGAAAAAACACCTGGGTGTACATCATGGCTCTGCCTCCTGAGTGCTGTGTGACCTTGAACAAGTGACTCATCCTCTCTGTGCTAAAGTAAAAATGGGGATTTAAACATTACCTACTTCATGAAGTTGCTGAGGGGATTCAATAACATCACATGTGTAAAGTGCTTAGAACAGAGTCTGGCACATAGAGTACGGTTAATAACCGTTCTACTAGAATGGAGACCACGTGCCGGCAAGGACCTATGTCTGTTTTGATTACTGATGTGCTTATTAAAGTGTTTGATAACAGTAGCTGGCACATAGCAGGCACTCTGTAAATATTTGTTGAAAGAATGAATGAGTGAATAAACATTCTGACTCTATGCCCTCATAATTAGAGTTTGCACTGATAGCACTTCTCTCCTCTCTCTCTTTCCATTGAGGTTTCCCACCATCATTCTTACTATAATGTGCAGGATCTTCAGGAAGTAAGAGAGAAGAATAAAATATGTAAATTTCAAAAAACACCTTAGCTGTCCTGACAAATTGCATTTTCCAAAAATGATTTTAACAGTATCAACCCACATGCTCTTCTCAACCCACAGAAGAATCTTGCCAAATCCCCACCAAGACATGCCGGGAAGCTAGGCATTCCCTCTATTTGAATATGGCCAGGCCTTTGACTGCCTGGGCTAATCGAGTATGGTAGATGTGATATCATATAACCTTCCAAAGCCAAGTCATAAAATGTGATACAGCTTCAGCCAGACCATCTGTCTTGAAATACTCAACTTGGGACACTGAGCTGCCATGTGAGAAGTCCAAGGCCACCATGCCATAGGGAAGCCCAAGCTTGCTGGCCCTCATCAGTTTACTCTTCAGCTGGGCCCTTGTATTTTCTCTTTGCATCCAGTAACTGTTAGGCTCTTCAAAAACCATGTCACATGGCTCTTTCTTGAGAGGTTTAATATTTTCTTCCTTTTCCCATCATTTGCCACCATTTTTCTCAAGTCTCAAGATGACAGTAACTCCAACATTTTCTTTTTGTCATTAATGTTTGACTCATTATAAGAGGGAACACCTATAAATTTTACATCCACCCTGGTAAGCATAATAAAGATTTGATTCCAGGGGGGAAAGGCATATTGATCATGATGAAGGAGGTATTATTTATCATATGGAAATTCAGGGTGCATATTTGCACACTTTTTAAAGTAACCATGTCTTGGGCATTTTTAAATAATAAAGTGTTCAAGGAGCTATTCACACAAATCTCCTTACCTGATAAATTCTAGGATGGCTACTCCTCTGGAACAGAAAGGAAGTCAAAGAGAGAACAAGCTCATGTCAGACATAAAATGTCTCAGATGCCTAAAAGAAGTTTCCAGTGTCAAGAACAGAAAGTAGTAAAGCATAATTTCAAGGTTACCATGGGAGACAACTGAGGTCTGACTTCGCAAAAGCAGCTTATAGTGTGGTGGAGAGAGCCCAGAATCTGCAGTCAGAAACCTTCATTCGTATTCCAACAGTGTCACTTAGCAGCTACATAACTTAAACAAACAATATCTCCAAGACGTAATTTCTTTTTTTAATTTCAATACTTTTGGGGTACAGGTGGTGTTTGGTTTTGTGGATGTGTTTTTGGTGGTGATGTCTGTGTCTGAGATGTTAGTGCACCTGTCACCCAAGCAGTGTACACTGTACCCAATATGTAGTCTTTTATCCCTCAACCCCCTCCGAACCTCCCTTCTTGAGTCCCCAAATTCCATTATATCACTCTTATGCCTTTGTGTTCTCATAGCTCAGCTCCCACTTATAAAGTGAGAACATACAATATTTGGTTTGCCATTCCTGAGTTACTTCACTTAGAATAATGGCCTCAAGCGCCATCCAGGTTGCTGCAAAAGACACTATTTCATTTCGTTTTATAGCTGAGTAGTATTCCATGGTGTATATATAACATATTTTCTTCATCCATTCATCAACAGATCTAATTTATTGTCAAATAAGATCTGCTTTTAAAAGTATGTAAAAAAAAAAGAATTGAGAAAAATATATTCAAATAAAAGCTTACACACAAATACTCATAGAAGCACCATTCACAACAGCCAATAGGTGGAAACAACTCAAATGTCTATCAGCCGATAAACGAATTAACAAAATGTGGTATATCCATAAAATGGAATATTATTTCATTTAAAAAGGAATTAAGTGCCGACTCATGATACAACATGGATGAACCTTGAAAACATTATGTTAAGTGAAAGACGCCAGACATAAAGACTACATAGTGTATATTTCTATCCATATAAAATGACAAGAAGAGGCAAATCCATCAAGATGGAAAGCAAATTAGTGGCTGCCAGGGGCTGGGAGTAGAGGAAGTGACTTCTTAATAGGCACTGGATTTGCTTTTGAAATGAAGCAAATGTTTCTGAACTAGAGAGTGGTAATAAATGTACAATATTGTGAATGTCCTAAATGCCACTTAATTGTACAATTTAAAGTTGTTAAAATGGTGAGTTTGTTATGTATATTTTACCACCTCAACATCTAGCACAATTTCTAGCACTTCACTGGAGCTCAATAAATAGCATTTCTTATTTCTCTTTGGTGATCTGTTGTTAAGTTTGCCTGCTGTAATCCCAAAGATGAGCACACAGTGCATCTCATTGCCTCACTGGCAGAGCCCAATTTGTACCCGGAACCCTGGTGGCCAGGGGGTCTATGAAATGTCCCACTAAAGGAGATGTCAGCAAAGAGCTAAGAAATAACACCAAGCACAGAAAGGCACCATGTTTTTCCTGCAAGGATGACATTCCCACAGAGCTTGCTCCTAGTGCAGTTGCATTTACCCCCTGATTGCCACATATTAATACAGTCTCATCCTTAAGACATGTGATCCTGGGTCCCATCATCAGAGATTCTTCTTCAGGAGGTCTGGCATTGGGCTTAGCACTGGAACTTTTAAAATCTCTGCAATAACTCTGCACAGCCAGGACTGAAAGCCACAGCCTAGAGAGTGGGCCAGGACAAGAATATGAGGGGAGAAATAGAGAAGAAATCCTGTGTAAACTCGAAACAAGCCTGGAGAACTTCCAATTTCCAACTGGAGGCAGCATGGAGAAGGAGACCGAGAATGTTTCACAGAGGATGTGGCATCTGTAGCAGAGAGGGCTGGAATATGAATTCACGGGGCAAAAGCCATTCCAGGTCAAGGAAATGAGTGGAGCCAAGCCCTGGCAGTAGGAGAGCCCAAGTCTTATGTGAGGGTCAGCAGCTTGGTGTTATGGACTGAATGTTGTGTCTCTCCAGTATTCATATGTTGAAAGGCTAACCCCTAGTATGACTGTGATCAGAGTAAGAAAGGAAGTAATAAGAGTAAATGAGGTCATAAAGGTGGGGCCCTGATTTAATGGGATTAGTGTCCTAATAAGAAGAGACATCAGAGAGATATAATAAAGGAAAGGCCATGTGAGGACCCCGTGTGGCTGCCTACAAGCGAAAAACAGAGCCCTCACCAGAAACTGGCACTTTTATCTTGGGCTTTCAGCCTCTGGAACTGTGAGAAAATAAACTTCTGCTGGTTAAGCCACCCAGTCCATGTATTTTGTTATGGCAGCCCAAGAAGGCTAATACACATGGCTAGAGCATAGAGGGTTCAGTAGATAATGGTTTCATCTGGAAGGTAGGCTGGGGCTAGATCTTGGAAGACTTTGCATGCTAGTCTTTGGGTAGATAATATTTTAGAAGAATTGCTGTTTTCATAATGAACTTCACCTAAGAAAGGCCCAGTGTGAAGATATGCTTGTTACTTCTGGGAAAATTCTTACTTGAAAATGAGCTGCTGCCCTCAAAACATCCCTGGGAAATTTGTACTATTAAACTCTTGAGATATGCAGGCTTCAGGTGATTTGTTCTGAAGTCCAGGCTAGGTCACTGGGTGAGCAGAGGACCTGGCTTATTTAGGAGCCTCTGTTTTTCATCAGAGCCTCCTAAGGCCCTTCTCAATATTCACTGTTCCAGCAGGGCATAGGAGTCTTATTAAACAAACAGCTTTTTCTCCTGGAGAACAATGATTGCTGAAGAACAAAATCAATAACTTTGTCAATAAGAGAAGAGAAAGCCAGGTGATCGGAGCTTTTCTTCATAAGCTTTGGAGAGAGGAGCCACAGTGGTTATTTATTTCTTGTTCTCCTCCAGTGAAGAGTGATCATTACCAGAAATCCCTGGCACACCAATGGTCTGGAACAAACAACAATGCCCCTAGTACAGTTCTCTCTTCCTCCACATCTGTCAGATGCTGTGTGAAGTGTTTTACATATGACCTGTCATTTAATCTTCATATCAATTCTATGAGTTAAATCGCCTTATTCAGGCTGGACACAGTGGCTCGTGCCCGTAATTCCAGCACTTTGAGAGACTGAGACAAGCAGATCACTTGAGCTCAGGAGTTCAAGATCAGCCTGGGCAACATGGCAAAAGCCCATCTCTACAAAATATACAAATATTACCCTGGTACGGCAGTGCATGCCTGTAGTTCGAGCCTCCTGAGGTGGGAGAATCTCTTGAGCCCAGGAGTTCAAGACTGCAGTGACTAAAGACATCACTACTGCACTCTAGCCTGGGAGACAGAGCAAGACCCTGTCTCACAAAACAATAACTATAAATAAATTGGCTTACTCCACTTTACAGATGAGGATATTGAAGTCCAGAGAGGAACAAATGTGTTCTTTTTTGGAAAGGAGCCATGAAAGCAAATCCAAATACAATCTCAAGGCCGCCCCTATTTCGACAGGTCATGTGTCCCCTCCCCCTCCATATGCCACTAGACTGAAAGGAAACCAGCAACAGCTTGGAACAAGTGGTCCCAACCACCCCATCATAAATGGAGATTCCCACTAGAAAGTCAATACAAGGGCAGGGACAATAGAGGTCAGAGATTCAGTTTCATTTGCCTGGCGTGCAACCGTGGCATGCGTTTTTGCAAAATCTCCCCTGGTGATTCTCACATGTGCCCAAGTTAGTGACCTCTGTACTAGATTAGGCAGCCTCCCATCAATGGGTCCTAGACAAAAACTCTGCTTCATACCAGGAGTTCTGTGAATCACCTGACTCCAAGTGAAGTTCTGCCCACCAAAGATACATAACTGATAAGACATTCAATTCAGGAGCCTCTTTTGGAGGACAGGAAAACCCCTTGGTGGCCCAACTAGTTGGAACTACCCAACTCAAGTGAGCTGAATTACCATCAAAACAAAACTCTACCCTTGGCTTTGTCACTGTGAGAAACAGCCATAAAAGAACCCTTTCAATTATTTTTTGCAGAATTGCTATTAAGTGCCTTTTAGAGTGTATTGAATACTGGCATCCAAAAATGATCCATCCAAGTCTTAACCCCTGATACCTATGAATGTGTCCTCATTTACTTGGAAATAAGTCTTTTGGAAATTTACTTGAAAATAAGGTCTTTGCAAATGGAATTAAGCTAAAGATCTCAAGATGAGATCATCTTGGATTTAGGCTGGGGCCTTGATCCAATGACTGGTGTCTTTATAAGAGGAAGAAGAGGGAGTTTTGCGACACAGAAGAGAAAGCTATAGGAAGATGGACGCTGAGATGGAAGTGTAACCCAGGGAATGCCAAGGCTTGCCTGCAGCTAGCAGGAGCTGAGAAAGAGTCATGGAATGGAGTCTCCCTTACAGCCTCCAGAAGGAACGAACCCTGACAAGACCATGATTTTGGACCTCTGGCCTCCAGAAATGTGAAAAACTAAATTTCTGTTGTTTTAAACAACCAAATTTGCTTTACATGGTTATAGTAGCCCTAGGAAGCTAATACATCTTATACATTACATCACAGTTCATATCAGGGACTAAACAACAAATTTCCTTCTAGAATTCAGTGTATGGAAGCACCATGGGTCTCCTGATAAACACACAAAGAGCAATAGGATTGTAACTTGACAATATTACACTTTTTAATCAAAAAAATCAGATGAAAATTAGGGCTCAAGTCTAGTGATATCTGATCTTGAATTCTTGTCATAAATGTCTCCTTGCTGTTCTGTTTCTGTTCTTTCATGTTGAATTTTATTTTTAGTTTGCTTACTGTGCATTAGGTTATATTATAAATCACCTAAAATCCCCTTTTGAACAGAAATGGCTATAAAATATAATAGCAGAGTGGCTGAAAGAATGAGCTCAAGAATCAAACTTCCTAGGTTCAAATACCAGCTCCACAACTTAGGAGCTAGATGACTGTGTGGGCACTCCTTGCCTTAGTTTCCTCAGCTGTCACATGGGAATAATATCAGTATTGTTCTGATATTGTTCTGTTACAAAGGATTAACTCAGTTAACAAATACATGCAAAGTGCTTAGAACAATGCCTGACATCTAAAAAGTATTCATTTCACAAATGTTAGCTATTACTATTGTTTGTCTGTATTACTGCCTTAGTTACAATGCTCTCCTGGAGCTTCATTGCCTTCAGGATGAAGTTCAAGCTCCCCACCACAGTACATAAGGCTTTCCATGATGGCTGCCTGGGGACTGCAACACATCTCTGCCAAGGGTGTCCTAGCTGACCCTCCGGCAATGCTGACCACACCTGAACACTTGGCTTTTCTGCTAGGGATCCCCTGGCTAATGCCTACTTACCCTCAAGGTTCAGCCCTGGGGATACCTGCTCCTGAAACCCAAGCCTCCCCTGGGTTGTGGTAGACATTCTTCATCCCACCTCTCTCTGTGCTCTGAGCCTGTCTCCATGTCTAGCCCACCATGTCCACAATCTGTTAGAAGGACTTGTGTTATGTCTCTCTTGTCTAGTATGCATCCAAATCTCTTGATTTCAGTTGTGTTTGTTCGCAATGCTTTCATTCTTTGAAATGTATGAAAAGCCCTTTGGAAGATGAGCCATCAGGCTGTAGTGAGGGAGGCTCCCCGTCTGAAGTCTGTATCCTGACTTATTAGGGTGGTCCCGGAAGGGTCAGATAGCATCTGACCACTTAAAGCTTCAGAAGATTCTGCAAACCACATCTGGTCTGCTAATGTTTGGGGTAAAAGTTGGCTTTTCTATTAAGGCCTTTGAACCTTAAGGCCAGTGTTACACAGTTGGTTAACTGTCATTCTGCATTTAGAGTCACTGACCCCTAATTTTGAGGGAGTTAAAGAATAACAGCCTCTGGGAGAAATAGAGTTTCCAGATAAATGACTTTGTTTGAGCACATTTGGAAGCACAACATTAAATCCTCTGAGAGGTTTGCCCTCATGCTCTTTTTGAAGACCTCAGATCTGGGGCTTGGTGTGTGTGTGTGTGTGTGTGTGTGTGTGTGTGTGTGTGTGTGTGTGTATCTGGGCATGTGCACACATGTATATGCATGAGAGAAAGAATTGGTCAGGGCCCTGTGATATCATGAGAACATCCTCATATGAGAATCAAAGGATAACAGGTTCACGGAAGAAACCTACCTATGGACTTGGGTTTAACTGGCCTTGTGTCCTACCCAACGCAGCTCTCCAGCTTCTCCCCACAAAGTTCCAGGTCTCCTCTCCTGGGATCTCTTATTCCCACTGAGAACAGGATATGGAGTGTGAGGGCCCCAGACCTGGGGCATGTGCACATCCTGCAATGGGAGCCTGAGGCCGCACAGGGGAAGAAGTGGAATAGCCAGGCTGCAGATTCCCAGACAACGAGGGCCCCTGTGCTCTCCAGGGCCCTCCTGAGGCTGCACCTTTTGAGACTCTCCACCATTCAAGGGGCCCTTGGTGGGTATTCAGATGAAGGAAGATCAGGAGGTCTTCAGATGCAGAAAATGAGATGTTAGGGGAGTGGAAAGGGAGCCAGGGTGATTTCTCCTCAGGTGGACCTGCACCAGCAGCCAATATGGAAACAACGTGGAGCCTGGAGTCAGGCTGGCCTGGGCTAGAGCCAGGGGTGGGAGGAGGAGGGCAACTGGGAACATGCTACATCCAAGTTAGATTGTAAAGGCCTTTTAATGGGTAGTTGGTGCCAGGCACTCTTCCCTGTAACCACCCATAAAGGCTGGCACAGAGCTCATTTTCTTGCTCACAGAAATCCTTGTACCATCAGCCTGTACCCCATCCCAACTCCTCCAACCCCCAATCCTAGCCTTCCAGGAGTAAAGAGGTGGGAATATTGATACTCCATCCTCACCTGGTCCAGCCTCATCATTCAGAGGGTGGGGAAATAAGACTCAATGGTGCTTACATCAAGATCAGACCTGCCTTGAGCCTGAGTTGCCTCAAGCAACTGAATGCCTCTCTGGCCTTTAGGCAGGTCTCAGATCATTTGCATAGAGGCTATAGAGGCCAAAAATCAAGTGCAACCAATAGGCAAGGCATGAAGTCAGATCATGTGCAGGACAAGTGCCCAGTGGAACAACCATTGGCCTGAGTTGTGGTCTAGAGCTAAGACTGGATACCACCAGCAGCAAGGAGGTAGCAGCCAGTCAACCAATAGGTTCTAGGTAGTGAGGACACAGCAGGGAACAAAAGCACAGAAACCCTCTCCTCTTGGAACCTACATTTTTCACTGAAAAGAAAAGGCTGGTGGCCCAACCCAGGTCTGAAGGGCTCACTGTGGCACAACGAGGCACTCAGGCTCTGTCTGGGTTTGATTCCTCTTTGCCTCTTATATCTAGTGACCTTCCACAAGCCATGTACTTCTCTAGATCTCAGTTTCCTCATCTGGAAAGTGGGATTAAAAAGACCAGCAGCCTCAGTGGGCTGCTGTGAGGATTCTGTCAGTTAAGTAAAGCACTAAGAACAGCATGTGACTCACAGTAAGCACAGTAAGAATTACTTTACTATTCTGTAAATTCAGTAAATTACTTTACTATTACTTTACTGGGCACTGCCCTTATAAAAATGCCAGGAGTGTGCAATGTTTGCACTGCAGAGCATTTTATAGAGGCCACCCAGGGCCTGCCAGCTTGTGTTCCATCAGTGGTGACAAATTGCTGCCTGGCCTCAGACAGGTCGCTAATTGTTCTCAGCCTCCAGCCCTTCCCCAGCCTTGGGATGGTAGAGGAGCAGATGATGCTGGCTCGCTCAGGAGGTCCTAGGAGGCAATCTGAGGTCACCACCAGCAGAGTCAGGGCAGGTGGCTCCAGGCTTGCCATGGAAAGAGGTGGCAAGGTGGCCTGATGGCAGAAAGGGTGCTCATGGCTTCATCTGGCAGGGTAAGCAGGAGCCCCGGGCTACAGAGATTATGTATGAGCCTCTGAACATCTTGCAGGGTGGCATCTGGAGCTGTTGTGTCATGATTGACTGAAATCTGTGCTCAAGTTAAATCAAGATTGGAAAGGCTGATGAATGAATCAACTACCATTTTAAAAAAATATAGTCACTTCGTTTTGATAAAGTTGGGATAGGAACAAGCAGGAAGACGATCCAGTGCATTCCACCTCTGGCCGCCTCTGCGAGAGGAGCCGCCGCCAGTTCTGCGCATCTGCAATGGATGGTCACGCGGAACTGCTCCGGTTTCCTGATCAAGAGGAATAAGCAGACCTACAGCAACGAGCCCAGTAACCTGAAGGCCCGCAACTCCTTCCACTACAATGGGCTGATTCGCCGCAAGACTGTGGTCGTGGAGCCGGCAGCCGATGGCAAAGATGTCCTGGTGGTCACGAAGTGGAGATCAGGCCAGTGGACGCCTGCTACCTCCTATGTGTGGACCACCATCAGCAAGAATGCTTGTGCCAAACTAAGCAGCATCAGACGCAAGATCTGCAAGAACAAGTACCCGCCCCCAACCTGCGCATGGCTGCCCATCAGCAGGGCCAGCGCCATCCTGCACAGCCAGAAGCCTGTGATGGTGAAGAGGAAGCAGATCTGCCCCACCAAGAGCTCCTGAGCCCCCGTCCCTAAGAAATAGCTGGCTTTCTCACCCAAAAGAAGAGGAAGAAGGAGGGGGAGAAGAGAAGGATCAAGGAGGAAGAAGAAGAAGAGGAGGATCCAGTGTCCTGAATAAAACTCAAGAAGACTTCTACTATTTGCTCTGATTTGTAATCCCCTAGGCATAAGTCAGAAATAATATGAGTGTCCCACCACCATGAAAGCCCTTTGCAATGTTTAGAAAATCTATGCTGTCCAACATGGCAGCCACAAGCCACATGTGCCTATTGAGCACTTGAAAATGGCTCATTGACAGCCAAGGCAGCAGGCAGAGGAGCAGGGGATGGGTGGACAAATTAGGATCCAGAGAGTGGCCGGGCCCACAGAGCAGAGGGCCACGGACATCAGGTCTGTTCTCAGAGCGATGGGCCCCGGAGACTGATCTGCCTCCATGATTGGAGGCTTATTCATCTATAATCACAAGGGGAGGTGCTCATCTCCCCAGTCTACCGAGATGACATCCAGAGGAATGCCATGGACGCCTTTTGCATCAATGTTATCCATGCCCGGCAGCAGGTGCACAGCCCCGTCACCAACATTGCTCACACCAGCTTCTTCCACGTCAAGCGATCCAACATCTGGCTGGCAGCAGTCACCAAGCAGAATGTCAATGCTGCCATAGTCTTTGAATTCCTCTATAAGATGTGTGACGTGATGGCTGCCTACTTTAGCAAGATCAGCCAGGAAAACATCAAGAAAAATTTTGTGCTCATATATGAGCTGCTGGATGAGATTCTAGACTTTGGCTACCCACAGAATTCCGAGACAGGCATGCTGAAAACCTTCATCACCCAGCAGGGCATCAAGAGTCAGTATCAGACAAAAGAAGAGCAGTCACAGATCACCAACCAGGTGACTGGGCAGATCGGCTGGTGGTGAGAGGGTATCAGGTATTGCCAGAATGTGCTCTTCCTGGATGTGCTGGAGAGTGTGAACCTGCTCATGTCCCCATAAGGGCAGGTGCTGAGTGCCCATGTGTCGGGCCGGGTGGTGATGAAGAGCAACCTGAGTGGGATGCCCAAATGTAAGTTTGGAATGAATGACAAGATCGTCATTGAAAAACAAGGCAAAGACACAGCTGATGAAACAAGCAAGAGCAGGAAGCAATCAATTGCCATTGATGACTGCACCTTCCACCAGTGTGTGTGACTCAGCAAGTTTGACTCTGAACGCAGCATCAGCTTTATCCTGCCAGATGCCGTGTTTGAGCTTATGAGGTATCACACAACCAATGATATCATCTTTCCCTTCCGGGTCATCCCTCTAGTGTGAGAAGTGGGATGCACCAAACTGGAGATCAACGTGGTCATCAAGTTCAACTGTAAACCCTCACTGCTGGCTCAGAAGACTGAGGTGAGGATCCCAATCCCCCTGAACACAAGTGGGGTGTAGGTGATCTGCATGAAGGAGAAGGCCAAGTACAAGGCCAGCAAGAACACCATTGTATAGAAGATCAAACGCATGGCAGGTATGAAGGAATCACAGATCAGCACAGAGATTGAGCTTCTGCCTACCAAAGTCAAGAAGAAATGGGCTCGACCCCCCATTTCCATGAACTCTGAGGTGCCATTTGCATCCGCTGGCCTCAAGGTGCACTACTTGAAGGTGTTTTAACTGAAGCTGAACTACAGTGACCATGATGTCATCAAATGGGTACACTACATTGGCTGCAGTGGCATTTATGAAACTCGCTGCTAGCTGCCACTAGGCAGCTGGCCCACCTCCCCACCCACGCTCTTCCACAGGTCCAGGTGCCACTCCCTCCTCGCCACCACACATCAGTGTCTCCTCCCTCCTGCTTTGCTGCCTTCCCTTTGCCTCAGGCCCTGAGTCCAGGTCTGGGCCAAGCACACTGCAAGTGGGACTGGTGGAGCAGTCCCTGGGCTCCCTGGGCTCCCTGGACTCCCTGGGCAGGGTGGTTCTGAGGCTCCGGCCCTCCCAGCCGCCTGTCTGTCCTAGCCTAGCCAGGCTCTGAGTTCTGTGACAAAAGCCAGGTGGGTTCCTTTTCCTTCCCACCCCTGTGGCCACACCTCTGGGGTGAAAAGGTTGGCTGCCCCTCACTCGGAGCTCCCCCAAAGGCCAGTAATGGATCCCCAGCCCTCAGTTCCTACTGTGTGCTTCATTTCGTCCATGTATGACTTCATCTAGTTATAAACCCAATAAATTCTGTAAAGTGGAAAAAAAAAAAGAAAAGAAAATGGCTCATTGAGATATGTTGTATGTGTACATTCTGGATTTAAAGACAGTATGGAAAAAATAATGTAAGTATCTCAATTTTTATTAATTACATATTGAAATGCTAATATTTTTATATATTGGGCTAAAATAAAATTTATTACTAAAATCAATTTCACCCATTTCTTTTTCTTTTTCTTTTGTATGTGGCTACTAGAAAATCTACACATGTGACTTTCTATTGGATGGTAGAGTTTAAACAGAGAATGATATTCATGGGGTCTGCTTTTCCCAGATGGTGCTAGTTGAGCCATCACTGATTTCTTCTTGTTCAAATAGCAAACAGACTGCAGTGGAGAAAACACTGAGCCCAGAGACTGCAGATCCAATTTATCACTTCACCTCAGCCATCAAGTTGCTGCATGGCTCTAGTAACAATAGTGATAGCAGCAAACACTTCCACAGTTTTTTTAAATGTATATATAGAGGCCAGGTGCTGTTCTAAACATTTGACACATGTAAATTTCTCACTAAAACTCTATGAGATGATAGGAGCTATTATTAGCTTCCTTTTCCATATGTGGGCACTGAGGTGTTAAAAGGTTAAATCACAAGCCCTAAGCTCACGACTGGAAATTGGTAGAGCTAGGAGTTAAAGCCAGGCAGTCTGGTTCCAAGTTCTGTGTTGTGAACCACCTCTTACCTCAAGTAATCCATACTTGCTTGAATTCAGTTTCTTTGTCTATCAAATAAAGTTAATAATATCTGTCCGTCTACCTTGCAGAATTGTATAATGACAAGGATCAGAAGACAACACGAGTGACCACAGACTGTATAGTGGGAAGCTTGCAGAAGCTTAGGAAAGGAAATTGGTAGAACTAGGATTCAAAGCCAGGCAGTCTAGCTTCAAGGTCTATGCTGCAAACCATCTCTTACCGCAAGTAATCCAAAGTTGTTTGGATTCAGTTTCTTTGTCTAAGAAACAAGGATCAGAAGAAAACATGGGTGACCACAGACTATATAGACATAAGCTGGCAGCAACTTAGGAAAGGAAATTACATTGAAGGAGCTTCTCATCCACAAGGCTACTGAAACCCAAGCTCATAGCTTACAATAATGTCTTCCCAAATGCCCCCAAATGGAATTAACTTTTTCTCTTCTTATGCTTCATAACATTCTAATATATTACAGTCCTTCACACATCTTATCTTTCATTGCACACACACATAAACACACACACACGTGTATGTATCTGTTTCCTTCATTACTGTTCAGATTTTTCAAAAGCAGACTGTCTTACAGATCAGTGCTTTTTAACTGGAGGTTAAGATTTTGTTCCCAGAGGACATTTGGTAATGTCTGGAGAAAGTTTTGATTAACGCAACTTGTGAGGTTGGAGGTATGGCGCTACTAACATCTAGTGGGTAAAGATCAGGGATGCTGCTAAGCATCTGACAACATACAGAACAGCCCCCTACAACAAAGAATTATCTGGGCCAAAATCTCCATACTGCCAAGAGTGAGAAACCCTGTAGATCATTAGACGATCCATTATGCCTAAACATGCATGAAACAATAGGAACTCCATAAGTGACAAAAGACTGATTGATTAACTGAAAGAATAATAAATACATATTCACCTATCTGCATGGATATAACTTCCTCTTGGCTATGCTCTACAAATATGTATCCAGTGCCCACCATATGCCAGACACATTATCAGGCTGGAGGATGGGGGAATGCAAAGTTCTGAAGCACATGAGGCCCCTGTCCTCAGGATAGGACAGTCTCCTAGGAGAGTCAGAGTCAAAGCAGTGTGTCAAACGGTAAGTGCCCTCATTCTTGCCAGCTCTGGACAGAAGCATCACACAGAAACTTTGTGACAGCAGATGACCCAGCCAATCCTGGAGTTACTCATCATTTTTTCTCAATCTTTATTTTGAAAAATGTCAAACATAGAGAAAAGGTGGAATAACAGTATAATACACTTATTTATACACATTAGCAACATTTAGATAGATAGATGTAGAAATATAGATACACACACAATGCTTTGGAAAATAAGATGCAGACATCATGACCTCAGCCAAATACATCAGCATGCATAGGACAGACCTGCTGATTTAATCAGTCTGGAGTGAGGACTTGGCATCAGTAGTTTAAAAAATTCTCCATTTGGGTAAGGGCCAAGATGGCCAAATAGGAACAGCTCCTGTCTGCAGCTCCCAGAGAGACCAATGAAGAAGGTGGGTGATTTCTGCATTTCCAACTGAGGTACCCAGTTCATCTCACTGGAACTGGTTAGGCAGTGGGTGCAACCCACAGAAAGCTAGCAGAAGCAGGGCAGGCATTGCTTCACCAGAGAAGTGCAAGGAACCAGGGGGCCTTCCTCCCTGAGCCAAGGGAAGCCGTGAGGGACACTGCTACCTGCTCCAGGTACTATGGTTGTCCTACAGATTTTTGCAATCTGCAGATCCAAAACTTCCTGTGAGCCTGCACCACCAGAGTCCTGAGTTTCACGCACAAAACTTGGTAGCTGTTTGGGCAGGCACCAAGCTAGCTGCAGGAGTTTTTTTTTTTCATACCCCAGTGGCACCTGGAACCCCAGTGAGACAGAACTGTCCACTTCCCTGGAAAGGGGCCTGACATCAGGGAGCCAAGTGGTCTCGCTCGGCAGGTCCTACTCCCACCAAGCCCAGCAAACTAAGAACCACTGGCTTGAAAGTCTCATTACCAGCACAGCAGTCTGGAGTTGACCCAATCAAGCTTGATGTGGCTTTAGTACGCAGTTTTCCCCTGACAGTACCGAGACTGCGAGGTTTGGACTGGGTGGAATTCACCACAGTGCAGCAAAGTGTCTGCAGCCAGACTCCTTCTCTAGATTCCTGTCACCGGCAGGGCATCTCTACAGGAAATGCAGCAGCCCCAGTCAGGGGCTTACAGATAAAACTCTCATCTCCCTGGGACAGAGCACCTGGAGAGAGGGGCAGCTATGGGCACTGCTTCAGCTGACTTAATCTTTCCTGCCTGCTGGCTCTGAAGAGAGCAGCTGATCCTGACAAGAGAGATTCTACCAGCACAGCGTACCAGCTCTGCTAAGGGTCAGACTGCCTTCTCAAGTGGGTCCCTGATCCCCATGCCTCCTGACTGGGAGAAACCTCCCAACATGGGTTGACAGACACCTTATACAGGAAAGCTCCAGCTGGCATCTGGCAGATGCCCCTCTAGAATGAAGCTTCCAGAGAAAGAAGCAGGCAGCAATCTTTGCTGTTCCACAGCCTCTACTGCTGATACCCAAGTGAAGAGGGTCT
Source organism: Cebus imitator (assembly GCF_001604975.1). NCBI lineage: Eukaryota > Metazoa > Chordata > Mammalia > Primates > Cebidae > Cebus > Cebus imitator. The sequence continues at coordinate 253,093 of NW_016107602.1, forward strand.
AGAGCGGACCTCCAGCAAACTGCAGCAGACGTGCAGCAGAGGGGCCTGACTGTTAGAAAAAAATAAACTAACAAATAGAAAGCAACAACAACAACCACATCAACACAAAAGATCCCCACACAAAAACCCCATCCAAAGATCATCCGCCTCAAAGATCAAAGGTAGATAAATCCAGGAAGATGAGGAAAGACCAGTATAAAACTCTGAAAATTCCAAAAGCCAAAATGCCTCTTCTTTTCCAAATGATTGCAACTCCTTTACAGCAAGGGCACAAAACTTAATGGAGAATTAGATTAATGAATTGACAGAAGTAAGCTTCAGAAGATGGGTAATAAACTCCTCAGAGCTAAAGGAGCATATTCTAACCCAATGCAAGGAAGCTAAGAATCTTGATAAAAGGTTACAGGAACTGCTAACTAGAATAACCAGCTCAGAGAGGAATATAAATGACCTGATGGAGCTGAAAAACACAGCACGAGAACTTCGTGGAACTTCATGAGGCATACACAAGTATCAATAGCTAAGTTGATCAAGTGGAAGAGAGGATATCAGAGATTGAAGACCTTCTTGCTGAAATAAGGCATGCTGATGAGATTAGAGAAAAAAGAATGAAAAGGAACAAACAAAGCCTCCAAGAAGTATGGGACTATGTGAAAAGACCAAACCTACATTTGACTGATGTACCTGAAAATGACAGGGAGAATGAAAACAAGTTGGAAAACACACCTCAGGTTATTATCCAGCAGAACTTCCCCAACCTAGCAAGACAGGCCAACATTCAAATTCAGGAAATACAGAGAACAACACTAAGATACTCCATGAGAAGATCAACCCCAAGTCACATAATCATCAGATTCTCCAAGGTTGAAATGAGGAAAAAATGTTAAAGGCAGACAGAGAAAGGTCAGGTTACCTCCAGTGGGAAGCCCATCTGACTAACAGTGAATCTCTCTGCAGAAACCTTACAAGCCAGAAGAGAGTGGGGGCCAACATTCAACATTCTTAAATAAAAGAATTTTCAACCTAGAATTTCATAACCACCCAAACTAAGCTTCACAAGTGAAAGAGAAATAAAATCCTTTACAGACAAGCAAATACTGAGGGATTTTGTCACCACCAGGCCTGTCTTACAAGACATCCTGACAGAAGCACTAAATGTGGAAAGAAACAACTGGTACTGGCCACTGTACAAACACACCAACAGCTAAAGCAGTGCTTAGAGGGAAATTTATAGCACTAAATGCCCACAAGAAAAAGTGGGAAAGATATAAAAATCGACACCCTAACATCACAATTAAAAGAACTAGAGAAGCAAGAGCAAAGAAATCCAAAATCTAGCAGAAGACAAGAAATAACTAAGATCAGAGCAAAACTGAAGGAGACAGAGACACAAAAAACCCTTCAAAAAAATCAATGAACCCAGGAGCTGGTTTTTTGAAAAATTAACAAAACAGATAGACTGCTAGCCAGACTAATAAAGAAGAAAAGAGAGAAGAATCAAATAGACACAATAAAAAATGACTAGGAGATATCATCACTGATCACACAAAAATACAAACTACCATCAGAGAATACTATAAACACCTCTGTGCAAACAAGCTAGAAAATCTAGAAGAAATGAATAAATATCTAGACACATACACTCTCTGAAGACTAAACCAGGAAGAAGTTGAATTCCTGAATAGACCAATAATGTGTTCTGAAATTGAGGCAGTAATTAATAACCTACCAACCAAAAACAGCCCAGGACCAGAGAGAGTCACAGCCGAATTCTACCAGAAGTACAAAGAGGAGCTGGTACCATTTTTTCTGAAACTATTCCAAACAATAGAAAAAGACGGACTCCTCCCAAACTCATTTTATGCAACCAGCATCATCCTGATACTAAAACCTGGCAGAGACGCAACCAAAAAAAGAAAATTTCAGGCCAATAATCCCTGATCAACATCAATGGGAAAATCCTCACTAAAATACTGGCAAACTGAACCCAGCAGCACATCAAAAAGCTTATTTACCATGATCAAGTCGGCTTCATCCCTGGGATGCAAGGTTGCTTTAACATATGCAAATCAATAAATGTAATCCATCACATAAACAGACCCAATTACGAAAACACGCGATTATCTCAATAGATGCAGAAAAGGCCTTTGACAAAATTTAACATCCCTTCATACTAAAAACTCGCAACAAACTAGGTATTGATGAAACATATCTCAAAATAATAAGAATTATTTATGACAAACTCACAGCCGATATCATACTGAATGGGCAAAAACTGGAAGCATTCCCTTTGAAAACCAGCACAAGAAAAGGATGACTTCTCTCACCACTCCTGTTCAACATAGTATTGGAAGTTTTGGCCAGGGCAATCAGGCAAGAGAAAAAAACAAAGCATATTCAAATAAAAAGAGATGAAGCCAAATTAATTCTGTTGCAGATGACATGATTCTATATTTAGAAAGTCTCATAGTCTCAGCTCCAAAACTCCTTAAGCTGATAAGCAACTTCAGCAAAATCTCAGGATATAAAATCAATGCAAAAATTACAAGAATTTCTATATACCAGCAATAGACAAGCAGAGAGCCAAACTGTGAATGAACTCCCATTCACAATTGCTACAAAGACAATAAAATACCTAGGAATACAACTTACAAGGGAAGTGAAGGACCTCTTCAAGGAGAGCTACAAACCACTGCTCAAGGAAATAAGAGAGAACACAAACAAATGGAAAAACATTCCATGCTCTTGTATAGGAAGAATCAATGAAAATGGCCATATTGCACAAAGTAATTTATAGATTCAATGCTATTCCCATCAAGCTATCCTTGACTTTTGTTGCAGAATTAGAAAAAGAACTACTTTAAATTTCACATGGAACCAAAACGGAGCCCGTATAGCCAAAACAATCCTAAGCAAAAAGAACAAAGATGGAAGCATCACGTTACCTGACTTCAAACTACTACAAGGCTACAGTAACCAAAACACCATGGTACTGATACCAAAACAGAGATATAGACCAATGGAACAGAACAGAGACCTCAGAAATAACACCACACATCTACAACCATAAAATCTTTGACATACCTGACAAAAGCAAGCAATGGGGAAAGGATTCCCTATTTAATAAATGGTGCTGGGTAAACTGGCTGGTCATATGCAGAAAACTGAAACCAGACCCCTTCTTTACACCTTATACAGAAATTAACTCAAGATGGATTAAAGACTTAAATGTAAATCCCCAAATCATAAAAATCCTAGAAGAAAACCTAGGCAATACCATTCAGGACATAGGCACGGGCAAAGGTTTCATGACTAAAACACCAAAAGCAATGGCAACACAAGCCAATATTGACAAATGGGATCTAATTAAACTAAAGAGCTTCTGCACAGCAAAAGAAACTATCATCAGAGTGAACAGGCAACCTACAGAATGGGAGAAAAGTTTTACAATCTACCCATCTGACAAAGATCTATTATCCAGAATCTACAAGAAACTTAAACAAATTTATAAGAAAAAATAAACAACCCCTTCAAACAGTGGGTGAAGGATATGAACAGCCACTTCACAAAAGAAGACATTTATTTGTCCAACAAACATATGAAAAAAAGCTCATCACCACTGATCATTAGAGAAATGCAAATCAAAACCACAATGAGATACCAACTCATTCCAGTCAGAATGGCAATTATTAAAAAGTTGGAAAACAACAGATGCTGGTGAAGCTGTAGAGAAATAGGAATGCTTTCACACTGCTGGTGGGAGTGTAAATTAGTCCAACCATTATGGAAGACAGTATGGTGATTCCTCAAGGATCTAGAACTAGAAATACCATTTGACCCAGCAACCCGATTATTGAGTATATACCCAAAGAATTATAAATCATAAAGATACATGCACATGTATGTTTATGGCAGCACCATTCACAAAGACATGGAACCAACCCAAATGCCCATCAATGATAGACTAGGTAAAGAAAATGTGGCACATATACACCATGGAATACTACACAGGCATAAAAAGAATGAGATCATGTCCTTTGCAGGGACAAGGATGAAGCTGGAAGCCATCATTCTCAGCAAACTAACACAGGAACAGAAAACCAAACACTGCATGTTCTCGCTCATAAACAGGGGTTGAACAATGAGAACACATGGACACAGGGAGGGGAACAACACAGTGAGGCCTGTTGGGGGATGGGGGGCAAGGGGAAGGAGAGCATTAGTGCAAATACCTAATGTATGTGAGACTTAAAACCCAAATGACAGATTGATAGGTGCAGCAAGCTACCATGATACATGTATACCTATGTAACAAACTTGCACATTCTGCACATGTATCCCGGAACTTAAAGAAAAAAGAAAAATTCTCCATTTGGACACATAACCAAAGTTAAGAACCCCTGGCATATAGGAACTGTAGGTACAGGCCTGTATTGGGAAAAAGAAGCAGCTTTCAGGAGAAGGTAAAGCTGAAGCTGGGAGCCTAAACAAGCGCAGCAGTGAAGCTGTAGAGGGAGGAGGGAAGGACTTGAGGGGAATTTATCAAAGAGGTAATTTGGAGCCAGGTCTGGTTCCTGGTTCCCTTTTCCCCTCTCTGGCTGGCCTGTTTCCATTTACAGGCTTACTCTCCAAGTCTCTAGAACCAAGATTGGTTAATACAAGGAGGCCCTGCTCAAAATCATATCACCCTTGCTTGGTTCCCAGTTCTGGCAGCAGCACTTCTGCTCTGTTCCCATGGGGTGCCTCAGCCCTGGAATCCAAAATTTACCCCTGCCTGCCCTTGTGCCTGTGTTTATGTCTTTATTAGTCTGTTCTCATGCTGCTAATAAGGTCATACCCAAGACTGGGGGATTTACAGAGGAAAGAGGTTTAATTGACTCACAGTTCAGCATGGCTGGGGAAACCTCAGGAAACTTACAATTATGGCAGAAAGGGAAGGAAACATGTCCTTCTTGACATGGCACCAGGAAGGCAAAGTGCCATGCAAAGGGGGAAAGGCCCCCCCTTACAAAACTATCAGATTTCATGAGAATTCACTATCACAAGAACAGCATGAGGGTAACTGCCCCCATGATTAGAATTAAATTACCTCCCACTGGTTCCCTTCCACATGTGAACACGTGAGGATTATGGAGACTACAGTTCAAGATGAGATTTGGGTGGGGACACAACCAAACCATATCAGTGTCTCAGCAACCTGCCCAGAGACACACGAGCATTCTAAGATTGGAGCCGTCATTAATCCTTCTCTGTTTATTAGAGCATCCTTAAGCTTTTGCCTGATTTCTGAATCCTGCCTCTTCCTGGGCTTACAATTCAACTTTCTATGCACTTCTGGGCCTCACATGCATACCAGCTGTGCTACCGGGGAGTGCAGGCCTTTTGCAGTGCTTCCAGATGCCTTCTTCCACCTGCTTAATGCACATCCCACTGCCCCACCTGCCCTGGGAGCTGGGTCTGTTTCCAGGGCCCCTTCCCTCGCGCTAACCACAGCCCTGGCGTGCTTCCCCACTTCTGGTTTCCATCTCCTTATCTGTACACAAGTGAAAGGCTTGCTTTAGTGATCCCTATGGCTCTTTCAAGCCAAACACTCTATGATTCCCAAAGCTGATCAATGATGATAACAGTGAGCATCAGAGTACATGCAGAAAGTCCTTATATTGGCTGTGGTTATCTTAAAACTTAGCCTAGTAGCACACAAGCTTAACATTCATAGAGGGCAAAACCATCAGACAGACTTGTTTTTAGTCAACGCAAAAACAAAACCTGCATGGTTGCTTGATTGCATTGTTGAATAATCTTCCGGTAAATTTCCTATTAATGTCCTCGTACCCCCAGCAATCTGGCTAATGCTTCACTCCACTCATCTTAAGTATATTTAGCTCATTCACTTTTCCTCAGTTCTGTAAATTAAAGCAAACTACCTCCATGCTCCCTTTGATTTCCACAGAGCCTGCAAAAAGCAGCTACCTTTAAAGAGGTCAAAACAGTAGAGAGATGCCACTTGAGGACAAATGAGGTCAGGCCTGGCCCTTAGACTTGGCTCTTCGAGTTCTGCTCTGTTGGCTGTGTACAGAATAAATTTTGGCTCCCATCTGGCTGTGGTGGCCTGGACACAGGTACACTATGTTTGTGGGCAGATCACAAGGGCCAGAGCAGTCATCATTGCCAAACTCCTCACAGGCAGGAGGTTCTGAATCCCAGGGACTTCCAAGGTGGAAAGGAACTGCAGGTCATTCAGGGTTACCCCTCTCTGTTACAAATAAGAAAATGAGGCCCAGAAATGTCAAGTGCCTTCTCTGAGGTTGCACATCAAATTAGTATATGCTCATCTATACTATCTCTTTCATTCTGTCTTAACTGGAAATTCTACTTTGTGGACTTTATGCCACAGATCTGCTCACACACAGGCACAATGATGTATCACTGCAGCATAGTAAAACACTGGAAGCAGCTTCAGTATTCATGAGGAGAGGACCGGTGTTCAATGCAACACTAAGCACCTGTAAGGAAGAATGAGGCAGCTCTCCATGTGCTGATAGGAAAAGATCTCTAAGATACCTTAGATGAAGAACACAAAGTGCTGAACTGTGCCTGTGGTATGCTACTATTTATGAAAATGGAGAAAAAGGTTGAGAGAGAGATAAGGGGGGTGTGTGTGTGTGTGTGTGTGTGTGTGTGTGTGTGTGTGTTTGCTTATAGCAGGTAGGACTATGATCTTGTTTGCCTATAGAGAGGGGAATTGTATGGCTGGGGATAAGAGGCAGAATTTGCACTATAAAACTTTTAACTGTTGGTGCCATATTATTACTCATTCAAAAGCTTAAGTAAACACATAGACCATGTGGCAGACTGCAGTCCAGGTGGCTTGTCCAAGGTGATTCGCCTGGCTAAATGACAGAACTGCTCGTGGGTTCAAGTCCTCCTTATTCCTGACATGCACATACAAAAAAAGTTTTCCGAAATATTTGTCAAGGTCTAGAAAGAGGGAAGTGGTCAATTCAGAATAAGAGGGAAATGGGGGAGGGAGATAGAATAGTGTTAGAGTGAAGACAGAAGACAAGGGGAAGAGGGAAAGGGAGGCAGGAATGGAAGAGAGTGGATGGGAGCAGGAGCCTGTAGGAGGGGATGTGAATTTGCATCTCAGGGGCCTTTGCAGACTCGACATGGCTCCAGTTCAACATGCACTTGTAGCCAAGATTTGTTTGCTAAGCAGCAATAGCAACAGAGTCAGTCCAGACAGCAGGTGGCTGAGTGCAGCCACAAGCTCTGTAGAGGGCCATGAGCTGTCCAGGCGCATCCACCTCCCCATGCTTCAACTGTGGTGTCAGCACACCTCAACTCAAGCCCCACAGAATAAGCCTCTCTGGACAGTTGTGCTCTGCTGTGTGCGTGAGTTCAGCCACACCACAGCCTCCCCCGAGAAATCTGCACATTCATCTCTCCAACCTCCTGAGAGAGTGATACCCTTTGTGTACATGGCACTTTGTTTCTCCACCAGAGGTCTGATAGAACTTTCTGGGGCACTGACTGGACACAGCCTTGGGCTGGTGCCAGTGTGGCTCTGGGGAGGGGTCCTGCTGAGTCAGCCATTGTCTCTTTTCCATTTTCTACGTATGCCCCTTACAGTTAAGAGAACTTGTCTGCCAGAACATCATTTTAAATACTCTCCCTCATCAGCTCTGACCTTTTTGGAGACAGGAGAAGAGAAAGGGCTTGGGGAGTCAGGCTCCAGGCCATCTCCACCCTCTCATGATAAGGAATGGAGCTAGTTTCCTAACAGCTGAGAACAGGCCCCAGTACTGAGACTCTACCTTCTGGATTTGGGGTTGACCCCCAAATCTTTTGTTGTCTTTTTCTCATCTGTTAAGCACAGAAGCAATTTTCTTTCTGGATCTGTTAGACAAACTAGTGTAAACACCATGAGAAGCTTCAAGCTCTGTCTGCCAATAGGCCAGCTTCATTTTGCACTCAAAGTCGTATCTAAGCAAGGAGACTGATGGATACAAGGGGAGCCCCACCAGTACTGTGGGACCATCCTGAGGTCTCACTGTGGGCTGGCTTCTAAGGCCTGGCTGCCTGACCCCCAGCCACAACTGGGTCACAGGCTCCAAGGCACATTGTCTCCCTGGAGGAGGTTTCAAATGGCTTGCCTCAGTCAATGTATTGTTAGAAGCAGGAAGGGAAGGCATCAAAGAAAGTGTTCATCTAATATAGGAAACCACTTTGTGCAGAGATGACACAGTGATGCCTCAATGAACACACAAAGCATCTTTCACTAAAATCAACCAGGCATAAAGGGGAAGCTGTGGTCTCCTGGACCCTTCTGCTCCAGGTTGGCTGGTGCTGCCGCTGTAGAGGGAAGGCAGGGGTGTGGTCTCAGTACAGCTGTAAGTGCCCTTCTGGTGGGCCATGTGTGTCGGAGAGGGAGAGCTCACAATGTTGTGGGCATTGGACTTGCACAAAGCCAGCCAAATTCAGAGTCCTTTGGAATATAAAAACTTGCTCTCAGTCCCACAGCTTGCCTGGCCCAAGACCAGAGAGAAGCAATCTAGGACGTCCTACCCTGGAGCCCTCTGCAAGTCTGCACACCTTATCAAAGGGGTTCTCTTTGCCACACCTCAACCTTCACTCTACCTATAGTTGCAACATCAGTCTTCCTGAGAAAGAGCTCTAATCATGTTACTTACCCATTAAAAAACTATGATGACTTCCTGTTTTTACTATAGAATGATGTGCAAAATCCTTAGTAACTAACTTGCTTAAAACTATATGAAGTAGAAAAGACATTTCCAATTTTTTTATGGCAGTGAAGCTGAGTCCTGGCCCTCTGACTGAGATAGAAGGTTTCTCCATTCCTGGTAAACTGCTCTAGCAGCATATGTCTATTTCAAGCTACTTTTTAAGGCAATAGAGGGCACCTTTAAGCCAGGGTTTCTTCTTACATGGCAATTACCATTGCATGGTAGGACAGTCATGATCATCAATTATGGGTATCTGATCAGACACAGTTACCAGAAAGGGAATTGATTGGTGGCAACTGTTCCTAGTATTTGCCATTTATACATTACAGAATCAAGAAAAACATGTGTGTGTATGCATAATCACAAACTATACGGAGTTCTCCTCATCACTAACCGTCTGTTAATGTAGTCATTGCCAACAGAAACACATAGGTCCTGGTAAAGTAGTTGTCTCTGTCATAGCAGGCAAGAAAGAGAGAAGGAGGCCCCATCACTGGGCCATGGTCAGGAAATCCATGTCTAAGTCTCATCCCTGTGACTATTATATCAGCTTCTGATAATGAAAATTTTTCCAGTAAATACTGTCCTTGGAATCTCCTGTGGTTAAATTTTATTCATCAATGAGTGTGAAAGAGCAGGAAGTATTGGCTGGTAATACAATGGAGAGTTAATTGTGAAATGAATGGAGAGAGTGACATCTCAGAATGTTCAAGCCATGGCATAAGCATGTTCTTGGCTGTAAAACTAATCCTATCACCCCACAACATTCCCATATTCTGGGTTTCACTCTCTTCTACAACAAAACCCAATCTTGCCCCATGATTTTCAAGCCCCATTGAGACTTAAATCATTAGTACCTGGTCCCATACTGATTCTGGGAGAATGGACTAGCATTGTTGGGTTCTGCATGCTGTGACCCAACGTTGGAAGACAAATTGGTTGTGGGAAAAGTCTTATTTGCCTCCATCAATCACTCATGTTATCTAGGCTCAGCTACTTTCCCCAGGAAAACCTTTAAATTTCTCTCCAGTTCAGACTCACTGCTTGGATGTGGCCCACAATGAATCCAGCCTGGGCCTCGTGGTACTCCAAGTGGCTTCATTTTCCATAGAGCTTGGTGTCCAGTTGATATCCAGGCATTTCCACGTTTCACCGCATTAAAACTGAAAGCCTTCTTGTGAAGACAGGAAGAAATTATAGTCACTAAACCAAGATCAAGTGGCCATTAGACTCCTCTGCATACCAGGGGCAGCTTGCTGATAGTCATCTTTTCTGAAGTCAAACCAGGACCTTAGGTCTTTAGGAGAAGGCCCAAATCTAATTTAGCAGAGGGATAAGATGCCAGCTCATTGACACAGCATCTCCAAGTCCATTATTTCTCTATGTAGACATCTGTTACGTTTGGCTTCAACTAATGTTGTCTGTCAGTTGATAGCAATGAAGTTACTCCTGAGGCTCCAATATGGGACAGATTTGTGCTTATTCATTTCCCTTTCCTTCATTACAAATGGGTTTGATTATAATTAGTGTACTCCATGGAGTGCTGTTGGGTTTTAGAATCTTTAATTATCTACAGTAAATATATTTCCTTTTTGCACCAAAATCCTTGATAAATTGGTGTTTAGTTGAAATGTGCTGTTAGCCTCATAAATAAATAACAGTTTGCACTCCAATGGTTGGCCACATTCTGGACATCTTCTCAGAGTGAAAGCCTGGGTGAGACATGGAGGAAGGAGGGTGAGAGATATCCTGGCCTCTTCCTTTGTTGCACTGACTTGGGCGGTCTGGGCTTAGTAAAGAACCTCTAACCTTGGACTTATGTTTGACCAAAGCAAGTGGAAAAGCATAATCAGCTCTCAGTTGAGGAGCTTTGGCCTGGACTTTTGGTCATGAGCACAATTAATCAACAGGTTATGCAAATTTGATGGTAATTAATTCCTGGTAGCAGGCACATTTCCATTTAGACTGCTGCATATGCTGTGTGGTAATCAATTTGGTCTCCAAGGGAGCCCTGGCTTCTTCTTCCAATGTTGTGGGCCTTGGACTTGTGCAAAGAGAGCCAAATTGAAAGTGCTTTGGAATATAAAAACTTTTGTTCAGCCCTAGACCAGAGAGAGGCAGTCTGGGACCTCTTACCCTGGAGCACTCTCCAAGTCTGCACACCTTATCTAAGGAGTTCTCTTTGTCACACCTCAGCCATCCATCCTACATGTAGTTGCAACATCAATCTTCCCGAAAAACAGCTCTAATCATGTTACTTACCCATCAAAAAAACTATGATGACTTTTGTTTTTACTACAGAATGATGTGCAGATTCCTTAGTAATTAACTTGGTAATTAAAACTATATGTAGTAGGAGAGAAATTTCCAATTTTCTTATGGCAATGAAGCTGAGACCTGGCCCTCTGACTGCAGATGGAAGGTTTCTCTATTTCTGGTAAACTGTTCTGGCAGCATGTATCTATTTCAAGCTACTTTTTAAGGCAATACATGGCCTTTAAGCCAGGGTTTCATCTTACATGGCAATTACCATTGCATGGTAGGACAGTCATGATCATCAGTTATGGGTATCTGATCTGACATAGTTATGAGAAAGGGAATTGATTGATTGGTGGCAACTGTTCCTAGTATTTGCCATTCATACATTGTAGAATCAAGAAAAATTGTGTGTGTGTGTGTGTGTGTGTGTGTGTGTGTGTGTGTGTGTATGTAATCACAAACTATACAGAGCTCTCCTCATCACTAACAGTTTATTAATCAGTAGGCCCCAAAAAATACATTGGCTGCCCCGTAATTTCAAACAGGGCCTGAGGACTCAGGGCTAGCAGCTGGATGGGGATCACAGTGAAGTCTCGGAATGCCTAATGGGAAGGTTCTCCAACCAATGAATTCAAGGTACCAGAGGTCAAGAAAGAGCAGAGGATCAAAGCTGGGCCCCCTGTTGGGAGACTGAAGTCAGGCAAAACAAGATACAAGGAAGGAGGTAAGTGCAAGCTGAGCAATTATGTGAACAGAGGCAGACAAAAAGGAACTTTGGAACTGAAGAAAGCTGTCCCATGGCTTGCTCCATTTCAGAGTACTCAAATGTCACCTTCTCAGAATGGCCCTCCCTAGTGCTCCTGGCTAAAAGAGTAGGTTCTGAGACTCTTCATCTCAAATTTGCTTTATTGTTGTTCATAGCCCTTTTTTCTGCCTAATAAAATATTAATTTTTCATTTTCTTATGCATTTATTATTTGTAACCCCCAGCAGAGTGTAAACTTGCTGTAAGTGGAGGCATTTTCTTGTTCACTCTGGTGTCCCCAGTGCCTAAGACAGCTCCTAGGACATACTAGAGTTTCAATAGATATTTGCTGTCTGAATGCTGAACTCACTTAATGCAAGGTTCTTTGAACTGGCTGCACCATAGGCCATACCCTAAGTCAAGCCATGGCGACCCCCATGGCCCACAGGTACACTTCTGGATGGCTTCCCCAAGCCAGAAAGTGTGAAGTAAGAAGAATGGCTAGCTCCTGAAAAGCCCAACTAACCAACCTTGCGACATTATACCATTGTTCCTGCCTCAACTATTCCTGCCTTAACTGATAACTCGACCTTGTGACACACCCCACCCTTGCCCAGCCCTGGCAATACCCCTGGCTTGCAAAAACCGCCCTGAACTGTAACTTCTATAACTTTCCACTGCCTACCCCAAACCTATAAAACCAACTCCTATCCCACTACCCTCCGCTGACTCTTTTTTTGGACTCAGCCTGCGCGTACCCAGGTGAATAAACAGCCATGTTGCTCACACGAAGCTTGTGTAGGGGATCTCTTCATTCAGATCATGCTTAATACTTAACAGATGAGGAAACTGAGGTTCAAGATGAGGACTGGCTTACAGAGGTCAGGGGAGCTGTAAACATCCTGCGATGCACAGAATCCCCTTTCAGCCCCTACAACTAAGACTTAGCCCAAAATGTCAGTGGTGCCCAGCTGTTTAACACTAGGTTACAGACAGGGTAGGAGGTTGGGAATGGAAGAGGAGGGTGTGGAGAGGACGTGCATGGCCCAGACCTTGGATGATGGGAACATTTGCACATAGGGACATGAGCAAGAGCTGGCAAAGGAGGAAATTAAATGCCTGCCGAACACTCCGGGTGTGTGACCTCCCTCATTTTGTGCCTAGCACTCCCTCCCCAAAGTTGTGAGAACCAAAAATGTCTCCAGACATTGGCAAGTGTTCCCTGGAGGACAAAATTGCCCTTTGTTGAGAACTGCAGGAGTCTAGCCAAAGTCAGCTCTCCCCTCTCCTTCCTCAGAACTGCAACCTCACTGTGGGAGACCCTTCTGAAAGACTGGGCATGGCTTAACTTGCTTGCCTTCTCTCCTGCTGGGGATGAATGCTTCATCCTGACCCACTCTTCATCCTGACCCTGGAGGCATTTCTCTCACACGTGGGAGTAAGGGGCATCGGGGCATCAATTTCTAAAGCATTAGATAACCCTTTAAGGAGAAATGACCTAATTCAGAGTGAAACAGAAATAAGTCAAAACTCTAGAGATAGTCTGGATATCACTGGCTGCCATGAAGTTGTGATGATATTAAGCCACCCTGTTAGATTGATTTGTAAATGATGCTAACATAGCTCTGATATTATAAGAAAGGTGTTTGAAATAAAAGACAAACAACTCTCTATTTATCACTGCTGAACATTTGAATGAAAGCTGAGAAAGGAAAGAAGCACTGAGGGCAGAAATCCAAGTGACTTGATTGGCAGTTCAGACAATAGTCCCTGAGGGGCACCCTCAGGAGCTAAGGGCTACTGTATGTAGCATTTAAAGATGTTGCTATCTGTCCATTCAAAGGAAAAAAGAACGCTTTTTGTTTGGTTCTTTCTCGGTTAACATTCAGCACATCATCCAGTTGGATGAATTTCATCAAAATACTTTCCCCAAATGACCTACAGTTCCGTTTTGTAATATGCTACCACCCATGTCAATAGCTTAGACATTGACTATTGATATTCTGTAATTTTCACTGACTAGCTGAAGCTCTCCCATTAGTGCTCCCACTAATCCAGCTGCTTGTTACAGGTAAAAATAAAGGGAGTTATTATTACGCTGGTGGAAAACTCAGTTGTAGCTCAAAGACTACGTAACTATAAATTACAGAAGAATTAGGAATTCATGGTTGGGTAGAACAATTATAGGTCAGCAATTTCATGTTAAATTGTTTATTGCAGGGTGGGGATGGAAGGTACTGCCAAGCAATTCAATTTACCTTGAAAATAATTGGTGAGATGCAAACACCTGGAAATGGGAGATTCATTTGAAATTAATTATTGCTGCTCAAATCTAGCCAGTCTCTTTCAGCAGCAAGGACTGTCTGGAGATTTCATCTCATTGAGTGCTGCTGAAAGGATCTGTTGGATTCTGATTTAAAATCAGCTTGACTTTAGCATTATAGGGGAAAACTCAGCTAAATAGTCAGGATTAGATGAGTTTCTGAGTGCACAGGGAAGAGAAATATGGGAAGCAATATGTGAACTGAACAATCAAGTCAGATTTAGAGGCCTTAGCCTCTAGTAACCCAGGTAACCGTCAATTTTTTTATGTGGATGAGAAAATATGAATGTCTCCTTTACTCACCATAAGCAACACACCCTCAGTCATTGAAGACATAAACATTGAACAGAGCGACACATTGCATTTTCCATGTGTAATTCGCAGCATCCTTACTGGACAGCGTTCAGAGTACTGAGGCAGAAGTTGTGAAGTCAGTTAAGATCATCAGCAATGGTCGGCAAGGAAACATGAACAATAAAGAAGCTGGGACTCTAAACACACTGCACAGGTCTGGGTCTCCAACTTTGAAGGGAGGAGGAATGAGAGAGGGCAGATGGTTTTATTGCACTGAGGTATGCTCTGTCCTTTAGATTTGGTTCTATCACCTAAGCTAAAGACAGAAATGAAATCAGGTTCTGCAGATATGCGGCTGGCCCTGTATCACACAGCACTCCAAGTGAGTTGAAGAGGGGCAGATCTGCATGAAAACACAACCAAAGAACAGGTAAAAATAGCCACAAATCATCAAATGACCAGAGGGACTGTTGTCTAGTTTGTGGTCTTGCTGCTTCTGTAGGATTAGCCAAAGTAGTCAGTCCTTGGAGAGCAACTGGCGCCCCCTTTGTTACTGCTTCTGTGGCTGCAGCTTGCATAGAGATGACTCGCTCAGGCTGCAGGCAAAAGCCACAACTCACAGAGGGAGCGAAGAAGAGAAAATGAATCTCTCAGATTTTTTAACTTAGTTCTTTCAACTTAAAGTTGAGGCTCATATACATACATTCAGCCAAGGTGGCACCAGCCTAAACTCTCCTGGGTAAGCATTAGCAAAAGGCACCTCAACCTCTGGGGTACACAGCTTGCTGAGCAGATTGCAGGTTGAATTTTAGGGTGCAGCCATGAAACCAACATGAATATCTCTATCAATGTCTGTGTCGGTCATGTTCTGGAAAAAAATAGATGGCACATTGAAATTAGGGGAATTCAAGCAGAGCATACATAATAAAGGGACATTTATGAAGGTGTGGCCAGAGCATTGGATAGCACAGTACTCCTAGGATGAAGGTCAGAGTGTTACTAAACTGGGAAAGAGGATCACTAGGAAAGTGTTTTCTTGGCAAGAGCTGTGACCTCCAGAAAGCCCCACAGGAGGCCATTCCACAGGGAGGAAGTCAAAAGAATGAATACCCCAGCCTCACTCTGCTCTTTCCCTCCAAACTCCTCTAGGACTCCTCATAGGCTGAAGTTACCTGTTAAGCCAGAGGTCAACGTATCCCATTGATGTGGCCTATGGGGTCAGCCCAGGGCAGAGAGTAGCAGGTTGAGGGTAGAGAGTAGATCTGGGGGCACACATGGGAAACATCCAGCTCACTGTTCATGACAAGGCTGCCCCAGTCATTTATTCTTCCTTCAAATGTGTGTTGAGAACCACCTCCTTGGTGCTGGACCTGTTCTGAGGGCACGTTGATGTGTCCATGAATCCCTAACCTCAAGAAGCTTTTTTCCAGTAGGGAAAATGATTGTTTTTGGGTTTTAGTTTTGGCTTCTTCCCTGTGAATCTCCTGTCAAAGAATAAATCCACAAATCTGGGGGAATGGAACTTCTTTATTTTCAGCCATGTGGCTTCAGCTTCCACCCTAGGTGGCCAGAGGGGGCTGATATTATCATGAAGGCTCCTGACAACTTGTGTTTTATGAGTGCATCCACCTTATAAAATATTAACCAGAAAAATATTAAAGTTCGCCAGTACAACAACAGACCCGGAGGGGCAATATGATGATACCATTTTTTATATATTTTTTCAAAACATGAAAAACATTTCTGAAAATCAAAGGGGAAAAAAAGACAGGTGTGTCTTTGTTCTCCTTTCAATGTAAGCAGAGTGGCAGAGTGGTATATGTTTGTTTTCTGTGGACAGTGCTGATTCACCAAGGATTCAAAAATTACTAATGAGTTTTTTTCACTTCTCATTTACAAATGGAATACATTAAGAAATTACTCAGCCACACCCGGTGTGGTTTTTAATTGAAACCTACCTCTCTGAATGGATGAGTGGAATTTGCTATTCTCTGCATACAGTGGCTGGTTGACCTTTTCAGCTTTAGAGGGCCTGACATGTGGTCAACATTTTTCTTTTCACATGAGCAACCCCATGATGTCTGTTAAAATAGAGTAACCAAATTGTCTAATTTCCACAGAACTCATTTCTCTCTGCACGAGCACTTTCACTGTTCCCCACCTCCCATCCCCACCTTCTGAGGTAGAGAAAATGCAGTAGATGACGCTTTTATTAGCCTAACTTCTGCCCTTTATTTTTCCCCTTTAATATCAGACCCACAGAAAATAATAAGCAAACCACAGACTGGAAAGAATTATTAGCCCAAATGCGACAAATGAAGCGTAAATATCCTCTTATATTCAAACACCAATAAAAAACCATAAAACTGATACCAATAAGTACATGAACAGAAGACATAAACCAAATGATGCATTCAGAAATCACAGTTACTGGCCAGCCTGGTGGCTCACGCCTGTAATCCCAGTACATTGGGAGGCTGAGGCAGGTGGATCACCTAAGGTCGGGTGCTTGAGACCAGCCTGGCCAACATGGTGAAACCTCATCTCTACTAGAAATACAAAAATTAGCCAGGCGTGAGGGTGCACACCTATAATCTCAGTTACTCAGGAAGCTGAAGCAGGAGAATCACTTGAATCCGGGAGGCAGAGGCTGCAGTGAGCCAAGATCCTGGCACTGCACTCCAGCCTGGCCTGGGCAACAGAGTGAGACTGCATCTTGGAAAAAAAAAAGAGAAAGAGAGAGAGAGAAAGAAAGAAAGAAAAGGAAAGAAAGAAAGAAGAAAGAAAGGAAGAAAGAGAGAGAGAGAGAAAGAAAGAAAGAAAGAAAGAAAGAAAGAAAGAAAGAAGGAAGGAAGGAAGGAAGGAAGGAAGGAAGGAAGGAAGGAAAGAAGAAAGAAAGAAGGAAGGAAGGAAAGAAAGAAATTAGGAGAAAGAAAGAAAGAGAAACAGAAATAAATAAATCACAGTTACTAAACAAACATGGAGGAAATGTTCACCTTTATTTACTCCCTCATTAATTCATTCATTTGTTAAATACTTATTAAGCACCGTGTGCCAAGCACCACACAAGATCCTGGAAATATAGATTAATAGAACACAGACCTCATCCTCAAAGGATTGCCATTTTAACAAGAGAGAACTGTAAACAAGATCTATGGACTAGGCTGTTGTGCTTAGGGAACGATAAGCAATTTAAAAAGCTAAAACAGTTAAGGTAGGAAAAGTGAACATGGCCACAAGAGAACTTGGCCATAAATGAAACAAGAACTCAAACAAGTGCCATTTTCAATGAGGAAATGAGCACATATTTTTAATGTTAATGTTTAATGTTGTAGGGCTTGTTTGGCAGCAGATATATTGAACTGAGCTGACCATGTGGCAATGTTAGTAGTAAAAACCATGACTCTCTATTTCTGAAGTTCCATATTAAGGGTAAAATCTATCAAAAAAACTATATGTACTAAGATGTTTAAGTATCATACAACGTTGTTATGTATAATAGCAAATGATTAGAATCATCTTAAATGCCCAACAACCACAGATTCAATAAATTATAGCATATTAATTTGTAAGAATATTCTGCATCCATTAGAAATGCTTATACTGGGACTGGTTGGACAGTGGGTGTAGCCAAAGGAGGGCAAACTGAGGCAGGGCGGGGTGCTGCCTCATCCAGGAAGTACAACTGGCCAGAGGATTGGGGACTTTTCCCCCTCCAGCACTCAGTTCAGACACTGCGCATCTCCCATGGCCTTTGTAACCCACAGACCAGAAGATCCCCACAAGGCTAAAACGCGCCACGAGTTACCGGCACAGATCTGAGCAGCACCTCCGGCCAGAGCCATGGGTTGTTGGCACAGATCTGAGCAGACGTTTTGACTAGCACCACGAGTGCCTGCAGGATGAAGCTACCCGCTCCCCAGAAAGAGGGGGAGCAGAAAGCAGAGAGATAGGTGATACAGCTTGGCAGGTCCTACCCCCACAAAGACCAACAAACTGAACCCCTCTCACTTGACAGTTTCGCAGCCAGCACATCAGTTCAAGCTCAATGCGGGACAATCAAGCTTAATGGGGGGAAGGGCGTCTGCCCTTTCAGAGACTGTTCTAATCTCACCTGTGTAAACAAAAGCCAGAGGAAGCTTACACAGCAGCTGGACTGTCTGTGGCAGCCCAGCAGTGCCTCTGCAGGCAGACAAGGGACAGACTGCCTCCTCAAGCGGCTCCCTGACCCCTGTATAACCAAAAAGACGCCTCATACAGGAGAGCTCTGGCTGACACTTGGCAGGTACCCTTCTGGGACGAAGCTACCAGAGTAAAGATCAGGCAGCAAACCTTGCTGTTCTGCAGGCCCCCTGGGTAATTCCCAGGTAAGTAAGGTCTGGAATGGACCTCCAGCAGTCCTACAGCAGAGGGGCCTGTTAGAAGGAAAACTAAAGAACAAAAAGAAATAGCTTCAACATCAAAGGATCTAAAGATAGAAATTCCATTTGACCCAGCAATACCATTACTGGGTATGTACCCAAAGGATTATCAATCATTTTATTATAAAGACACATGCATACGTATGTTCATTGCGCACTGTTTACAATAGCAAAGACCTGGAACCAATACAAATGCCCATCAATGATACACTGGACAAAGAAAATGTGGCACATATACACCATGGAATACTATGCAGCCATAAAAAAGGATGAGTTCATGTCCTTTGTAGGGAAGTAGATGAACCTGGAAACCATCGTTCTCAACGAACTGACACAAGAACAGAAAACCAAACACTGCATGTTCTCACTCATAGGCAGGTGTTGAACAATAAGAACACATGGGCACAGGGAGGGGAACATCACACACTGGGGTCTGTTGCAGGGTGGGGGCCTAGAGGAGGGACAGTACGGGGTGGGGAGGTTGGGGAGGGATAACATTAGGAGAAATGCCTAATGTAGGTGACGGGGGGATGGAGACAGCAAACTACCATGGCATGTGTATACCTATGCAATAATCCTGCAAGATCTGCACATGTACCCCAGAACGTAAAGTACAATTTTAAAAAAAGAACAAAACAAAAAGAAAGAAATGCTTATATTAACAGAAAGCATGATAATGAAGTATACTCTAAATAATCGTTATGTTTAAATATGCGCAGAAAGAAAATCTAAAAGGAAATACATTAAAATGCTAACAGTGATTGTATGCATGTTATTTTTTTTCTTTTTCCTATGTTGCAAACATTTTTATTTTATTATTATTATTTGTAGAGTCAAGGTTTCTTTATGTTGCCCAGGCTGGTGTTGAACTCCTGGCCTAAGGCAACCCTCATAACTTAGCCTCCCAAAGTACTAGGATTACAGGCATAAGCTACTGTGTCTGCACCCCCAACATTTGTAATATGATGAGATTTTTAGAATAAATTTCAACCTTGTATGAAATGAACAGTTAACCAAAACACTAAAATTCTACTCCATCATATCAGTAGCAGTTTTCTACAGCCTTGAATTCAAGCAGTGGGAAAAGCAGTGTTGTCAATCCTGCCTCAGTCCTGGATGGCAGGTTCATCTCTTTAATCACGGTATAATTTTGGCCAGGTCTCTTATCTCTCTCTTTTCATTTTCAGAAAATAAGAGAGACACCCTGAATTCTCTCAAAAGCTCTTCCTGACCCTGAAATCTATGAATCTTGACATTCTAGGAAAAAGAGTTTTTGCCTCAATTCAATGAAATCACTAACAGTGCATTGAGATACTCCTTCACATAAATCAGGTACAAAATGTCAGACGGAGAGGCGGCATAATCAGAAAATCATGTGTATTTGTCTCATCAGACATTTTTCAGAAAAGATTAAAGTGTCTTTTTCCAGTGAATTCACAACATCCTCTAGTTCTTGTCCTTAAAATCGATCTTAACAGAAGAGCAAGCTTTATCCATTATTTAACAGATATTTCAGTCTATTGTTATTTGGCCATGGGGACGAGGTGCCTTAAATGTAGAATTTGGGTTTCCTATGCCAATATAAAACCTGTAACCCTAATTTACGGGCCCTCCTGCCTTTTTTACGGTCATTCACAATATAGCATGTGCTGAGCCTTTACAGGTGCAGTGTCTCAAACTAAAGGTCATCTGGGAAATAAATCTACCTAATTTCTTCAGAGCAGAAAAAAATGCAGCATTAGTAGGGTATTTCTGGGCATATGTATGCTTTGGAGCCTGGAAATTCGTTTCTTTTTCCAATTGGAGAGATTTTAAACATTGGCTTGCTTTCTTTTCCAAAGCAAACATGTCATCTCTTGGGTTGAATGAGACCTGATGGGCTTCTCTTATCAAAGAACCACTTAAGGTGGCAGCCTACATGGTCACAGAGCATGAAAAACCTTACCCACATTTCCCTTTCTTTTCTCTGTAGGAGGATTCCTAAGGGTTAGGTGATACCAGAACCAGGAGAGGTAGGCAGAGAGAAACTTAAAAGACCTGAAAGAAAATAATTTCTCTGGATAGTTTCTCTGACCACTGAGGGGTTATTTATTAGTAAAAACATACACTACAAATCTTCAGAGAGCTCGACTTTCCAGCAGTTAGGGATTTACGTCTGGTCGTAATTGCATATCTCTGGGAACTTACTGACTCAGTCTTGGGCTCCTTCTTTTCCCCAACTACGCACTCTCCTTGAGTCTCATCCAGTCCTCGAGCTTTGAATATTGCCAGGCTGACAATATCAACTGAGACTCTTGTATCTCACTGCCACGCGAATAGCACCATTCGGATGTCCCACAAGGCATCTCCAACTTAAATATCCCGGAGAGACCTCGTGCTTTCCTGCCCCTCGCTTCTAACTGTTGAGCTTGCCTGGAAACCTGGGAGTCATGATTGGCAGCTTGCTTTTCTCTCACTCTTCACAGTCCTCTCAGCCAGCAGGTCTAGCCTCCATACCCGTGATTAGTGTCTACTTCCACTGCCACCACTCAGGCTCCAGCCATGGTCCCTTCTCATGCAGCAACACAGTGACTTTCTAATTATTCCTTCAATTTCCATTCTTAGCCTCCTCCAATCTGTCATCCACACAGTGACCAAAAGTTATTTTTAAAATATGATTTGAATTATGCCATTCTCCTGCTTAAGACTTTTACCTGGCTTTGCATCGTACCTTGAATGAAATTCAGGCTTTCGCCATGGTGTCCTGGGCCATGCATGATGGGACCCATGCCCTCCTCTCCACCTCACCCAGGCCACATTTCCTGCTGTCACTGCGCTGCAGTCCCAGTGGTCTTAATCATCTCAAGCACATGCCATGCCTCAGAGCCTTTGCTCCTGCTAGCCCCTATTTCCCCTGCTCTTTGTATGGCTGACTCTTTCCTCTCCAGCAAGTTTCAGTGTCAATGTGACTTACTTCTACAGAGAAATCATCACTTGTTAGCTATGTAAAGCATTTCTCATCTTCATTTCTATCTGTGATAGTGCCCTGATTCTTTCTTAATACTTACTAAAAGTTGTAATTATTTTATTTATTGCTTATTTCGTTACTATGCTATACTTTGTCTAGATTGTAAAGTCTAAGGGAGCAGAGGTCTTGGTTATGTTTTCCCAATGTATGTCACATCCAGCATATAATAAGTGCTCAATATATATTTGTTGATTAAGTTAATTAATTAAAGAAGGCCATTAGTTATTTATACCTTCCACCAGTTGTTAGAAAAATCGACCTGATTGACCTAATCTGATTAAGGCATGCCGCTGTGCCCCTTCTACCTCTGTGCAAGCAGTTTCAGCTGCAGGAATGGAAAAAAAGAATTTGTAGGCTCATTCCCTTAAAGGTATTGAAAAGTCTATTTTCTGAACAGTTTCCTGTTTATAGCATCTCCCCTAGAAAATCTGGATTTCATAGAGTATAGAGAATATTAGTTATAATTTTTATAGGCAATGCTCTCCATTTTATAGTTCATTATCATGTAGCTCAATAACATATGTATCATTAAATATATGTCAGATTAATTTTCCTGCAATTTTTTTTTGAGATGGAGTTTTGCTCTGTTACCCAGGTACAGTGTCACAGTCTTGGCTCACTGCAGTCTCTGCCTCCAAGGTTCAAGTGATTCTCTGGCCTCAGCCTCCTGAATAGCCGGGACTATAAGTATATACCACCACGCCTGGCTAATTTTTGTATTTTTAGTAGAGATGGGGTTTCACCATGTTGTCCAGGTTGGTCTCGAACTCCTGACGTCAGGTGATCCACCCGCCTCAGCCTCCCAAAGTGCTAGGATTATAAGCGTGAGCCACTGCACCCAGCCTCTTATAAGTTATTATTTTTAACTATAGCTCAGATCATACAGTTTTTCTTTTTTAAAATTAGAGAAAACAATCCAGTGACTAGATGAACTATTATGCAAGCACATAAAGTTACTAAGTAAACATAGTAACAAATAGCAATGTTTATGATTCACTTTAAGAGACAAAAGCAGAATACATAATTGTTCTGATTTGTAATAAAAATGATCAAAGTATGTATACAAGCAAGCAAAAACTAATAGGGAACAAGAAAAAAACACCTTGGTTTTCTAGTGTGGTAGATTTATGTCGTTTCTTTTTTAGTTATTTCCATTTTCTCGGTACAATAGTAGTTGCACAATAAATTTAGAGCTGAACTGGGCTGTGAATCTGATTGCTGGTGTGCCTGCAGTTAGCATAGTGACTAGAAACATATGGGGTCAGTCAGAGAAAGTCTCACTGCACTATTACTGCTAATTTGGACTAAAAGTTGTGCCCTTTTGTTTAATGTTTCCAGATAATCATCTGGTTAAATTTGTCACTCAAATATTTCTATCAAGAAGTAGGCACAAGTATAAACCTCTTTATTGGTTTTTGTATTTCCTGCTTGTTCTCCATGGAGGTGTCTATGGAGAACAAACAGGAAATACAAATACCAAAAAAGAGGTTTATTCTCATTATGTGAAAGTGCGTGTGTTAGGGTAGAGGAAGCAGGGAGGACCATGCTCTTAAAATAAGCAACCCCAAATTTACAAAGAGCAATATGTGTTTGTATGTCTCATATGGAATAATTCCCAAGATATATTCTTAACTCTCTTTAAAAAGTAGAAACGTGCATACTATGCTGTCATAATTTAAAAACAGAATTTAAAAAAAAAGAAGATCAGAGAAGGAGATGCATATTTATAGGTGCATTTATAGAGAGATTTACATAAACTATATATTTGCATTGAAATATATTCTTTTTTTTTTTTCTTTTTTAGACAGAGTCTCGCTCTGTCACCCGGGCTGGAGTACAGCAGCATGATCTCAGCTCACTGCAACCTCTGCCTCCCAGGTCCAAGAGGTTCTTGTGCCTCAGCCTCCCAAGTAGCTGGCACACGCCACCACACCTGGCTAAGTTTTGTATTTTTAGGAGAGATGGGGTTTTGCTGTTTTGGCCAGGCTGGTCTCGAACTCCTGGCCGCAAGCGATCTGCCTGCCAGGGCCTCTCAAAGCACTGGGATTACAGACATGACCCACAGCGCCCAGCCAAAATATGTTCTATAGTTATAATATAGATGCATATACTATACACATGTACACACACACATCGGTTTTTAAGCAAAGCTGTTTCTGGAAAGATAGACAATACGCCGGTAATAACGGTTACTGCTTAGGGAAGGAAAGAGGGAACTGGGGGAGGCTGGCACTTAACCTTTCATCATATAATCTTTTGTACTCTCTAAAACTCTCTAAAATATTTACCAGGGACATGTATTACTATTCAAACAAATGATTAAATCATTATTAAAGACAGAGAGCTATTTGCCAACAGACCAAAATAAACATACAATGAAGTGAATTACAGTCAGGCGGGTAGCTCATGCCTGTAATCCCAGCACTGTGGAAGGCCAAGGTGGGTGGATAACTTGAGGTCAGGAGGTCAAGACCAGCCTGGCCAACATGGTGAGACCCTGTCTCTACTAAAAATACAAAAATCAGCTGGGCATGTGGTATGTGCCTATAATTGCAGCTACTCGGGAGTCTGAGGCACGAGAGTTGCTTGAACCCAGGAAGCAGAGGTTGCAGTGAGCTGAGATCATGCCACTGCACTCCAGCCTGGGCAACAGAAACTCTGTCATTAAAAAAAAAAAGAAGTAAACTACATGAACTATTGTCTCATGAATGGATTTTTTTAATACATAAAAGATAAATAAATGCAACTGATATCAAGTGTGGTGTAAGTTGTGTGTTGAGCATTTTGTAAAGCATGATGGGGCTTTAAAATGTCATTATCTATATTTATTAGCTAGGGCTGCCATAACAAAAATACCACAGACTGGGTGGCTTACACAATAAATTTTATTTTCTACCAGTTCTGAAAGCTAGAAGTCTGAGATCAAGATGTTGGCAGGTTTCTCCTGAGGGCTTTCTTCTTGGTTTGTGGATGGCTGCCTTCTTTTTATTTTTTTTGTTTTGTTTTGTTTTCTTTAGATGGAGTCTTCCTGTCTCCCAGGCTGGAGTGCAATGGTGCAATCTCAGGTCACCACAACCTCCACCTCCCAGGTTCAAGCAGTTCTCCTGCCTGGGACTACAGGCACGTGCCACCATACTCAGCTAAGGTTTTTTGTATTTTAAGTAGAGGTGGGGTTTCACCATGTTGATCAGGCTGGTCTCAAGCTCCTGAACTCACATGATCTGCCGCCTCAGCTTCCTGAAGTACTGGGATTGCAGGCGTGAGCCACCACGTCTGGCCGTTGGCTGCCTCCTTGCTGTGTCCTCACCTAGTCTTTCCTCTGTGCATGTGCATCCCTGGTGTTTCTCTGTGTGTGAAGATTTCCTCTTGTTATGAAGACACCAGTCAGATTGGATTATGGCCAACCCCAATGGTCTCATTTTAACCCAATTGCCTCCAAAGGCCCAATCTCCAGATACAGTCACATTCTGAAGAACCAGAGGTTAGAGCTTTGTATTAGTCCCTTCCAGCACTGCTATAAAGAAATACCTGAGAAGGGTAATTTATAAAGAAAAGAAGTTTAATAATTGTCTCACAGTTCCACAGGCTGTACAGGTAGCATAGCTGGGGAGTTCTTAGGAAACTTACAATCATGGCAAAAGGTGAAGGGGAAGCAGGCACATCTTACGTGACAGAAGCAGAAGAAAGAGAGGGAAGGGGGAGGTGCTACACACTTTTAAACAACCAAATCTCGTGAGAACTCATTCATTATCATGAGAACAGCAATGGGGAAATCTGCTCCCATGATCCAATCACTTCCCACCAGGCCCCTCCTCCAACACTGGGGATTACAATTTGACATGAGATTTGGGTGGGGACACAAATCCAAACCATTTTAAGCTTCAACATATAAATTTTGGAAGGGGTATCAGGGCGAGGACACAATTCAGTCCATATTATTCTTGGGGAATTTTCAGTTTAGTCAGTGAGTTAAGCCATATATTCTTGAGTCAAAAAAAATCCCAGCAACATTAAAGGTAGCAAACAAATGTCAGAGTGAATAACAATACAGAAAGTAATGAGCTGAGACGTTCTAGGACAGTGCCAATTTCCCAGGCACAATCTCCTATTAAAAAATAAAATGAGCACATGAGCACAAAACCACTAGCTAGTTTTTGCCATAGTCACTGTTCATAGGGCAAGGGGCCTGTCTGCTTTTGGTTTGAGAAAACAATTAGTTCAGAAAATTATAATATGGTAGACATGACACTAAAGCAATCCATTAATCAATTTGGTGAAAAATCCTATTCCTAATGCTGTTTGAAATTGTCTAGGTGAGAGAAAATTAGATTGTTTGAATGCTTTATTTATTACCAATTATTTTTTGAAAAGGACAGGTGAGTGGGATCTATATATACAAAAACACTAAAATTCCTCCATCCAGAAGAAAGCATTGTAAGTCATCTCTATTAATCAGTTAATGCAGCAAATTTTGAAGTGAGAGCTCCAATGATGTGATTGGGCCATTTGTGAGCTTGAGATAGATCAAAAAAGGAACCACCTTGTCCGCCTCCTGAAATACTCAGTTCAGCCAATTGAAGCTTCTAGCTGTTAAATGTTTTACCTGTTATTTTAACACAATGACCTGTCTTATTCTTTCCCAATTTCTCCTCCTCTTCTTTTTTTCCTCATTTTTGTCCCTTTCTGTACTTCATTTTATTTGTAAAAGAACACATGATCTACAACCACACCAAAGCGACTTCCACAAAAATGATGGTGAAACCATTCTATGACCCAGTCTCTACAAGGGCACCTACTAATATTCTATTCGACCTACTCCACGGGAGTTGTGAGGACTTCATTGTCAATGTATGTGAAAGCATTTTGGAGCAGTAAAGGCCTCTTTAAATGTTGACTATTACTACAATGGAGAACTAAACAAAGTAAAGAATTCAAAGGAAATCAGGGTCCATTGTAGCTGGCCAGTTGGTCAAGTCTACTGTAACTGTTAGGTATCTTGGAGCTAAGAAGATGCTTTTGTACCCTCTGATGGTAAAATCAGGAGCCATGTCATGAGAGAAACAAATATATGTCATGGAAAAAGGGAATTTCTATATCCTCTTGCTTTTTTGTGAACTGTTTATAAATCAGCATTCACTTTTAATTTTCCTACTTGTGATGTATCTGTTCTGTTGGCCTCTCAAAAAGATTAATCATAAAACAGAACAAGATGATACACTGAATTCTAGAACACAAGAAAGATACCCAAGAAAGTCATGTGCCAATCAGCTACTCAAGTCATGGTTCAAAGAGAATTTAAAAGCTAAACGAAATATGGACCTAGTGACCTCCAGGTCGACTACAACAAATCCCCGTTCCCCAGCTGGGGTGGTAGTCACATTACAACCACAGAATCGATCTGTGCAGCTCTCTGCCTGACACAGCTGTAGCTGCTCCATGATTACCTAAGGCCCAGCAACAGATACCAGGACTGACTCCAGCATAATTCCCCAAGTCATTGACCTAAACTGGTACTCCCCTGCAACACAAAATCTTCAGGGAAAATGTACATAAAGAAAGGGATTGTCAGCTTCATTTTCTCAGCTTAAATCCACAGAGGAAAAACACCATGGATCTTTTTTTTTTCTTTTGGAGACAGAGTTTCACACTGTAGCCCAGGCTGAGGTGCAGCAGTGCAATTTCGGCTCACTACAACCTCCACCTCCCAGGTTCAAGCAATTTTCCTGCCTCAGTCTCCTGAGTAGCTGGAATTACAGGTGCTCACCACCATGCCTGGCTATCTTTTTTTTTTTTTTTAACAAAAGCCACATCAGACCACTTTTTAGATTAATTGAGTTTCTTGCACAGGTTTGTTTGCTTGTTTGTTTTTCCAACTTAACCAGTCATTCTAAATAGCAATATTTTATTTGGCCTCAAGGTCCAGCTTGCTTTTGACTCAAAGACCATCTATCTGGTTTTGAATGAGGAGCTCTTAGACCTTTCCCCTTCCTAACAAGGAAATGCCCACTTCCAATCTGGGATCAGGGACCTCCCAGTTACTCCAGACATGGGGAGGACACTAGGTCTGGAAGGCTGGCCTACTACCCACAGTCTCCGTGCTTGTCTACCAGATGGCACCAGATCCTGCTAAGCTGAGCCAGAGGGCGCATCTGGAAAGCACTCGAGACGCATGGAACTCATCACTGTCATCACTGTGCTTCTCCCTCCCCTGTTTCAGTGCTTCTAAGAAGGGAGAGGCTGACATGAAGCCTAGGGAGTCAGATCTGCGGTGCAGTTTACATAAACCCAGCATTCATGGTTAGTTAGGACTCCTCTGGGCTGACTATGCTCCCTGAAACTTTCTCGAGCTCTCACTGGCATATGTAAAAAGTAGTAGGAGGGAGGAGATGCCACATGCTGCACGGACAGTGTTTAAACCTCTGTGTCTTTCCCACTGGAAGCTAGTGTGTTATGAGGGGAAAGCCCTGGGCTCTGGCATCGGAATCCTGTCTTTGCCACTGTATTAATCAGCTTAGGCTAGGGCATGATGTGGTGACAAACAACCCCAAATCTCAGTGGCTTGGAATAGCAAAGGTTTATTTCTCACTCAGGCTACATATAGTTGTACATCAGCTTCATCTGTCTTCCATGTGTTCATTAGCTAGAGACCCAGACTAAAGGAGCAGCCAGTATCTGGGAAATTGATTTTGTGTAACAGAAAAACAGAAACAATGAAATCATATGTTGGCTTTTAAAGTTTCTGTTCACATCACTTCCATTCATATTTTATGGGCCAAACATATCACATGGCCAAGCCTGACCCCAACAAGGCAGGGATGTTTAACCCACTCCCAAGGAGAAACAGCAAATAGATTGAGCAATAATACAACTTACTACAGCCACTTACTAACTCTGTGTCCTGTGGCAAATTACTGTGATGTAAAGATGATGATGTACACCTGGAGATGATGACAGAATGATTAAATAAAATACAGATTTAAAACAGAGTATTCTGCTCCCCTAGCCAGGAAAAGCCATGAGGGACTGTGCTGTGAGGGACTGATTCCCTCAACCCAGATATTATACTTTTCCCACAGTCTTCACAACCCACAGACAAGGAGATTCCTTCAGGTTCCTACACCAGCAGGGCTCTGGTTTTAAGCACAAAACTGGGCAGCTGTTTGAGCAGACACCAAGCTAGCTGCAGGAGATTTTTTTCACACCTCAGTGGTGCCTGAAATGCTAGTGAGACGGAACTATTCACTCTCCTGGAAAGCGGGCTGAAGCCAGGGAGCTGAGTAGTCTTGCTCAGCAGATCCCACCCCCATGGAGCCCAGCAAGCCAAGATCCACTGGCTTGAAATTCTCACTGCCAGCACAGCAGTCTGAAGTCAAACTGGGACGCTGGAGCTTGGTGGGGGAGGGGTGTCCACCATTATGAAGACTTGAGTAGGCGGCTTTTTCCTCACAGTATAAACAAAGCTGACAGGAAATTCTAACTGGGTGCGGAACCCACCACAGCACAGCAAAGCTGCTGTAGCCAGACTGCCTCTCTAGATTCCTTCTCTCTGAGAAGGGCATCTCTCAAAGAAAGGCAGCAGCCCCAATCAGGGGCTTATCCATCAAACTCCCATCTTCCTAGGACAGAGCACCTGGGAGAAGGGGTGGCTTCGGGCACAGCTTCAGCAGACTTAAACGTTCCTGCCTGCCGACTCTGGAAAAAGAAGCGAATCTTCCAGCACAGCAGTCGAGCTCTGCTAAGGAACAGACTGCCTCCTTCAGTGGGTCCCTGATCCCCGTGCCTCCTGACGGGGAGACACCTCCCATCAGAAGTCAAAAGACACCTCATACAGGAGAGCTCTGACTGGCATCTGGCAGGTGCCCCTCTGGGACGAAGCTTCCAGAGGAAGGAACAGGCAGCAATCTTAGCTGTCCTGCAGCCTCTGCTGGTGATACCCAGGCAAACAGGGTATGGAGTGGACCCCCCAGCAAACTCCAGCAGACATGCAGAAGAGGGGCCTGTCAGAAGGAAAACTAACAAACAGAAAGCAATAGCATCAACATCAACAAAAAGTAGACCCATGCAAAAACTCCATCTGAAGGCCACCAACATCAAAGACCAAAGGTAGATAAATCCACAAAGATGAGGAAAAACAAGCACAAAAAGGCTGAAAATTCCAAAACCAGAATGTCTCTTCTCCTCCAAAGGATCACAACTCCTCGCCAGCAAGGGAACAAAACTGGATGGAGAATTAGTTTGACAAATTAACAGAAGTAGGCTTCAGAAGGTGAGTAATAACAAACTCCTCCGAACTAAAGGAGCATGTTCTAACTCAATGCAAGGAAGCTAAGAACGTTGATAAAAGGTTACAGGAACTGCTAACTAGAATAACCAGTTTAGAGAAGAATGTAAATGACCTGATGGAGCTGAAAAACACCGCACGAGAACTTCAAGAAGCATACAGAAGTACCAATAGCTGAGTTGATCAAGTGTAGGAAAGGATATCAGAGATTGAAGACCATCCTGCTGAAATAAGGCATGCTGATGAGATTAGAGAAAAAAGAATGAAAAGGAACAAACAAAGCCTCCAGGAAGTATGGGACTATGTGAAAAGACCAAACCTATGATTGATTGGTGTACCTCAAAGTGACAGGGAGAATGGAACAAAGTTGGAAAACACACCTCAGGGTATTATCCAGCAGAACTTCCCCAACCTAGCAAGACAGGCCAACATTTAAATTCAGGAAATACAGAGAACACCACAAAGATACTCCTCTAGAAGAGCAACCCCAAGACACATAATCATCAGATTCACCAAGGTTGAAATGAAGTAAAAAATGTTAAGCGCAGCCAGAGAGAAAGGTCGGGTTACCCACAAAGGGAAGTCCATCAGACTAACGGCAGATCTGTCTGCAGAAACCCTACAAGCAAGAAGAGAGTGGGGGCCGATATGCAATCTTCTTAAAGAAAAGAATTTTTCAACCCAGAATTTCCTATCCAGCCAAACTAAGTTTAATAAGTGAAGGAGGGAGAAATAAAATCCTTTACAGACAAGCAAATGCTGAGGGATTTTGTCACCACCAGGCCTGCCTTACAAGACCTCCTGAAGGAAGCATTAAATATTGAAAGGAACAACCGGTATCAGCCACTGCAAAAACATACCAAAGTGTAAAGACCATCAGCACTATGAAGAAATTGCATCAACTAATGTGCAAAATAACCAGCTAGCATCATAATAACAATATCAAACTCACAAGTAACAATATTAATTTTAAATGTAAACGGGCTAAATGCCCCAATTAAAAGATACAGACTGGCAAATTGGATAAACAGTCAAGATCCATTGGAGTGCTGTATTCAGGAGACCCATCTCACATGTGAAGATAAACATAGGCTCAAAATAAAGGGATGGAGGAATATTTACTAAGCAAATAGAAAGCCAAAAAAAAGCAAGGGTTGAAATGCTAGTCTCTGATAAAACACATTTTAAACAAACAAAGATCAAAAAAGACAAAGAAGGGCATTACATAATGTCAAAGGGATCAAGACAACAAGAAGTGCTAACTATCCTAAATATATATGCACCCATATTCATAAAGCAAGTGCTTAGTGACCTAAAAAGAGACTTAGGCTCCCATACAATAATAGTGGGAAATTTTAACACCCATTGTCAATATTAGACAGATCAATGAAACAAAAATTTAACAAGGATATTCAGGAGTTGAACTCAGCTCTGGACCAAGCAGACCTAATAGACATCTACAGCACTCTCTACCCCAAATCAACAGAATATACATTCTTCTCAGCATCACATAGCACTTATTCTAAAATTAACCACATATTTAGAAGTAAAACACTCCTCAGCAAATGTGAAAGAAAAAATTTTAACAAACAGTCTCAGACCACAATGCAATCAAATTAGAATCAGGATTAAGAAATTCACTCAAAACTGCACAACTGCATGGAAACTGAACAACCTGCCCCTCAATAACTACTGGGTAAATAATGAAATTAAGGCAGAAATAAATAAGATTTTTGAAACCAATGAAAACAAAGACACAATGTACCAGAATCTCTGGGACACAGCTAAAGCAGTGCTTAGAGGGAAGTTTATAGCACTAAATGCCCACAGGAGAAAGCAAGAAAGATCTCAAATCAATACCCTAACATCACAGTTAAAAGAACTAGAGAAGCAAGAGCAAACAAATTCAAAACCTAGCAGAAGACAAGAAATAACTAAGATCAGAGCAAAACTGAAGGAGACAGAGACACAAAAAACTCTTCCAAAAATCCGTGAATCCAGGAGTTTTTTTTAAAAGACTAACAAAATAGATAGACCACTAGCCAGACTAATAAAGAAGAAAAGAGAGAAGAATCAAATAAACACAATAAAAAAGGATAAAGGAGATATCACCACTGATTCCACAGAAATACAAACTACCACCAGAGAATACTAAAAAGACTTCTACACAAATAAACCAGATAATCTAGAAGAAATGAATAAATTCCTGGACACATACACCCTCCCAAGACTAAACTAGAAAGAAGTTGAATCCTTGACTAGACTAATAACAAGTTCTGAAATTGAGGCAGTAATTAATAGCCTACCAACAACAACAACAAAAAAAAACCCAGGACCAGATGTATTCAAAGACTAATTCTACCAGAGGTACAAAGAGGAGCTGATACCATTCCTTCTGAAACTATTCCAAACAATAAAAAAACAGGGACTTCTCCCTAACTCATTTTAAGATGCCAGCATCGGCCGGGCGCGGTGGCTCAAGCCTGTAATCCCAGCACTTTGGGAGGCCGAGGCGGGTGGATCACGAGGTCAAGAGATCGAGACCATCCTGGTCAACATGGTGAAACCCCGTCTCTACTAAAAATACGAAAAATTAGCTGGGCATGGTGGCACGTGCCTGTAATCCCAGCGACTCAGGAGGCTGGGGCAGGAGAATTGCCTGAACCCGGGAGGCGGAGGTTGCGGTGAGCCGAGATCGCGCCATTGCACTCCAGCCTGGGTAACAAGAGTGAAACTCCGTCTCAAAAAAAAAAAAAAAAAAAAAAAGATGCCAGCATCATCCTGATATGAAAACCTGGTAAAGACAGAACAAAAATAGAAAATTTCAGGCTAGTATCACTGATGAACATCGATATGAAAATCCTCAATAAAATACTGGCAAATCGAATCTAGCAGCACATTAAAGAGTTTATTGGGCCAGGCACAGTGGCTCAGGCTTGTAATCCCAGCACTTTGGGATACTAAGGTGGGCAGATCATGAGGTCAGAAAAGAATCGAGGCCATCCTGGCAAACATGGTGAAACCTCATCTCTACTAAAAATATGAAAATTAGCTGGGCATGGCGGCGCAAGCCTGTAGTTCCACCTACTCAGGAGGCTGAGGCAGGAGAATTGCTTGAACCCAGGAGGTGCAGGCTGCACTGATCTGAGATTGCACCACTGCACTCCAGCCTGGATGACAGAGTGATACTCTGTCTCAAATAAATAAATAAAACTTATCAAGTTGGCTTCATCCCTGGGTGCAAGGCGGGTTCAACATATGCAAATCAATAAACGTAATCCATCACATAAACAGAGCCAATGACAAAAACCACATGATTATCTCAATAGATGCAGAAAAGACCTTTGATAAAATTCAGCAGCCCTTCATACTAAAAACACAAAATAAACTAGCTATTGATGGAACGTATCTCAAAATAATAAGAGCTATTTATGACAAACACATAGCCAATATCATACTGAATGGACAAAAACCAGAAGCATTCCCTTTGAAAACCAGCTCAAGACAAGGATGTTCCCTCTTCACCATTCCTATTCAACATAGTATTAGAAGTTCTGGCAAGGGCAATCAGGCAAGAGAACAAAATAATGGGTATTCAAATAGGAAGAGACGAAGTCAAATTGTCCCTTAACATGATTTGCAGATGACATGATTTTATATTTAGAAAACCCCATCGTCTCAACCCCAAAACTCTTTAAGCTGATAAGTAACTTCAGCAAAGCCTCAGGATATGCAAAATCAGTGTGTAAAAATAGCAAGCATTCCTATACACCAATAATAGACAAACAGAGAGCCACATCATAAGTGGACTCCCATTCACAAATGCTATAAAATGCTATTATCATTTTATTTTATGCTAATAAAATATCTAGAAATACAGCTTACGAGGGATGTGAAGTACCTCTTCAAGGAGAACTACAAACCACTGCTCAAGGAAATAACAGAGGACATAAACAAATGGAAAAATATTTCATGCTCATGAATAGGAAGAATCAATATCATAAAAATGGCCATACTGCCCAAAGTAATTTACAGGTTCAATGCTATTTCCATCAAGCTACCATTGGCTTCCTTCACATGATTAGAAAAAACTACTTTAAATTTCATGTGGAACCAAAAAAGAGCCCATATAGCCAATACTATCCTAAACAAAAAGAAAAGCTAGAAGCATCATGCTATCTGACTTCAAACTATACTACAAGGCTACAATAATAAAAACAGAATGGTACTGGTACCAAAACAGATATATAGACCAACAGAACCGAACAGAGGCCTCAGAAATAACACCACAGATCTACAACCATCTGATCTTTGACAAACCTGTCAAAAACAAGCAACGGAGAAAGGATTCTCTATTTAATAAATAGTGTTGGAAAAACTGGCTAGCCATATGCAGAAAACTGAAACTGTACCCTTTCCTTGTATAAAAATTAACTCAAGATGGATTAAAGACTTAAATGTAAGACCTAAAACCATAAAAACCCTAGAAGAAAACCTAGGCAATATCATTCAGGACATAAGCAATGTGCAAAGACTTCATGACTAAAACACCAAAAGCAATTGCAACAAAAGCCAAAATTGACAAATTAGTTCTAATTAAACGAGAGAGCTTCTGCACAGCAAAAGAAACTATTATCAGAGTGAACAGGCAACCTACAGAATGGGAGAAAATTTTTGCAATCTAACCATCTGACAAAGGACTGATATCTAGAATTTACAAGGAACTGAAACAAATTAACAAGAAAAAAAACAACCCCATCAAAAAGTGGGCAAAAGACATGAAGAAACACTTCTCAAAAGAAGACATTTATGTGGTCAAAAAAACGTATGAAAAACAGCTCATTATTACTGGTCATTAGAGAAATGCAAATCAAAACCATAATGAGATACCATCTCAGGCCAGTTAGAATGGTAGTCATTAAACAGTCAGAAAACAACAGATGCTGGAGAGGATGTGGAGAAATGGGAATGCTTTACACTGCTGGTGGGAGTGTAAATTCGTTCAACTATTGTGGAATACAGTGTGGTGATTCCTCAAGGATCTGGAACTAGAAATACCATTTTACAGCAATACATTACTGGGTATATACCCAATGAATTATAAATCATTCGATTATAAAGACACACTCACACATATGTTTACTGCAGCACTATTTATAATAGCAAAGACTTGGAACCAACCCAAACGTCCATCAATGATAGACTGGATAAAGAAAACGTGGCACATATACACCATGGAATGTCATGCGATCATTAAAAAAACATGATTTCATGTCCTTTGCAGGGACATAGATGAAGCTGGAAGCCATCATTTTCAGCAAACTAACACAGGAACAGAAAACCAAACATCACATGTTCTCACTCGTAAGTGGGAATTGAACAATGAGAACATATGGACACAGGTAGGGGAACCTCACACACCAGGGTCTGTTGGAGGGTGGGTGGCAAGGGGAGGGATAGCCTCAGGAGAAATACCTAACGTAGAAAACGAGTTGATAAGAGCAGCAAACCACCATGGCACAGGTATACCCATGTAACAAACCTTCGCATTCTGCACATGTATCCCAGAACTTAAAGTAGAATAGAAAACAAAACAAAACAAAAAATTTAAGGTTAGGGAGGCATTACAGTAACTACTTTCTGATAATAAACATGTGTTTTTTATATATTTAAAAAATAGAGTTTTATATAGTAAGAGCTAAACAAGTTAATTCTCACCCACACATTATATACTAGACTTATCTGTCAAATAAATTCTCATCCCTTCAGAATTAACTATAATGATACTCTAATAATATGCACATGTGGCAAGGTTAATTATTTCTCTTGGGAAATACTTGCATTTTAATAATGGCCTTGCATGCTGTTTTAACCTAAAGGCTTAACTCTGATAGTGGGAATTTCAGACATGGTAAGGAGTTAATCCACTTGACCGCTTGCCTCCCTGCACCTGTGGCCCTCTAAGCTTTTCAGTTTGGACCATTTAACCTTGATGTGTGGATTCAGCCTTGGGCCAGGGCCTGGCACTATTTCTCTCTCTCACTAGAAAGGATTACATAATCCTAGCACAGTCACTTGGTGACTCAGTCCCAACACAACTTCAAAAATAGTTTATGCAGTCTTTTCCTGTGATTCTTATAGGTTCCAATGTCTGAGTCTGCGTCTGGGTTCCTGAACCTGCACCAGTTGCTTCTAAAGCCTGCCTTGCTATCCCACTGGTCCCCACCTCCTATCGTTCAGAGACCTCTTGCTGACCCTCAGCCTACAATTTCTTATTTTACAAGCTTCTTACATAAATTAAACAAAGCCACAGTCTTCCCACCTGCTGGGACACTCACCCTTTGCCTCCCACAGAACCTCTCTGATACCCAATGTCCACCCATCTGGACCACCACCTGTTGCCAGCTGATGGCACCTTCTATGTCCCTACTGATGTGTTGGCCTCAGTGAACCATATTCTGTTGGTCCTAGCACCAACCACACTATAGCTCAGCAGCAGAAAGGGAAGAGGCATTTTGTAGAGTTGTGAAATCACTGGTACAAAAGCCAGGCCTGGCTGATATCCCATAAATCGTTCACCCAAGCTTCAAAGCTTAAGACATTTCTTCAGGTACTGGAGTCATCACAACCCTCCCTCCATAAAATCTGAACACTATCATGCCGGTGGCAGGAAACAGAGGCAACTATAAACAACAGAAGCAGGGGTCCATATCTGTGGGTTTCTGCCTCCCTCGAGGCTTTGTGATGATGATACTGAGGGTCTGTAAACATGTTTTCATGTTTTCA
Source organism: Cebus imitator (assembly GCF_001604975.1). Taxonomy (NCBI): domain Eukaryota; kingdom Metazoa; phylum Chordata; class Mammalia; order Primates; family Cebidae; genus Cebus; species Cebus imitator. Next base: position 289,952 of record NW_016107602.1, read on the forward strand.
AAAATTCCTGAAATGTTTTCTATTGCCCTAGAATTGGTAGCCAGGTATCTTTACTTTCTAACAGTGCCATCTACAGTTGCGCCATCCACTACACCCAGCGCACACTAAGAGCTAAAAAACATCCATACTACTCCCAAGCTTCACACCAGCCCAGTTTACACAAGAAGGCTGGAAGTTGGGAAAGCCCGTGTGATGTGTCCTATTTCAGGGAGTTCTGTGTTCATGGTGAGAGGCTTTCCCTCTCTTTACCAGCGGGAATGACAGGCACTTCCTTCTCACATGTAATGTTTAGTGTAACATTAGCTGCTGTAATCAGTGAACCCAAAACTCCATTATGGCTCAAACACGATAGTTTATTTCTCACATAGCAGTTCAAAGCAGATGTTTTAGTTCCACCAAGCGCCTTCCTCTGTAAGTGATTCAGGGATTTTGAGTTTTTTCATCATGTGGTTTTGCCATCAGTTCCTGGGTCCTCATCAACCACAACCAGCTGCTGGAAGTGGGAGGAGTGCGTGGAGTGAGCACATCTGCCTCCTAAATGCTTTGACCTGGAAGTGTTCCACCTCACTTCTGCTTAAAACCCACTGGTGAGAACCAGTCACGTGGGCACACCTGGAGTCAAAGGGGCTGGGGATTGTAGGCCCTGACTGGAAACCTCTTTCTAAGAGACATGGGGAGGAGGGAGAGCACAAATCCTAGTGGATATCTACCTACAACTACCACATTACCTAGTAATATCAAGCGATGGAGAGAAGCCTTCACGGGCATCACTTGTAGAGATTGAAAGTCCATGCAAGAAGTGGAGGCCACCATTCCACCTCTAGATGGATACTTATAGAGCCACACAATCTCAATCTTGTTCTGACATCGCAGAGAGTGGTAACAGAATAGTTAGGATATCTAGACATATGTCCACTGATGGGGCAGAAGAGATGCTTCTGAACCAAGAGACTAGTGCATGCTTTTTTGTCTGGATATTTCTAAAGAAGAGCTAGAAGAGTGAGAAATATCAATAATATTTATACCATGTAAGAAAATGATGGCTGGGACAGCCTCATCCCAGTCCCCCGTGACTCTCAGAAAGTGTGGAACATACCTCAATGATTTTGATAGCATCATGCAAAGGAACATAGAAGCTGTAGCAGGAGAGAGGAGATGTAAGCTTGTCAGGGCAGCCATGAACCAGATGAGGTAATACCCTATCGGGAGAGAAGGGTAAGAACCTGGATTGCTAGCCAGGCTGAAAAAGAGATCCAATTGTCTCTCTCTGAGGGGACCTCAGTACCAAGGGTAGTGGCAGGATGGGAAACAGAATTTGACACCACCCTCAAGGAAACCTTGAAGACTACCTACGTAAAACTACCCCATCAACTCCCCCATCTGTTTGAGACACCAGCATCAAACAGAAACAGATCAAAACAGAGCTTGGCCAGAGACATCTCCCTACCACACATATGTGGCCAGTTATGTAAGATGACCCCTGCCTGCACCATCTCTCCTTTCTGACTCCTAGCACCCCAAAGGATGAAGACCTAGAAGAGGAGGAGAGATAGGGGTGTGTGCATCTTCATCCTCCTCTGCTTCCAACATCCAAAGGTCACTGCTCAGGTTTGTGCTGCAAGGACAGGGTGGGAGATGAGTTTTAATAGCCTTAGAAATTGAATTGGACTCATAATTAAAGGCGACAAAAAAGTTGTGGAATATGCTGTTAAGAAACAGGAAATAGGGGACTTATCAAAGCATAGCATGAAATGGTAATTGGGAAAAATAAAACTGTTACACTCCACTGAGTTTAATCTCCTCAATGCGTTGTTAAACCTATTTCTGAGCCATGACCTGCAGGTATTTTCCTGATTAAAAATTAACTTTCTAATTTCAGGGGTAGAGTTAAATTCAGGCTGTTTTTTATGATCTGGTAAGCATAGGTAAAACCCAACCAAGCTTTAATTCTGCCTTCAATCTCCCTTGTTCCAAAAGGGCCCCAAAAGAAGATGCGGCTCCCAGCCAAGAGAAGAATAAAGTTTCTTCTCATTCCAAGCAGGATTTCATGTTCACAGATGGTGAAGAGGAAATGGAATGGTTCCAACTGTGACTTTTTAAGAAAACTAGGTATCCTTCCTCTCATTAGGGGAAAAGAGAAAGCGGGCATAAGTTTCAGAAGGTGCACCACAGCTGCACGGACTAATGCATCCCATTACCTTAGGCTCTCCTGGAGAGAGTGGTTATAGATCTGAATCTTAACAAGAAGGCAAGGCCACTTATTCACTGATTTATTATCTATTTGGCAGATACTGAACATCACAGCATGTCAGGCATTCTCTGCTTCACTGTTGGGATACATCAGTGAACAAGCAGAAAATTCCACCCCAGCAGAGCTCACATTGTAGTGGGGGAGAGAAAGAATCAACAATGGAAATGTCATATGTGTTTTTAATGAAGTGAGGGAGCAGGCCATGCAGTTATCTTGGGGAAGAGCATTCCAGACAGAGGCTCTGAGGCAGGAGCTTCTCCGGATCTTCTGAGGGACAATAAGGATCTCAGGGTGACCAGAGCAGATTTTGAATGGAGGGATATGCAGCAGGAAATGTGGTCAGAGAAGTAAGTTGGGCTCATCTTGAGGACTCTGGCTTTTGCTCTGAATGAAACCGAGAGCCATCAGAGGGTTTTGAGCAAAGGAGTAACATGATCTGAGTTACATTTAGAGAGGATTTGTGGCTGGGTCTGCTGGCTTAATCCCAGTATTTTGGGAGGCTGAGGTGGGCAGATCACCGGAAGTCAGGAGTTCAAGATTAGCCTGGACAACATGGTGAAACCCCATCTCTACCAAAAATGCATAAGTTAGCCAGGTGTGGTGGTGCACACCTGTACTTGCAGCTACTCGGAAGGCTGAGGCAGGAGAATCACAGGGGAGGCAGAGGTTGCAGTGAGCCGAGATTGTGCCAATGCACTTCAGAGGTTGCAGTGAGCCAAGATTGTGCTAATGCACTTCAGCCTGGGCAATAGAGCAAGACATTGTCTCAAGAAAAATTAAAATTAAAAAATAAATTAAAAATTGAAAGGTCCTGGCTGGGCATGGTGGCTCACATCTGTAATCCCAGCACTATGGGAGACCAAAGCGTGTGGATCACTTGAACCCAGGAGTTGGAGATCATTCTGCATAACATGATAAAATCCCATCTCTACAAAAACAAACAAACAAACAAACAAAAAACAGCTGGCCAGGCATAGTGGCACTTGCCCATAGTCTCAGCTACTTGAGAGGCTGAGGTAGGAGGATTACCCGAGCCCAGAATGTCAAAGCTGCAGTGAGCCATGATCTGAACATTGCACTCTAGCCTAGGTGACAGAGTGAGTCTCTATCTACGAAAAAAAAAATCATTCTCTCTATGTGAAAATCTTGAACAGAAACTCTAGGAAAGGCAAGGGCAAATGTGAAGAAACTCAGTGGGATGCTGTAGAAATGATTCAGCTAAGAGATTATGGAAACTTAGGCTGGAATAGTGAGAAATTGCTAGATATGCATTTTTAAAATGCAGAGCCAGTGCAGTTTTCTAATGGATTGGATATGGGGTGTGAGAGAAAGACAGATATCATGATGTATATGATTTTTTAGTCCGAGCAACTGGAATATGACGTGGTCATAATGTGGGTAGGGGTGACTGCAAAGAAGCAGGCTTTAGAAGGTATATCAGGAGGTCAGTTTTTATCATGTTACATTTGAGACACCCAGGAAAGGATGTCGCGTTAGTAGCTGGATATGTGAGTAGCACTCAGGAGAAAGGTTCAGACTGGAGATAAAAACTGGGAACTCATAGGCACAGGGATGGTTTTTAAAGCCCTGAGACAAAATTAGATTACCAGGGTTGAGGGTGGAGAGTCAGTGTAGACAGAAAGGAGAATCAAGAACTGTTCAATAGGACACTGAAATATTAAGAGGTTAGGAAAAAGAAGAGGAATCAACAAAGGAGATGGAGGAGGGATTAGTAAAGTATAAGAATTCAGTGGTTTGCTGGTAATTTTATAATAATCAGTTCCTCAGAAAAAAAAAATCCTGATATGTAGAGATTGCAACTTTCCACGGTGTAAATAATCCAACTATGGCCAATGTTAAATTGCCAGTGTGGAATCAACTACTCATGAATTTCTTAAAACTTTAACAATCATCAGCCTCATGAGCCATATTAACTAGCTTCACCACACCACTTTTATGACTATTACGAACAACTATACACCGCAAAAGTTTAAATCCTAGTTTAAATGAATAGCTTCCTTACAATATATTTTAAAATGGCAAAATCAACACAAGGAGAAATAAAAACACTTGTATAAGCCAATTACCATTCAAGAAGTTATCACTGCAATCAAAGTTCCCTCTTTCCTCCAAAAAGAATCACACCCAGATGATTTTATATTATGAGTTCCATTAAACTTTGAAGAACAGATAATTACTCTCTAAGTTGTTTAAGAAGTAAAAAGGAAAAGCTGTCTGACTGGCTTTATTAGAGTTGTATAGTCTTGGTCATAAAACTAGAAAAGGACACCATAAGATCTGAAAATTTACAGGCCAATTTCACTTTTGAACAAAAATACAAAAGCCAAAAAAAATGCTAACTGTCTTACTTTGAGATCCCTGAAAGCAGATCCTATGATAAGGATTCATGGGCAATGATTTTATTTAGAAGATGACACAAAGAAACACCAGTGAGTGAGTGAAGAGTGAGAGAGTGAAAGGAAGGAAGCAAATGCATTTTCAAACAAGTTACCACTGTGAGTAACCTGAGTTAAATCTATTAAGTTAAACTGAAAGCTGGTGTAGAACACACGCTTCAGTGTTATTCCTCCTGAAGAACATAGAAATTGGGTCCTTTATTCTCCCAATATATCAGTCATTCGTTGATGGCTACTCCTGAGATAGAAGCAGTGTTATTTGTCTGGTACTTACAGCCTGACATGCACACAGGCAGGGGAGGCCCAGTGACCAGAGAAAACTCTTGAGGCCAAGAATCACAGATGCTGTTAGTTAGCTTGTCATGCATGGAAATGGTCCACACCAAGTCAGCATGAGTAGGACACAAAAGCACCTACTACTTTAGCTAACTAAATAGCATATTAAACAGAATGTTATAATGCTCAAGTAGGATTTGGAGACAGCAAACCACCATGGCATGTATGTACTTATGCAACAATCCTGCAGGATGCAGAATGTGTACATGTACCCCAGAGCCCAAATACAATTAAAAAAATCCATAATTGTATAATGTGCTTATACCACATTATAGCACTACATGTAAGAACCTACATAAGTATCTCAGCAGACATCCAAAAGGTATTTAATAAATTCAACACCTATTAATGATTTTTTAAAGTGTTTAGGAAAAGAAGAGAGAATTAACTTTTGGAACAGCTTACATGCATAGATATATATTTCCTTTACTCTTCTTTGACACATGTGAGCAGCTTCATATGATAATGTCAAGAGGCTATCCATCATTGCCCTGAACCTTAGCGTCAAGAAAACTTGTAACAGACTGCTGCCCTTCCTTCTAAAGACTGTCTATGATTAAAATGATGTACTCTTAAGCTAAGCAAAAGAATTAGGAACTTTTGTCACTCTCATGCGATGTTCAGAGTATGTGCATTCTTTTCTGTACCTAAGTCATAGAGTTGTATTGAAAATTAAATTTTAAAAGGGCCTTTCAAAAAATACCCAGAATCTGGCCATTTCTTACCAAATGCATCACTCCCATATTGATATAAGTTAACTATCATTTCTCATTTGGCATATAATCAAAATGACCAACCAAATCAATAGTGAAAGAATGTACTATCTAGAAAATGATATGGGTTGGGGGGGAGTCAGTATATTGAGAAAATTAAGTGGACTTTCCACTTCTTACTATAGTTAAAAAGCAGAAGAATAAATTATATAATTCTATGTATATAAAGTTCACAAAGCAAAATTGAAAGATGTTAAAAGCAAAAATAGTTGCAGTGATGGTTTTAAAAATATGTTCACAATTTTTTAAATATTTATTTCTTCATGAAGTAGTATCTAATTCTCCTCCTCTTGAGTGTAAACTATACTTAAAGAATAGCTTCTAATAAAGAGAATGAAAGTGCAACTTCAGAGCCTAGATCACAAAGAGGCACTACAGTGACTATCTATCTGTCTATCCATCCATTTACCTATCTACCTGTCTACCTACCTATCTATCTATCTCTCTATCCCTCTCCTACCTCATCCTGGGGAAGTTAGCTACCATGTTGTGAGCAGGCTTAGGGAAAGGCCCACATCGGAGGAACTTAGGGAAAGGCCCACATCGTGAAACCTTCTACAATAGTGAGTGAGGAACTGAGGATTCCAGCTGACAGCACTATGAGTAAGACTTCTTAGAAGCGATTCTCCAGTTTAAACAAAGCCTTTGGATGGCTACAGCCCTGGACAACAACTTCACTGCAATATCATGACAGATCTCAGCTCAAACCAACTAGCTAAGCTCTTCCTAGATCCCAGACACTCAGAAATTGTGAGATAATAAATATTATTTTAAGTCACTACATTTATGGTAATTTTTATGCAGAAATGGATAACTTATATAGTTGCTAACTTCAGAGAAGAAAGGGGGGTTAGTAAAAGAAAGGGAGCAAAAGAGAGACATATATTTGTAATGTCCTATTTCTTTTCAGTGGAGAAGAACATAGGCATGTTCATTTTGAGATAAATAATCAGGCTGTAGACTTATAATTTGTGCAAAATTATATATCTATATTTCAATATTAATCCAATCTGAAAATTTTGCTAAATTCAAATATGACAGATAAAATATTTCTGTTTGTTAAAAGACAGTAGGCCAGACATGGTGGCTCACACCTGTAATTCTAGCTTTGAGAGGCCTCAGTAGATAGATCAGGAGCTCAAGGCCAGCCTGGACAACATGGCAAAAACCTGTCTCTGCAAAAAATATAAAAATTAACCAGGCTCGGTGGCATGTGCCTGTAGTCCCAGCTACTCGAGAGGCTAAGGTGGGACAGTCGTCTAAGCCTGGGAAGTCAAGGTTGCAGGGAGCCATTGCACTACATCCTGAGCAACAGAGTGAGATCCTGTCTCAAAAACAAAAACGAGGAAGGAAGACAGAGAGAGAGAAAGAAGAAGAAATAAAGAGAGGAAAGAAAGAGAGAGAGAAGAAAGAAAGAGAAAGAAAGAAAGAAAGAAAGAAAGAANGAAAGAAAGAAAGAAAGAAAGAAAGAAAGAAAGAAAGAAAGAAAGAAAGAAGGAAAGAAAGAAAGAAAGAAAAGAAAGAAAAAGAAAGAAAGAAAGAAAGAAAGAAAGAAAGAAAGAAAGAAAAGAAAGAAAAAGAAAGAAAGAAAGAAAGAAAGAAAGAAAGAAAGAAAGAAAGAAAGAAAGAAAGAAAGAAAGAAAGAAGAAAGAAAGAAAGAAAGAAGAGAAAAGGAAAGAGAGAAAGGAAAGAAGGAAGGAAGGAAGGAAGGGACGGAGGGAGGGAGGGAGGGAGGAAAGACTAAAGACAAAATTAACAGATCAGTGACTTTCTAGAAGATATTTTATCATTTCCAAGACTGATAATAGGTTCAAATGTAAAATGTACAAAGAATTCTGTAATACAAAGAAAGGCAAGGACATAGGAAAGTGGTGAAATAATAAAGCAATTTAGAGTAAAGGAAACACAATTAGTTAATAACTACATAAAGAAAGTTTAACACCACCAGTAACCAGAGAAACTCAAATAAAACAATAGATACCACTTTACACACATCCAACCAGCAAAAAATAGAAAACCAAACAATATCAAGTGCTAATGAGGATGTGAAAAATCAAAAATATTCTTGCACTGCTAGTAGAAATGCAAGCTAGTGCAGCCTTTTTGGAAAGCAATCAAGCTTACAGAGCTTGTACTCTAGAACTCTAGCATTTCCTTCCTGGATATAGATCCACAGAAACTCTCAGATAAGTGCACAAGAAAACATGTAAATGAATATTAATTAAGCATGATTTCAAAGAGTAAAGAGTAAGAAGCAACCACTAGGGGATTTCATAAGTAAAATGCAGTATACACACAAAATGGAAATTTATGCATATATCTAAGAAATAAACCAAATCTACATGCTGCAATGAAAATGAAACTCAAATAATCCTTACTTTCAAAACAAGTAATAAAGCAAGATTTCTGACCAAATATCATTTCTGTACATTTAAAGCATACGCTCAAAAATATTACCTACTTTCACTTGCATACATATGTGTAAATGAACATAAGAATAGTGAAATAGGCACTCATAAAGCAAGCAAAACTGGGTGGCTTTGAGTGAATGATGAGAGTGTGGTGAGGTTAAATGAAGAAGAGAGAAAGTAATGAAATAAAACATAAACAAAGGAAAGATTTTCTATGAACCAATGATAATCGTGAGACATGAATTTAAGAGAAGATATGATGAAATTAATTCTGTTTCTCAGAGTGCAAAAGAAAAAAGGGAAATCTAAAAAGAGAATAATCCATTTCTAGACTATCCTAGATAGGAAACTTGGCTTCAAAGCCCTTAAGAACTCATTACCTGACAGCCTCAGCCTCCACGGTATATCTGTCAGTCAGCTTCTCTCCCAGCAAGCATAAGAGAAAACAAAGGTGCACTAGTCTCACCTGCAATGAGGGTGTACTGGCTCCTATCAAAATATAATGCTTTCTGATTCCCTGCCCACATATCCATCCTCAAGAGGAAAAAAACCTTACTAGAAATAGTAATATTTAGATTTAATAACTACCATGTATGGGGCATCTACTGTTTGTCAGAAACTGTGCCAGCACTTTACATTGTTCTGCCAGTATATCCTCATGACAATTTCGAAGTTAAGTTCCTTACTCCATTTTATAAATTAGCAAACCAATGTTCAGAGAGCGAGTTAATTTCCCTCAAACCATACAGCTAGCAAATCAGTAAACTGAGCGTCCAGGTCTATCTGGCCTCCTACTACACTATGTTAACTCCACATTGGCCTTAGAAAAAGAAACAGATACAAGCTCTTTGTCAACAGAAAAATATTGACATCATATGGCTAGGGGATGCAAAGAAGCCCATGTTTAGGTAATATTTTTTTTAAGTCTGTCCCCATGATTGATGCATTTATGAAGATGGTCTTGGCCACAGCCCTGCCAGCAGCTGCTGGGAAAGTGGGACCACAAGCAGCTGTTATACTGCATGTTTTCAGACACCCACCCCTTGCTGCCTACACATAGCCATGGCATCTGCTGCACCAGGACATGGGGACAGAGAGCACCACTACTCACTGTGCTGCCCCCATACTCGTGTAAGGAGCCATCCTTGGAAGCAATTATAAAATGAATTAGACTATGAAGGACTGGTGCTCTGTCTCTGTGCTTACTGCTCATCAGCATTGCCATCTCCATTTGTCAAAATGGAGCCTGCTTACCCTCTTCCCAATCTGTCCTCTAGATAAACAATTTCTTCCCTGCCTCTCATCACCAATTTTAGAAACAGTGCTGTTTACAAAATCCACTCTTCCTACCCGAAAATATCTGTTTCGGCACCAAGGACAGAAACCCTCCATTTCTTGGTTGCATGAGTGAGGAAACATACCATTCTAAGAACCATACCGTGTTTAAGGAAAACATTTTCAGCTGATAAAAGGGTCTTACAAATATTGTCTGATTATTCCTGCCAAATTGACCAACGCTTGCGCTATTTTCAGGCCAGCTCATGAAATGAAAGCCATAAACATTAATGGTTGTTTTAAGCAATCCCTGATTCTCTTAAAGTGTTCTGGTAGCACCTACCACAATGCACTGTAATTTTTTGATAACTTCTCTGCCTTCCCCATTAGATAATATGCTCCTGGAAGACACAGACTGCCACTTCTACTTGGTTATTTCTAGTAACTTGCATGGCACTGGGCACATAAATGCTGTATAAATGGTTGCTTAAATAAGTGACATGTAGAGGCAATGATGAGTCTAAATAAAAACCCGATGAGTCTAAATAAAAACCTAGAGGGTGTATAAAGCTTCAAAACTAAAATTAAGGGCTAAATTCTACACATCACTTTCTCATTCCTCCCTTGACTTCCTCACCAACTCCAAGCCTCTCCCATTCCATTCACTCAGGTTACCATTCTAAATCAAAAGAAGAATAACAAAACTAAATTTATGCATCCAAAAATATTATCTAAGAGATAAGCATGGCTGGAGAGATGGGAAAGGAAGCTCTATGGGCCGGGAGCTAAGGAGGGATGATCTCACTCAAGGTAATGTCAACTACCAAAGTCAAAAGAAAAATCAAAAAAAGAAACAAAGCATGCAAGAGTGCTCAGTGAAAAATGCCAGGTGATCATCCAAAGCCAAAGGGGCCACAAGCAGGCAGTGAAGTCAGAGTACAGAGTAAAGATTTGAAGTGGGTAAGATGAAAGCAAGAGCAAGCATAGGTAAAAGTCATTATCTTTTAACATGGAGACATGAAGGAGAAAGCAAGTCATACCCCCTTTGTGGATGCTACATATCAAGATACTTAAAGTGAATACAAATCTTTCTTAATGTAATTTTTCCAGAATAAAATTTATAAATAACCCCTAGTATTAACAGACAATTTCTAATCAAAGCACTTAGTCATTTCTGCTATCACTGAGTGGCTCCAGGCATAATTTAACAGTAGTTCAAGTTTAATATGACTTAAGATATTTTAAGAACTGTTCACTTGGTTTTACAACAACACAGAAGTGCTCTGTTCCAAAATGATGCACTTTTCCATGAAAAAAGTTAATGTTGGAGTATCAAATGATTCACAAGCTCTGATGCATACTGTTGCAGAGTGAAGCAATATGAAAAAGAAATTTCACTCATTTTTTGGAAAGTCAGTTTCTCATGCATGCTCTTACTTTTCAACTACTAATCCGTAAAATGAATAAAAAGCATGGTAATTTAATTGGATCAAATTTTTACTTTATTTCATTAAAAGTCTGCATTGAAAGAGAATAATTTATTGCATGGCCTTATGAAAGCTTTGACAGGTCATCCATCTGAGTGAACATGACTTACCATGATAATATCAACTTTGCTAACAAATAAACATTGATAATTAGAGAGGACCATTTGAGTATGCTGCTGCCAGTAAAACATACTTACGAGTGGCTTAGGGAATTTATAATTTAATTTTTCTCACACATAAAGGAAGGCTTCAGGTAAGAAGTCCAGGGCTGAACTGGCAACCCTAGACTCATGAAGGACCCAGAGTCCTTCTATCTTTCTGCTCCATCATCTTTGTCTCATAGTCTCCATTCCCAAGATCACTTCCTCACCCAAAATGGCTGACTGGGCTCTAACGATCATATCCAAATCCAAGATAAAACAGGTAAAGACCAAAAAGTCACACAGCTATCAGCTCAACTTCTAGGAGATTTCCCAAAAGTCCTAGAGGCAAAGTAATCTAAGAAGTGTAGACTTTAGCTGGTACTTTTCTAACTAGAACGAAAAGGAGGTATTGTTAGTAAGGAAAGAGAAAATTAATATCAAGTGCCTGAGTAGCTCCCATTACGTGGACAAGGAAAAAAAAGCTTAAAGTTGCTGTCTTGCCCAATCTCAAACAACTGGTAAGGATAGATTCCAGACAAGTGTCATGGGCGTCCATCTCTTTCTCTCTTCTGTCCTCCTAAAAGAACTCTGATTTTCTTCAGGTATTCACTCCTCCTGCACAGAGTCAAAGCTATTCACACATCTACCCCAAGAGGTGGTCTGGATTCATTTAAAGGCCATCCCACCTCCCTTGCTGTAATGATCTCCAGACCAGTCACATGAAGTCAAATGAGTCAATTAGACACAGAAGGAGTTTTTCCATGGCTTCTGGAAGTTATTCTTTGATCTTCTGGGAAGAAATCCCCAGAAGCAATATTTTAACTCCCTCAATTATCTTATTAGTAGATATGAGGTCCAATTCTAGGGCAACCCTTCAATATCACTATGTAAATGACGTACAAGAAGGAGAGAAGAACTAAGAAAACAAAGCTGAAGTAAATGAATTACATTAACATAGCGGTGTGCCTTATCTCTGGATTCCAGTTAAACTTTCCTATTCTTTAAGATGATTGGGTTTGGTGGCTCTTGTCATCAGTTTTTCAGACACACCTGATGTGGTACTGCTTCCTGCTTGGTTGCCTCCAACATCCTGCAAGCCTCCTCTTCTTTCTATAGTGGAAGCCTTACTACCAACATCCTAAGGCCTGACAGCACTTGGAAGTGTCGTTAAAAAGGCCATGAAAGTAACAGTAAGTTTTTGTTTGAATTTAGGCTAAACTTAGGGATACTTCCATATTTCACTATTTACCATAGTAACTATGATTAAAGTATTCTCTTTTTCTCTGCTTTCACAAAAAGCCATGTTTTCTTTCTCTGCCAGCACCTGGTATCATAGTAAATGTCACAGCATGTCTTCTCTACCTCAACAATCATGTCAGCTTTACTGCTTGACACAGATCAGGCATCTTTTGACGTCCCATTGCTTAAGCCTGAATATGTTTCTCATAGTGTCTGATCTCTGGCTCCTGCAGCATGTCAGTTGTCTCTTTAAATTGTTACTTTCTTGTGCATGTTTATGGAAGCTATCTAATCAGTTGAAATGGATGCTGTTACATTTGAGAGGAGTTTGTATCATAAATACTATTGCAGCTTGAGCGAACATGCCACAGCCAAAGTCCACCAACAGGTTAACATCTGTCAGTGACTGGGATTTCAGAATTGCACACAAGCTGTCTTTACTGATGGCTGTTTACACATCCAACAACATTTGCTGATACCAATGCTTAACATTATTGAAATTTTAAACCTTTTTTTTTTTTTTTGCTGTGCTAAGTATTTTTGTGATTGATAGTTAAGTAAAGAACAGGCCTTTAGAGGATGTAAGCACATGTGTCAACAAATGGACAAATGTTGATGGGATTATTAAAGAATTTTATCCAGTTGATGGTCATTTGCTGTAACAGAACATGCATAAATAGATAATAATGTCTATAATTAAAGTTATTCATTTATGTAAAGAAGGAAGAAAGCATTCAATGTAATATTTGTAAAAGAAAACAACATCATCACATTTATTCAAAATGATTCCTCTTTATATCTCAATTATCAATGTAGTTTGCTATAGTCATAACTGTCTAAGTAAAACTTTAATCTCAGACAAAATCATAAATTACATGTTTGGAGTTTGTTCTCTGAAGTCTGTCCTTAATCAATAGTTTTAAATAATGACTATTTTTTATAAAGGTAGAATGTCTTACCTAAGCATAAAAATAATAACATTTGGGCAGTAACTGTTAATAAATTTACTAAAAGCTATTCTGTTTTCCAACTGTAGCCTTATTCAAAACACACACTACATGTTACATATGAGGCTAGAAACATAAAATGCTAAAACCTAATGGCAACTCAATAATCATGAAGTACAACTCTCTTATTTCACAGAAAAAGAAGCTGAAGGCAGGAAGGTTAAGTGATTTGCCCAAGGTTATGAAGATACTTAGCATTTAGAACCTACACCTAACTCTTGATCTGTGATCTTTCCATTATACTAAACCACAGGGTTGGGTAATTATCACTGTTTATAAATAATTAAAATCATCATTAAATGTAAACTTTCATTCATTTGCACAATAACTACAGCTTTTATTAGAGTGCAAAGTCTCCTTGGAATTCCCAAGTAGACTGACATTTCTATAATATTTCCAGGTCCAGAAACAAAGTTCTCAATTTCAACCTATAAAAATGTCTAATTATAAGTTTATGCCATGAATAGGGATTTCAAGGAATTTAAATAGAACAAAATATATTTAGTACTAAAGCTACTTATGAATGTAAGATGAATGTTACTCAGCCTAGGTCCAATGATTCAGAGACACTTGCTCTGCCTTGAAGAATCATCTTTACAGATGCTAACACTGAACTATTAATTTATGGATTCACTGGCAAGTACAAATAAAAACAAAAATTGGCATATAAAGACCAAAATTGATTTTCCAAATTTCTAAGAATCATTAAATTTTTTTTTATTTTAAAAGTTAAGCATAGCTATATTTCTTTAAAAAGGCCTTATGAAATCTTACGAGGTAAAGACTACATTGATACATTAACATATTGGTAGCTAAATGGATGGCTACTTGTTTGTATTTTATATCTAAATTATTCTGGTAATAGAAATCAATTTTAAAACATAAAGACAAGCATGCTAAGATACTTACAAAGGTTCAGAAATCACTGTCTGGTTTTAAATATCTTAATGCCATCTCCAAATCATCTTTAAACATATAAAGAGCTCTATTCACCGTGTTTATGGATGTATGAAGCATAAAGAAAGCTTCCAAGATAAGGTGTTCCTATTACTGTCCACTTGTTTTACTAGTTACTACAAGCAGCCAAGCAAGTTACCACTTAGTAAGCAGATACTGTGTGCCAGGCATCACTGAGCACTGTGTAGATACCAACTTACTTAACCATCCCCCAGATAATATGAGATCAGGATAATATTATCAATATTATCAATATTATCCTGTTTGTCATATGAGGAACCTGAGGATCAAAGAGGTTAATGATTAGCTCAAGGTTGCATGGCAAATTGGTGTCTGTCTGTTCCAAAGCCCACACTTTTTACCTCTGGATAGTCCAAGGGGAATAACTAGTGCAGTGCATTACACTGCAGAGCATAATCTCTCCCCACATGGCACTGTCCTGGGATACTGAAAATGTTTCTAAAAATAACTCCTTTGATCACAGAGGCATCTGTCTGGTCTTTCTCCAGCTATCCCAAAGTCATTGTTTCTTACACTCAGCACCACATATCTAAAAGCCACTCCTGCTGCTTTTTTCTACAACTGGAGGTTTTTTCCTAAGCAAATCTGCTGTTCTGGGTGATTGCTCTGAAATCTCTATTCCTCATGAAATGATGCTGGCCATGAAAAAAAAAATAGCAATAACTTACATTTTCATTATAAACTAGAAAATGCTGCTAAATTCATGATCTTTTCTTTGATCATAGCAACCTTGTGAGGTAGATAGGGTAAATATTATTTCCATTTACCTGATGACAGACACTGAGTCTCAGACATGAGGTGTGGAACTTGCCAAAGGTCATAGAGATGAGATATGGTAGACCCAAGTCCTAAACATGGAATTCCTAATCCAATAATCTTTCTGTTATCCCTAACATCCTCCTACTGATGGCCCATGCCTACCTGAAATCCTCTGTAGAATAAGGATAAATAGATAATATCTCAACAAAGATAAGAAAAAGAATACGGTGATACCAGCCTACTCTGGTGGGCTTTGCTTAAAGTTGCCTCCCCCATATCCAACTCCCATTCCTTGGTAACTACCCATTTTACTCACTACCCATATGTTTGAGAGGAAACTAATCCCAAGTCTGCCTTCAGCGGTAGGTAGATTATTAATCAGCATAAGTCAAATATCTGGTTGGAGGTTTTGGTTAGGAGGGGGAATGTAACCTAATCCAGGCCAAAGAGAGTGAAGAAGATGTTTGCTGGAAACTCTTTTTTTTCCTCTTTTTAGTTTTTTCTTTTTTTTTATGCCACTAAAATAAAAACATTTTCACGAAGACAAAATTACTTAGGACACTTAACATCATCATTAAGAGTTTTGCAGTCCAGCGAGGTGGCAGATTGAATTAAGAGGAGTTGGGAATCAGGTATGATATTTCAGCAACTAATGACAAGAAGGCTGATGTCTTAGCTAAAGTTATTGTATAATTGACTCCAGTTGATGGCATCTAAGAGCTAAGAATATGATATGAGGGAGAAAAACTTGATAAAGTGTAAAGCACTGAAAAAATGCAAAGTGGTTCTATAAGAAAAAATTTATTCACTATTATTATCAGTTATTGGGGGTGTCAAAAAGCAGGCAATACATTTTTGTCCTTATTTACATATAACCGTAATGGGGTCAGATAAGAATCTCTAAGCACAAGACCATGATTATTATGCAAAATAACTTGGGGATTGGATAACTTAGGACTGCATTCTACTGAATAGTAACCTCAAGACAAAGGATTCCATGGTCAATAAAGTTTGAAGAATGTTTTCACCTGATTAGGATCTTTTTCTCCTTCTGGTACCATGTCCCAACGAAACTCCCACTCCATGTGGTTTATGTGATACTAACCCCACTTCACAGAACTTTGGTGGGCACAGGACATAAACCAGACAATTATCATATTCCATTTCCTTGAACTTAGTGATTCCTTAAGCAATAGGCAAGTGACCCCAGTCAGTCTAATGAGACACAGCCCTGGACTTGTGCTAGAACTGTCAGAGAAGAGGTACTTTCCTTCTACTGGCGGTGTTAATCTGTTTTTCTTAAGTGAGCCCAGAGCCATTTGCCACCTTAGAGGAGAGTTAACTAAGGGTGAAGTTAACTCAGAAACAAAAAAGAACTGAGAGATGAAGGCAGACACCTAAATTTTCTTTCAGCACTGGACCCAGCTGTGCCTGAAGTCCCTGACTTTTCCATTACATGAGCCTCCAATTTAGAGTACCATTCACAGGGAAGACTAAAAAGGCCAGGTCACAGCCACATTCTCCTCACTGCCCACTCAATTATAGACCACATCAAGACGGGCAAACTGCTGGACACCAACTGCCCTCACAGCTGTGTGCACTCTTCATTCATACACACAACCCCAGGGCCATTACCACAGAAGAATTTCTCAGTTCTATCAAACAACTCAACATTTTAGGTAGTTACACTTCTCCCCTCTTTTCTTTTATCTCAAAGGCTCAGCCTAGCCAACATACACATAGTAGGCTCTCAGGAAATGTTTGATGTCTGTTGAACAAATGGCCACAAGGCAACTGTTGAGAATTTCTCTCTGGAGAATGCATAGGTAGATTCTACCTTTAATTTTGTTATTCAGACTTTATTTTGGCTAAGTTAGTCAACAAATGACCGAGATCTATGACCTTCCTGAACAGCATCTGCCACTAGGCAGCACCCACTAAGTGTCAGCCATATAATTTTTGTTTTTAAAGTCTGGCTTCACACCATGTAGGATGGCTATTTAAAAAAAATAACAAGTGTTGGCAATGATGAGCAGACACTGGAACCTTTGGACATTGCTGGGAGGATTGTAAAATGGTAGAGCCAGTGTGGAAAAGAATATGACATTTTCTCAAAATATTAACCATGAAATAATCACATGATTCAGCCAACCCACTTTTAGGTATATACCCAAAAGAATTGAAAGCAGGATCTCAAAGAGGTATTTGTACCCCATGTGCACAGCAGCACCACCCACAATAGCTGAAGTGTGAAAGGAACTCAAGTGCCCAACAGCAGATAAATGGATTAACAAAATGTGCTATCTGCACATATTATTTAGTTTTAAAGGGAAGAAAATTCTGATACATGCTACAAACATGGATGAACCTTGAAAACATTATGGTGAGTAAAACAAGCCCATCGCAAAAGGACAAATACTGTATGATTACACTCATATGAGGTGCCTAAAGTAGTCAAATTCATAGAGACAGAAAGTAAAATGCTAATTACCAGGGACTAGGAGGGAAGGGTATGGAAAGTTTTTGTTCAATAGATACAGGGTTTCAGTTTGGGATGAAGTTCTAGAGATGGACAGTGGTGATGGTTGCACAATAATGTGACTCTAGTTAATGCCACTGAATTGTATCCTTAAACATGATTAAAAAGGTAAACTTTATGTTATGTGTATTCTACCACAATAAAATTGTTTTAAAATTAAGTCTTTTAGCTTTCCTATTGAGGCTGAAATAACATGCATTTTTTAAAAAATGCTTTTATATTTGCATCTTTTTCCATTTGTCCACATAAGTACCTCCTCAACAAAGGTCCTAAACTAGCCCTAGCCTAATCAGGGGAGGCCTTCGGCCACAGCAATTATTTCCATATTTCACATCACTGGTGGTTATTTAGCCATCAATCCTCCGACCCACACCAACATATACACAATATATATGATTTGAGATTCCTCTATCTTATAATTCACTTACCAGATATGAGGAAAAGGCCTAATTCTCAAAATATATTCAATGCTACTCCCTTGACTAGACACACTGCCTTTTCAAAGCAGAGGTCATGTCACCTTTCTGAGTAAGGCAAATATTCTATCATTGCTCTCTTTCACACTGACCCAATTTCTCTTGTTTGATGAGGATTCCCAACCAGCTAAAAGCATTAGCATATGACAGATGACCCAAGTTTTATGCAGAGTTTATTTAGTAAAGAATCAGGGATGACAAATCTACTTATAGAATTCAAAGGAGAGAGTGTAGTCCGAGGCTGCGGCTTCCCAGGTCGCGAGTCGCTTTTCGGGGAGCCGAGGCCCAAGCGGGGCCGGGCCTCTTGGCCGGGACTGAGGGGCCCCCGCCAGCCCGCGGCCGCGCCATCAGTTGTCGTCGCCTCGTCCCGCTTCTCTGCTGAGGCGCCGCGCGGCCGGGCAGCAGGTCCAGGCCTCAGCCGCGTGCCCAGGGGCCTCCGGGGCCCTCCCGGGTCAGCATGCCCGGGGTGAAGCTGACGACCCAGGCCTACTGCAAGATGGTGCTGCACGGCGCCAAGTAGCCGCACTGCGCCGTCAACGGGCTGCTGGTGGCAGAGAAGCAGAAGCCGCGTAAGGAGCACCTCCCCCTGGGCGGCCCGGGCGCGCACCACACCCTCTTCGTGGACTGCATCCCCCTCTTCCACGGCACCCTGGCCCTCGCCCCCATGCTGGAGGTGGCCCTCACCTTGATTGATTCTTGGTGCAAAGATCATAGCTATGTGATTGCTGGTTATTACCAAGCTAATGAGCGAGTAAAGGATGCCAGTCCAAATCAGGTTGCAGAGAAGGTGGCCTCCAGAATCGCCGAGGGCTTCAGTGACACTGAGCTCATCATGGTGGACAACACCAAGTTTACGATGGACTGCGTAGCGCCTGCGATCCACGTGTACGAGCACCATGAGAACAGATGGCGGTGCAGAGACCCACACCATGACTACTGTGAAGACTGGCCAGAGGCACAGAGGATCTCAGCGTTGCTCCTGGACAGCCGGTCCTACGAGACGCTCGTGGATTTCGATAACCACCTGGATGACATTCGGAATGACTGGACAAACCCAGAGATCAATAAAGCTGTTCTGCACCTGTGCTAGGCAGGCGTCACTGTGACTGGGCTCTGGGCATTTCCACTACATCGAAGGAGAAAACCTATTTTTAAATGTAAATAAAATCTCTTGTATCCTGTGTGGAAAGCTGACCATTTGAAGAAGTGGCATGTGCCTTGAAAGGGGGCAGAGTGTTGAGTCGGTCATGTTGATAACACAGAGTCTCTGGAGGAGGTGCAGACATCCCGTCTGACGGTCCCTGTGGACTCTTTCTCAGTTGTATGTTGCTATAATCCTCCAAATCAAAGCTCTTTCTGCTTGTGCAAGATTCTTCCTATTAAACAGTTTTAACTAACCTTTTATAATCTGGAGAGAATACTTTTTAAGGCTTTTCAGCTATCTTTTTTAGAAAAACAAAGCCCACATCTTATAAAAAAAAAAAAAAAAAAATTCAAAGGAGATGGGCATTTGCTTGTTAAACCAGCCATTGTCAGCATCCGTTCTGGACAAAACAATGACAGCCTTTAAGCTATTGTGGGATGGGATTAAGTTTGCCTCGTTTCCCATTATAGTTTAAAGTAGTTCCGATGATACCTTAATTGATACAAATGTTCCCAACATTAAACATAGTGAACAATAAAGCAAGGGTAGGGGGATTAGGGAATGGGGAGTGAGAAGGAAGCCATAGACATTGTTATTGCACTGTCATCGTCATTATCCTCACCACATCTTCAAATCAGAAGGTGGAGATCCCACAGTACATGCACAGAAGCACAAGACTGGAAATAGACCTTTGGATGAAGCAAGCCATTGCAATGATTTTGGGATGGTAAGAGCAAATGAAGCCATCCTTATTTTTTATAATTGCATAATCCATGAAATAAATGCCTCCTATTTAATCACCATTTTAATAGATAAAGCTCAAATGAATACCAATATATAAACATAGATTGAATCAAGAAAAAATTCAACATGTCTCCTCTACAATAACACAGGGTTTGGCTGCATGATTGAATGTGGAATCTGCAGGGTCAGACCTGGAAAACAGTGAGCTGGTGTCTGGTTCAGGACTGGGTCAAAGAGGCCAAGTCATGTTTCAAAATCTAGGAGTTTGCTAGAAATTCCTCCAAGCCACATGGTGAAGATGTCCTGGACCAAGCTGACCAAAGAGCTAGGGGTCAGATTCCAGAATGACTGGACAAGCTGAAGACAGATAGCTGCAGGGAGCAGCTGCTCAGGTGGAATGCCTGAATCCTCATAGCAGAGCATACTGGTTTTCACCTTCAGTCATTTTAAAAGCACTCTTGGTACCTGAAACAATAAGACTTAGGAAACCTTAACACAAGGATGATTAAACACTATAACATTTTATGCAAGGAGTAGGAGTGGGGCAGCCAAGCTTTGAACTCTCCCTTCCTGGGAATTCTGGAAGGAGACACCTTGGTTGATGATTTAGGTCTTCCCCAGCTGGGACCTCAGGAGTTAAAGACTGGAACTTAATTCCTGCCTCTAAATTGTCTCATCATTTTCATCTAATGTACTGGAACACTTTATAGAGTCTTTGGTCTTCTTAAGAGCTTTAAGAAATGAGTAAATAGAATAAAATACTCTCATTTTCTAAAAGTCATTGAATTAAATAGGACAAAGCTTATACACAGCAGGTGAATACATATCTTTAAAAGGCTGACAATAAAATAATCACTGCTTTACACGATGGTTGCTTACTCAGAGGGTAGTGATTTGCTTGTCCATCTCATAAAGGGAATTTGCTGCAGACATAATTGGTCCGCTACCAGTATAATCCATTATGCACTTGGTGGCAATCACATAGACTGTCGAGACTGGAGCAAGCTCACAAGCCCATTAGAGTGAGCATCGTTTCTTTTCCTCCAATTCTCTCTGTGCTTGTGGACATTTTTATTTTGTACTCAAAGCTGTTGCTGTGAGTGCTGCCTCAACAATGTGACCTTTCGTACATGCAAAGATGGCTAAAAAGACTACTCCTTGACCCGTGGTCATTTCTTCACTGTCTCTTGTAATGAGTCATTGGCTGGTGGCAATGGCCAGAAAATGAAGTTTGCTACAACTGAGGCTCGGGAACGCCGCCAGTGGGCCCAGGGACTCCTCTATTGAGCATCAGCTGTCACTCTTCTCACTGCTGCACTGAGTATGGCCACTCACCAGAACTACTCCCAGCCTGTCCCAGGAAAGCCACACAACCCTTGGCTGGTAGTGTTGAGTCAATGGAAGAGCTCTTGAAAGAAACCTGTTCCCATTCCCTCATTTTTGTGAAGAATAAATGGGGACTCAGCCAGGGAAGCTGCCATCGCTGAGCTCCCTCAAGTAGATATGAATATTCTTTGTGTTGTTAACAATAAGAAGATGGATATGAAGGGGACTAAAGAGGCTCAGCCATATCTTCTTATTGGATATGAGCTCTTTAGTCCCCTTCATATCCATCTTCTTATCGTTGACAACACAAAGAATAGTCATCAATATTGAATAGTGATAACCAGGCACTTTATGCATATTATTTCCAAACTTCACAATTCTACAGTCAGGCATTATAATGCCCTCTCAGAGGCTGGTACATCGAGCCTCAGAAAACCTGAATGATTTGCCAAATAACACGTCATTAATTCCTACTTGAGTTTGGATACAAACCTAGGTCAGTTTGACTCCCTGCTCCTTCCCACCACGATCTCAGCAGTATATGGAACAATTCTAGACCCTACCACTCTCAGGCTCCAGAGAAAGACTCCCCAACACCCATGCTAGCTGTGACTATCATATCCTCCCACAGCCCAGACAAGGTAACCTTCCAAGCATCTATCCCACTCTATACTGTGACATATGTCTCTTAATACATTGCAAAGTTTTTCCTAATGTTTATTATAGATTTTTCATTGTAGGTTTGGAATGCATGCTTTATCATATGTTTAGATTATTTACTTCAACCATTGCTCTTATGTCAGTATACAGAATCCTAGAGAGAGATGTTTTCATGAGGTTAAAAGGAATGGGGAGTGGAATCAACTTGTAGCATAATGGGAACTCATGTTCCTCAGTAGAAGGAAGAACATCTCTCCTCAGTGGAAGACTGGTATCTCATGTAGCAGTCACTATAGAATTTGGATGTTTCAGTTACTTGTCTGCACATGCCTAATACAGCAAAGCCAAATCTCAGGAATTTCAGTGTCAATGTGAACAAGTGGTCCATTCTCCAGAGCCAGTGCTGCCTTGCTCCCTTTCTTAGACTTCCTGGGAGATTCTAAATTTGCATTCTGGCATTGATCCTGATTTATTATCTATCTTGACCTTAGCACATTATATAAGCCCTCTGAGCCTCTGTTTCCTTGTATGTAAAGCAGGATAACATCAACCTGACAAGAATATTATAAGGACAAAATTATATAAATGTCTTAATACAGGGCCTAATACTTAGTAGGCCCTCAAGAAATGATAGTTTTCTTTCCTTCCCTTTTTCTCTGCCCCCTCTCCCCTGCAATTACCTTGACCATATTCCCTGAATGACCTATCTCTTTGGATGCCCCTGTTGTCACCAAAGTGACATTCTGCATTCCCTCTGCCATTTGCCTGCCTTTTCCCTGTGTATGATGAGAACTCAGGGAGGAAAATAGACTAATGGTGGTTCGTTGTCCTGGGAAACTTAGTTGGGTAAGATTAAGAGAAGAGTAATTGAGATGACAGAATCAAGGATTATTAGTAATGGGAAAAAAAGTTTTCTATATGGTAGAGACTTTTATGGTTTGCTTTACCTGATTCTACTCTCATTTCATGTAGAGGAAAGTATAATTCCTCTTTTCTTACCCCGTGATTGCAGTGGAGTCATGTGAGCCGTCCTGGCCCGTGAGTTGTGGGCAATAGTGATGTGCATCATTTCCATCACAGAGCATTTAATTGCTGGTGCAAGGTTCTTCAGCCCTGGTTTTGCCCCCTAAGGTGAACTCTGAAGTGTTATGTTGAAATAAGACATTATAAAATGGTATTGAGTGACTACATAAAGTGGAGCCCACAGTGACCGACAGTGGGTACGTAATGTGAACAGTAAATAAACTTGTGTTATTTCAAACCACTGAAAGCTTGAGGGTGTATATTACCACAGAATAACCTATTGACTATCACAGTCCAAGCACTGACTTTCATGCTGTATCAACACAGAATAACCTATAGAATAAAGCTGCCTAAGCTTTGGCTTTCATGTTGTGGCCCCTTGAAAAGGGGTGGGCTTTTGGCCCTAGTAAGCAAGATATTTTACAGATCTTTTGGGAAGGAACACCCAGACTGGGAGACAGATCTGTAAACTGTGAGTTTTAGCTCTGGCTCATCTACCAACTAAGAGGTTCTCAGACATACTATTTCTGTATTGTTCATGACCATATCCCAAGTGTCTAGAATATGTTGAATTAATGAATCAATACTTCCACATTCCAATTGTTGGAACAAGAAAACTAACTGAGGTTAGTCAAACCTTCTGAATGCCAACTTTTCTCATCTTTAAAATAAGAGCTAGTATCTCTCAAAATATGGAAAATATATCATCAAAGGAACTTGCTACTCAAAGATCCTTGCTACTCAAATGGTAGTCAAAGAATCAGCAGCATCATTGTCACTGGGATTGTGCTAGAAATGCGTCCCATCCTAGTCCTACTGAATCTCATTATGCATTTTTAACAAGATGATTTCTATGCACATTAGAGTTAGAGAAATATTCATCTGCACGGTACTGGGGCTCAACTTTAAGTGGCCTGTAATCACATAGTGGCAAGGTTAGCCCTTTTCCACTTATCATTCAGTCTTTTGGGTTACTTTATGGAGAAAGTCTCAGTTTGATGTCAATGCCTTTAACACCTCACTAACAGCTGCTAATTTCCCTTTTAACAAGGAGAAAGCAAGCCTTAGGTTCCTGGGCAGGCTAAAGTATTTTTCTTGACCGTAACAGCATTGTTTTATTTTCATTGTGGTTGTTTAAATGGTTGCCTTTTATTTATGACAACTAATATCAGTTTTCTACTTGAAGTAGTGATGAAAACCTCTTTAAAATAAATTAATTTAGAAAAGTGAATGTATTTAAAGGAAAGAAACACATAATAAATGGGAAGAATTGTTTGCTTTAACGATTCCTTCCATGTCAAGGAACTCCATTGGTTTGACAATCCTGTCCTGTGTCTTGTCTCCACAGTTTCACTGATTAGGCAACTTTATTTACCCTGCATAGGGTAGGGGTGGGGAAAGTGCTATATTCGATTGTAAATTTAGGAATAAAATGAGCATCCTCCTTATATCTAAATTTACTCATAATTTGCTTATAAATTTCCAGTCCAATTGGTAGGATCCTAGCAGCAGGTCGTTTGTCTAACTGATCTTTACGGTGTGCCTGTGATATGCTCGGTTCTGGCTGTGTGTCTTATTTTCTGTCTTCCTGCTGTTCAAAGGTACTGCTCCCTTTGGAAAGCTTCAGACCAGCCTCTAGCCAGGCTATCACAGTGTCTTTGGTTTCTCAGCTTCTGATCCTGCTCACAGGCAAGAGTCAGGGGCACTGATGAGCTTGGGGTCCTTCTAGAAGAAAGCATCAGGTACTCATTTTCATGAATCATGAGACAAAAACAGAGAATCGTTTTTAAGGCATCTGGCCAATTCCCTCATGGCCTAACCACCATTGTTCAAGCAGGACCGTCATGAGGGATTTTAGTGATTACCCTTTTAATGACCCTGTTTTGGCAAAAGGCCCTAGATAAGAGTGCTCTGCTGCTTCCCTGGAGAGTGATCGCTTTTGTCTCTGGGCCCCACATTTGCTTATGTTAGTTCTCTACCACTTAACTAAAGTGGTGCCCCCTTACTCTTCATTATATTGCTCTGATGTATTTCCATCATGATACTTATCTCCACTGCTTTGTTTACTTGTTTATGGTCTGAACCCCTGCTCTAGACTGTAAGCTCAAGGAGAGCAGAACAACTTCTGTATTGTTCGTGGCTGTATCCTAAGTGTCTAGAATAGGTTGAGGACATGAATCAACATTCCAATTGTTGGAACAAGAAAACAAGGATATGTACTTTAAAGATCTAGTTAGTAGTCATTTTGTAATATCATTGTTGAACTCTGGAACTGAGATGTTCACCAGTTGTTGCTGCCGTGCATAACAATTAAATATTTGTCTACTGCATTTCTATTTCTTTGTTTATTAATGTTCTACTTACAGCTGGAAAGTGTTTGCAGTGGCTTATGATAAAGTCAACAGTCATCATCCAAAAGACAGGAACTTATAAGTAAGGGAGGACCCAAGGGAAACCTTTACACGAAATCATTGCTAAGGTATAACTTTCTACTGCAATCTATGCAAGATCTGTTTCCTAAGCTTTCTTTTCTGCCCTTCACGGGGTAAAGTTGCCTTGGACATTTAAAAATGCTTTGAAAAATATATATATTCAGAGTCCTAGAGCAGTTTCTGGTGAAATTGTCCAAAATTTTTTGATTTAGATGGTACTAGGACTCAACATTAACGTTAATTTTCAGAAAATTTCAAAATTTCTGAAATTTATACTTGTCCAGGTAACTGTTCATAAAGGCATCATGGCCAAATTAAATTATTTCATGCTTAGTTTTCCCTTTCTCATGTTTCTTGATGACAATACAGAGATAGGTAGGAGTCAGAAGCAGCATTTTACCTAGCCCAGACAATTTTTGCAGTGGTATATGTAGAAGCATGGTTGACACTTTCTGGTCTTTTAGTCTCTCTAAATATAAAGATGTCCAGATTGGCAATTTCCAAAGAATATTAAAGGGAAGTACAACAGGAAATAGGATTGGAATCTGCTTAAGGTTGGGGGTTCCAGGAGCTCCAAATTTGTGGGAGAATTTCATTAAGTTTAGTGGCAGTGGATTAGAAACACATATCATTATTCAAGCTGCTGATGAATGTCTGGAATTTGCTCCTAGAATTTGAATATTTTTTCTTTGAAATCAAAGCCATTTTGAATTACCAACTCAAGTCAATTTTACCTAGCAAAGGCAGAAAAGTATAAACCCTGTTGTCCTGAAATGTAGGCACAAATTTCTGTCAGATAGTAAATATTCATAACCATTGTGATTGTGTCTAGTGTTCTAAAGATAAAAGGCCAGAGGAAATTTATCACAGAAAAGAGTGCAACAAAGAACACAGTTCTCCAATAATTACATCCCCTGAATTACAAGCATACAGGCAGACTTAGAGAAACATACCAACATTTTAGTAGCTGCCTATTCCACAACAAATCCCATCTTCCCATCTTACCACCCTCATAATTCAATTGGACTAGAATAAACTCAGGGTTTTCCTCAGTCCATAATATTAATAGCTCGTATTTGTTTACTCTTTACCTTTTACAATGACATCTCATGCACTATCCCATCTAAACATTACAACTATCTTATATAGAAGGCAGATAGACATTCCTTTACCATTCTGAAGATGAGAGTCTGAGAATTTAAGTGATTTGGGAAAGATTGTATAAGTAGCTGGCAGCATCTGCACTAAGATTTCTGATTTTTTAACTTTACACTTTTTCTACAATGTCTCACAGCTTCTTGGTGATCACAGGAGGTCTAACATATCCTGCAGAACTACTCAGAAGCTTAAAATATGGGGACATTATCAGGCCTACATGCTCATCAAAGGCAATAATGGGCTTGACGTAGGTGGACTTAACCAAGACTGTCCTGGCAATGATCAATCAACTTTCTGAGAAGAGCCTAGGGCAGACCCACAACCTAGAGCTAGATTTGAACTGCCCCACCCTAGAGAAGGAGTGTCAGTCAGCCAGTATTCTCCCCAGAAACAAGCCCAGTGAATTTATTTACAAGGGTAGGGGACTTACATTTTGTTACCTCCCATGTGTTTCGAGGGATTGGGCCAAAGTGCAAGAATTTATGTAGGTAACTTTCATCCAAATCAATCTACTCAATGCTTGTTAAATAATTCATTCAGTGATGTGGCCAAGCATGCCTGGGTTGGTCCCATCCAGTCCCAATCCTTTTGGGACATAACTTGGCTCTGGGACACTCATCTGAAAGAAGCCAATATAAAATATAAGCCTTATCTCTCTCTTGTCTCCATTTAGTACTTGTCTAGCCTGACCACAAAGATGCCTCCTACCATGTTTAAAAAGATGCTCTCACTGTTTTCGCACACATCACATCTTTCTTGTTTTATGAAATTTATTTTAACAGAGTTGGGGAAGAAGAATTCTCTTTTATTGAGCCCGCAAATATGTGTCCAACACTAGGCTAGGCAATTCTAAGAACATGATGATTTCTTATTCTCATGACAATGCTGCAAGCTGGTTATTTCACAGACGAGAGAAGAAAAGCTAGAAAGTTAAACGCTCCAAGGTCATACAGACTGGAATTCTAGTGGATCTTCAAATCTCTAGTTCATGACCTTTGCACCCACAAGATGTTGTGAACCCAAAGATAAGCTTAGCCTACTTGAGCTTTGGAGAAGGAGCTGGGTCTTGTTTTCTTTAGGAGGAGAGGAGAAATCAACCTCTTTCTTTTTCTTTCCAGTAAGGCTGAGGGATGTGGAAGTTTAAGAGCAACAAAGTCTCCGCAGAGGATGAGGGAAGCTTCCAGAGGGCAGGAAGGAGGTCTGGACAGCCCAGTCTAGCAGGGGTGGAGCTGCTGCAGATGCCTTCCCAACAAACAGACAGTGCGGAGTCCTGCTGGTCCCTGTTTTCCCAGGGCAGAGAACTAACTGCCCCTATTTCCGGCCCCTCAGCCTCCCGGCAGCCTGAGATAAGGCACTGGAGGTCGCACCTGGAGGCTCAAGCCAGCGGGGACCTAGGAGTGGCAGACACAGGGGAGGGCGGAGGGGGGGCATGTGGGAGGTGGTCTGGTGCCAGACTTGGACTCAGTATGTAAGGGGTTGGGCAGCCCACGTGACTCCAAAGAGGCGGAGACAGGCGAGCTGGAGGGAGGACGAGCAGGCGCCAGGAGGGGTTGGTGGGGGGGCGCCATCTGAATAATTGAGGAGCTGTTCTGCTCAGCAGCAGCGGCTGCCTACTGCCTTCCTCTGCCGCCACCACCACCTCCCATCCCAGCTGGAGAGACAGCCCCGCGCTGTAAGTGCGGACGGCCAGCCACCAGCCTCGGCAGCTAGCCGGTCGCCTCCAGCCCCCAAGCCGGTGAGTGAACGGCCGCCTTCGCCGCAGTTTGTCTCTCTCCGCGACCCCAGCGCCCCAGCGGGACCCCTGCAACTGGGATGGTCGCCTCTCCGGGATAACTCAGGGAGCCGGAGTCCCCGGGAGCGGGGGACCATGAATATGGCGCGGAGGCCGAGGGTGCCCTCCGGGAAGGGGTTCCCTGGAAGAGCGGAGGAGCTGGGTCAGGCTCTTTCCGGCTCTGGCCTGGAATGAGGCCCGGACGGCCCGCGGTCTGGGGGCACCGGGCTCTGCCTAGCGGGAGCTGCCGGGCGGGGCGGGGGCCAGCGCGGGAGGCAGAGGGGGAGCCGCGAGCTGCGTCCGGTCAGCCCGGGTCTCGGCAGATGCCGGGCCCGTCCTGTCCCCCGCCTTGGCGCGCATCCTGCACGGGCAGCTCCGTTCTCCGCCTCGGACTGAGCCCATGAAGCCGAGATGCTTTTCCGGCTGCAGTCCGTGGGGAGGTCAGGAGCAACGTCTGCCCTTTTACCTGGCAGCAAACTCCTCAAAGGGACTCCCGCCGAGCCCGGCGCCCAGACCAGGCCGGTGGCGCCCCGAGGGGGCGTCTGTCCCTGGAGAGCGGTGACTCGCCCGGGGGCGGCGAGCAGGACGTGATGGGCGCGATGTCCAGGGAAGGGAAGCTCCCTGCCCAGAACCGGCAGCCCCAGCAAGGGGAGCTCTCCTGCACTGCTTCATCCCTCAGTCTCCTCTTCTTCCCCCACCCCAATGCACACCGGCTCCCCTCGAATCCTAGAGGGCCAGGCTAGGGCAGCGTGGTAACGCTGGATGCAGCCCCCACCCTCCTTCTCTCTCCTGTGTCACCCCGCCCCCTCCCCAAATGAGTATTTTATATTACGATTGAAGAGTGAGCAAAGCAAAGGCTGAGAAGAGATGCCGAAGGCTAGAGCAGCAGGGCTTGCGCCTGTTCCTGGCACTCCTCATCCCCCCACCTGTGTGAGGCTCCCTTCCTTGAGGTTTTGAGCGGAAAGACTCACAGGAACTGGCTCTGGCGAAGGGATCCTCGCCTGAGTGTCGGGGGATGTCACTGGCCGGAGTTGCCCAAGGGCCGCAGGATGACAACCTGCCTCCCCATAAGGTACAGGGTATAGGAGAGCGCCGGGGGCAAGGTAGCTCTCGGCCTGGGACTGAGCACAGGGGATGGCGCTGTCTGCGGTGCTGAAAGTTCTCGGAGGCTGGCTGCTAATACTGCCGGGGCCCGCATTCCCTGCAAGCAGAAACTGCGTTAGAACCACGTAAAAGGTTCTAAGCAAGTGACCTAGAAAAGCAAGTAAAGGGGCTTTGCCTTTCCCGGCTTTCTGCTTCCCCGGGTTTCCGCTTGGGAAAAGGTTCCTGGCTTTTCTGGGTGGAAGAGGAGGAAGCGGGTGACACTTCAGGATCCAGCTTTGCTAACTTTGGGAGCTTCCTCGTTCTACTTCCTATACCTGAGCAGTGAGTCTTCCTGTCGGTAGAGTGTTGAAGCGCAGCCAAGGATGCTCTTTTGATAATAAACATTTCTGTGGCCTTCAAGAATCAGAATTGCTAGGCTACACAAAGGAAGGGGGTTCATGGTTATAGCTTTTTCCTCTTCTTAGAACCCTTCTTACCCCACCTCATGTTATTTACATGCTCATAAAGATCGCTAAGTAGCCCTGTGTGTTTGTTTCTTTAGCTGTCTTTTATGGGTAAGATGGGGGAAAGGATTGAGCAAATTTGGAGAGGCCTAGTTTGTACTGAGCACCTCTATCTGCTGGGTAATAATATTTCATTTAAACTTCACAATAGCTGCTAACCATTAGTAACACACAGAGAAGGAAACTGAAACTTGATTCCAGAGATTGGATTCAAAATCAGATCTGTTTAACTCAAAGTCCAAGCCATTTTCATGTCTTCATTTTGGTACTTGGCTCTGAATAGCTGTTCTTGGGGATTCTAGCAGGAGAATGACAAAGGAGGGAGGCCTGCTCTTCTCTTTCACACACTCTCCTCTCTTCCAACCCTTTTCTCTTTAGTGCATTCACCCACTCACTGTCACGCACTCCCACCCTCCCAACTGCTTTTGCATGCTGCTTGAGATACCACTGTTCACACAACTTCAGCTCCAAAACTATGGAAACAAGTTACAGAACTAAATCAGCAGGCTTTTCTAAAAGAGTAGCAGGGCTTCAGGAAGTCTGAAGAACTAGAGTTCACAGGCACTTTCATATTTAGAATTATACTATTGAATTTTATGACTAGAATAGCTTTGAATATCATTTAGCACCATTGCTTTACAAGAAAGAAAACCACTAGTCTAAGTCACATGTTGGAAAAATTAGAACTCAGTTAACTTGATTCCAGGGCCAGGGCCTTTCCCACTATTTCATGGTGTCTGAAATACTCTTCCATACTGCCTTCTTTGATTACCTTTGACAAAACATCAGCATCAGTCAACTATATTAAAGAATATACCAAAAATACTAACACTTAACATACAAGCATTCCTCTTACCTTTCTTCCAGCTCCTTCTTCATCCAGCTCTTTCCCCTCTGGTTCTACTAGTCCAGTGTTGTCTAACCTAACATACCTGGGAGACATGACAAACCTTTCTCAGTAAGAGTTTTCTCTGTAGCAGCAATTCACAAATGGGTATGGTGGTGTGGCATTTCTTTACTTGCCCTATGTTGTCTATATCTCCTCTTCTATGCCCTATTCCTAAAAAAAAAAAAAAAAATTCCCAAAATGGGTTACCCCAAGGAGCTGCCAATGTTCTCACAGTGACTTGGAAAAGGCCCTAATAAGACATAAGATTTTTATAGATAAAGATCATTGTAAGTGCTAATATCTATGAAATGCTTACCATATGTGAGGCACTATGCTAAGTTATTTCATCAATCATTTTACTGAATCATCACAATTCTGTCAAGTAGGTAGCTCCATTAAGGATGATCCTAGAGTTCTAGTTCACCTTAACATGTTCTGTTCATTTCCTCTTTCTTCTCATTCCAGCTCATAGTAAATTAGATTTTGATATTAAATTGATAGTTCCATTCTGCCTCAAAATATAGCATTTAGAAATTCAAATTCAACTCAAATGGCACTGTTTTGCTCTCTCATCTCTTAATATTTACCAAACATATTCTCCCCATTTGTTATCCCTTATTTAAAAATTCCCTTATGCCTTCTTATTGATAATGCCAACATTCTGCTTCAGACCTTTTCTAGAGCCAATTAAGGTATAATTTGTAATTAAATACATAACTTATATTGTACCTTCACTAGGTGATCTGACAAGAATGTTATTGCTGATGTGCTCTGGGCCCTGTGAACCAGAACCTTAAACTGTCTGGAACTATTCTGTCCAACATGGTAGTTCCTAGCCACATGTAGCTATTTATATTTAAATTTTAATTAATCTCTTAAAAATTAAAAAGTTAGTCTCTCAGTCACACTAGCCATATTTCAAGTGCTCAATAACTCTATATGGCTAATGACTACCATATTGGACAGAGCAGATATCAGAAAATTTTTATCATTTAAGAAAATTCTGTTGTAATGCTGCTGTAAACAGTACTAAAAACACCCTCACAGCAACCAAGCACTAAGAACCAGGAGGAAGTAAGGACCTACTCTTCTTTGAAGCCTCTGCCAAGAAAAGCAGAAAAAGCCACTTATTCCTAATACATCACCAGCAGCCCAAAGATACCTAGGACAATTAGGCTACCAAGGAGTGTGTGCATCTTACATAAGGAGCTGGTAGTCTCTGGAATTTGCCTCATGTGAATTCTATGTTATTATAAAGTAAAATATTCCATGAATGAGGTTTACTGGTTTCCTGAATTTCAACTTAGATATAATCTGAAAGTGTATGTTTATCTTGTCTTAGTAATCATAGTATGACAAACATGGAAATAATATAAGAGTTGGAGTCAGTAGCATAGGTGCCACTTACTACTTGGTGACATTATGAGACCCTCTAGAGCTCCATTTCTTCATCTGTAAAATGTTGATGAGAATTGCCGTAACTATCTCATAGGACTATGGTGAAACTTAAAGTGTAGGTATATGAAAGTACTTTATAAGGAGAATGACTGAATCTGCAGTGGTTTATTATTTTATATAGATATGGTACAGTCAATGTACAAATAGGGTAGTTGAGGCTGAATACATTTCTGAATGATTGTAATCCTGATATGACTGTATTTTTGCCTTTGTTGTCATTTATTTCACTGAAAAGTGGAATGGTGAAGAAAAAGATTGGTTATTGAAATTTCTGGTTAGCTAGGTTCTATTAACTGGTAATAGGAGTTTAGAAATAACAAGAAAGCAAGCATTATAGATATTCCTCAGTATGAGTGGGTGAGAGGGATAATTTTAAAAATATATTCTTACTAATTACAAATTGAAATGAGCGTCTATCCATTCTCATAAATCAGTTGGAACAAGAATAATTCTATTTTATGCATCGATTAAGCCAAATTAAAAGTGAAGGTCATTAACTTGACTGAATTATTGAGTTTGCATTAGGGATCCTAACCTTAAATAATAAGTCTTTATTCATTCTCTAAGTTAAAATCTCTTGGGGTCATTAGGAGACCCTTATGCATCTAGCTAACATTTACTCCCAAACCTGGCATCTATTATCTACTCCTGCACTTTGATCCATGTATGCTATTTATGACTCCAGTAAAAGTGCTTTTCAGATGCAGCCATACGTTCTATAATGGCTCACCATTGTGAAACTTAAATATTTTTCTCTTATAACACAAAGATTAACACAGTGCTTAGACATTGGAGAAAATAAGCCTGGAAATGAAGCTATTCCATCAGATGATTCTTCATTATATTTATTAGGTTGTTATCATCTTGAAAACTCTATGAAATCACTTTATTTATTCATTCATTCATTAACAAAGCACCTGAGAGTCAAGCTGAGTATGACTAAGGGCGTTAGATTCTATCTCCAGTTCCAGAAATCTAGTTTACTTTTGTTAAAAGTTAACAAAGTTATAGATGGTACCTTGTAAGATGCTCTGCCAGGTAAACAGTTGAGACATACGCTTAGCCTCTGTTTCTGGTCAAGCATGCTGTCCTCAAGCCTTTGTCCATGTGGAACTACCTTACTGAAAGAAAAATAAGTGAAGTTGTTAACTCTGGCCTCTAGTAGATGATGCTAGCTTTAACAATAACATATTTTGCTGGGCATCATGATTTATTCATGTCATTGGACCTGTTCACTTCTTGGAAGGACCTGGATTTTGGAAAGGGAAAATGCCATTACCTTGGAGCTGAAAAGACTGTTTCTCTGTCTGTAGCTTAAAGAAAATAAATAAATGGGAAAAAAAATAGTTGATATGGGGAAAAAAAAAAAAAGAATTTCTCTCATTGTATTCCCCAAGAGATAAAGAGAACTGACAATGTAGCTTTGAAACTCATCCTTATAGCATACAATCATCCATTTAATCAATAACATAGTTGAAGAATGTCCTATATTGACACAAAAATGCTGTGATCAAGAATGTTTGGAACACATGAATGCTCAAGAAATATTTGTTGAGTTCAGAACATTGTTCTAGGTTGATTCATGCCATACACTCATCTAGCCAACCCTCTGTACCAAGAATTCAGTATTCCCTATGGCATGTTCCTTTAGCAAATAAAACAGGAGGCAAACACAGTATTTCAAATCTTACCCTAATAGCCACACTTCTAGCCCTTTCGAGGGCATAAATAGTGATGGCCACGACAGACTACTCCTGAGAATTGTGTCTTGCTTCTTCACCCAGAAAACAAAGGATACATCAGCCCAAGGGCCTTGCATTTCACTGTGATGAGGCAACTTCAGAAACTCAAAGTTTAAATGGAGTTGTGTGTTCTCTTCCATTTTTACCTTCAAGAGATACTTGTCATTTCCTTGAGAAAATATTGGGTTGGCCTTCACGATTGTGGCAGGCAATTTCTGTTTTTCCTAAATTCAGAAGCAGCTTAGCTTAGAATGAAGGCACATATATTAATTAGAGGAGAACTAGCGACATTACAGTCTGATGGTTTACAGAATATTATCATTTTCCGGGAATAATAAGGCTTCCCTTTAAGAGTTTTAACTGGTGATTACTGACAAAAATTAAAGAAAAACAGCTCATTCTATTCTAGCAAGTCAATAAGCAAATGCCTAGAATTAACTGATTCTTCTTTGCCAAAGGCAAAATATTCCAACCCAATGAACAACAAATAATCAAGCTGGTTCTCACTGTCTCTTCTTTTTAGAATTTTTTCCATGTTTTTAAAAAAAAATCAGTAACTAAAAAATAATTGCACCCAGGTGTTTAAACATTCTGATGACAAAAATGTCTTCAGAATGGAAAGGCTTAATTGTTTGTTATAGATTATGCAACATATTTTTATGCAAATATTTTATAACAGTCACATAACTGAACTCTCTCACTTTAGAGTGAAATTGACACTGGGAACAGTCACCTGAGTTAATGTCAGAAGAATATGACTTGAATCTCCTTTCTCTCAGCCAATTATAGAATGTACTCTGCATTTTTTTAACATCATGTATCATTTCATTAGTCATGAAAACTTATTTAGTCGATGGGTTTAACCTCTTTCACCAAACTTTTATCAAAGATAAAAGGGAGTAGGAAAGAGGATGTGTTTGGAGTTCAGATTATTTTCCTTTGTACCTCCAGGTGAAAGAACTACTGGTCAAGGATGGTCAGCAGGTAGAAATTTCAGGGGTGGAACTATGAGCTAGAGAAAAAGATTCAAAACCTCAGCATCTTTGTTGCAAGAATTTGGGCAAGGATTTAACTCTTTAATCCTCAACCCTAAAAGAAAACATTTGGATTAAATAGTGTACAACATCCTGCAAGCTATAACATTCTATGGTTTGATGAAATACGGCCAACAGCTTAAATAATCCATTATTTGCCTCCTTAAACCCAAAAAATTAAACATAAATCAAGATTCATATTTTTACATTATTACTTATCAGAAGCTCTGAATTTCATGCTGGTACTTTACCTGGTAACAATAATGATAATGATAGCCAATATTTATTTACAATTACTATGACCTTACAAGGTTGGTAATATTATCATCGCCATTTTACAGATGAGAAACCCAGATACTTAAGTAGTTAAACTACCTGCCCAAATTCACGCAGGTAACAAGTTTGTGCCACCACGCT
The DNA here is from genome assembly GCF_001604975.1 of Cebus imitator. Classification (NCBI taxonomy): domain Eukaryota; kingdom Metazoa; phylum Chordata; class Mammalia; order Primates; family Cebidae; genus Cebus; species Cebus imitator. The sequence goes on from NW_016107602.1 coordinate 325,448, forward strand.
ACACTGCCTCTATAAAAACCACAAATCTGAAATATAGATAACTGATAAGTGCTATTTATAGCCATTTAACATACCAGCCAGTTCTCTGGAGAATTTCTATTTTACCTCCATTTTTTACTAGAAGAGCAATCAAGACAGTGAATAGAACCTCAGGTCTGTGTATGGGAATCTATGTTGTCTTTCTCTAAGACGGCTCTTGTGCTTTTGCAGTTGATGTCATTGACCAATTGTTTACGTGGTTCAGCATTGAATGTTGGTGCTCCACAGGCTGCTGCATGTAGTGAGAACCACTCTGCTGCCTCTTCCCAGAATGTGTAGCCAGCCACACCACCAGAAATAGATGGTGTTAGTGCAGGATTGATCAATCCTGCACCTTCTAATGCTACAAAAGTTAGCCCACCACATCTTCACTGCTCACTAGTGCTTTCTAGCTTCTGCCTCTAGGTTTTTGACTCAATGTAACAATCTAGATAGCTTTTACGGTAGCGAGCGAGAGCTCCCAGAGTGCCATTTCCTGGAGGTAGGCTTGGGTCAAGGTTAAGACTAAAACTCAAAATCATGTTGTGAAATTTATTTCCTTCTCATTTATCCTGTTAACAAATCAGTCATAAATACAGTACACCACAGTACCCATTTATTTCACTGTGGATTTCAACGTACTAAATATGCAAATGAGCTTTTAGCTCTTAATATGGCATATCTAGCTAGCTGAGAATGCTCTGACAGCAGCCAAATATATATGTTTATTCTTTATTCTTTAGCTCTAGTTTCTGGTTTATTAAACTAGCTACATATCCCATCAGCACCAAAGCCAATTACAGAATGCATAATTCTACTTCTTCCTCTGTGGTTTTCCAGATATTCTGTGGGGAGTGGAATGGCCTAGGAGTCAGAGGATCTGGTTTCCAGACTCAGCTTTATAATACGCTACCTGTGAGACTTGGGACAGCACCATTCACTGCTTTAAGACTGAACTTCCTTGCCTTTAAAAGAGGGGTAATAGATGTTGCCCCTCACATTACAAATATGACCAATGAAATGGCATTCGTTAAAGCTCCTTGTTAACCATAAAGTTTGTCCAAAGGAAAGAGATGGATTTTCCATCCTTTTAGTCCTTCCCAGCCAGAAATTACTCTCAAGTTGTTGATACCCAATCCTGAACCAGGGTTGACAGCTAAATCAACAGCTTTAAAGTTAAGAAGAGCTTGGGTCTAAATTTGTAAATCTAGAAAATGGCACTTACAATAGGAGAGGCCTCCTGGTTTCTTCTAAATTAATGGTTCTCAACCTGGGGCAATGCCACCTCACTAAGAGGTATTTTGTATCGTCACAGGACACTGAGGGAGAAGGATGTTACTACAGCCTTTTGGTGGACTGGCATCTGGAATGTAAAACATCCTGCACTAGACAGAACAATGCTGCCAAATAAAAAATGTCCTGCCCAAAATGCCAGTAGCACTTCACCCCCACGAAAACACACTGTTCAAAGTAGTGTGCCGTTCCTGGTCCCTAATTCTCCAATTAATTCAGACAGAAAGTTTACTTTTCATTTCCTCCCTCAGATGAAATTCAGCCATGCTCATGTGAGGTTTGTAATAGTTCTGAACTACAGAAGCATAACCAGATTTTCAGTAAGTTTACCAATAATTAAAACAATGGGGTCAGAGATCAGTGGTTTTAAAATTGGCCCTCAGAAGCTTCTACAAGAAGCCCCCTCCAACCTCTGCAGGGGCAAGGATTCCCAGTAGGTTAATATGCTTATAATGTGGGGCCTAGCCTAAAGGCTGGCATATTTAGGGACACAAAATCAGTAAATCATGATTCTAAAACCACCATCTTTGCAATTTATTGAAGAAGCATTGTGATAAGCACTTGTTTTATGACAAGCATGGGTAGCTAGGCACTGGATATGAGACATAATCCCTGCCTCAAGTCACCAGTAATCGGAAAGTCACACAGATGTAAACCCCCACTAATTATGTATGCAGCATCACACATGTTGTAACATATTATGAGGGAGCCTCCAAGGAGAGACCAGGGAACTATTCACCTCCACCGAGGAAATTATAGTTGGACAGTGTCTTGAACGGTATATAACATTTTTTGAGGTGGATAAATGAGAGATAAAGCTATTTTAGAAAGGGGACCAGCATAAGCAAATGTTGGAGGTGTGAACAGAAATTACATATGTGCAGGCTGATGTGCTTACCTGGCTGGTGGGAGGTCATACTGGAAGGACTGGGAAACTTGAATACAAGCAGGCAGATGTATTTATTCAGTCAGGGGCTCATCCTTTGAATAGGGCTTTTATGAGTATCTTAGTAATAACATTTGAATTCAGAGTCCCATCTTACAACTAGAGGAAATCTCAGAAATCACCCTAGCGTCCTCTTTTTCCTATGGTGTTTTACAGTTGAAGTAGTTAAAACCCAGAGATGTTGAGTGATTTGCCCAAAGTCAGCTAGCAAATCTGTGGCAGTATAAGAGCTAGAGCCTAGTCCCTCCTCTCAGTTCATAGCATTTTGCCCTGCTCTGTACTGCCTTTGGGAATTTTAGCCGTCATGTGAGCATAACCCAATGTAACACACAAAGTGACTATTAAATCTTCATGAAGCTCAGGTTTTCCATTGCTCACTATGAAGCTGTACCACTGTTTCTTCATTACAAGCAGGTGATAGATAAGACCCTGAGCTGCTTCTACACAAGAGCAGTCGCTTCAGAAACAGACAGACAGTACACCAACACGTGAGCATGACATCCTTTGCCTGCCACACACATCCTCCCCTGCCTCCTCGTTTCAAACTGCCAGAGATTATGGAGTCACAGCCTGAACAGAAGGCATCTTAATCTCTGGTGGTTCTGTAAATAATATGCTGTTCATACTTGCATATAAATTATCACAGTCTCTCTATTTTCTAGATGAAGGAGGATTCAGAAAGATGAAGCTGCCTGCACACAGAGCACATCAGAGATAGGATTTCAGACTCCAGAGTTGCAGCCCTCTTTGTAACAGGGTTGAATTTTTCCCTCATCTGCATGCTCCTAATAATTTATCCAGGCTTATGGTCTTACATTTCACCTTATAGCCAAGTTAAGCTAGTCTCTGTATATTCAGGTTTCTGAGATCAATTATTTCTTACTTCCCTTTCTTTCTGGCCACTTTTCCTCCACTCTTCATTTAATAAGCATTTAATAGAAATCATCTACACTAATCCATTCAGTTTATGAGAATGGAAACTGAGACCCAGAGAGGTGTAGCCACTTGCCCAAGTTTACTCAGTTAAAAGTAGTTCTGTGACTAGATTCCCTGACTCGCAGTCCAGTGCTTTGCCTTCACACTATACTGCTATTTTCCCAGGAAAAATAACATGGCATTTTCCCACTCTCAGGCTCCCTTACTCCTTGCACAACCCCACAGGATGGATAGAAATGACTGATTGCATGTGCTCTGAGGTTCATTCCAGAACCTTGTTTAGAATGCCCACAACTTGTTATCCTTCATGCTGTATTGGTCCATCTGTCATATTAAGAAGCTGGTTAGGAAGGAGTCTGACATACTTTCTGGTCTAGAGGATATTTGTGATCTATGCCACCACTCACATAGTGGTTACTTGAGGGAGAGGGGTGTTACTACAGGAAGTAACAGGAAGTTACTCAGTAACAGGAAGTGTGCTCAGGAAGAAAGAGGGCAGAGTCCATGACTCCCATCATTTGAGAATGAGGCAAAGCTCACCCAAAACTTACTGTAAGTGGCAGGATATTAGATTCATAATCCCAGAGACCAGGCAGTTGGGCAATTAGATGGATTTAAGCAAGATTGGGAGTGGCCAAGAAAGTGAAAAAAGATAACTCCCAAACCATGTCTGCTTCAGGGGCAGGGTATTTGCCTGGATTGATCACCATGATGCATTTCATTAGTGTAGACAAAGATCACATTAATAAAAGATTTCTTAAATCAATGGAACTAAAATTTTCCATTTATGTCACTTCTCAGGAATCATGTTAAGACAAAACCAGATTGTATTTCAGTAAAGATTATATTGAAAAGAGAAGCAAGTAAGACGAGAGAGATATGCCAGAACTAGCTTCTTAGGTAGGGCTTTATAGGGTCACGATTGTCTCACAAGCTGATCGGGCTAATTAGATATAGAAACTTGATTTTATCAGTTCTATCAAGAGTGATCCAGCTCTGAAAAATTTAGCCATGCTCCCCAGGTCCCAAGAAACTGGTTTGTTAGCTATATGCCAATATAGCCACATATAATAGTAGATGCTTTTAAGTGTGGCCCAGGCTATTTTCTTCCTAATAGTGGGATAGTGTGAAAACCAAATGAGTGGTCAAACATAACCTGTTAGCACAATATCAGGATTAACGGGGTTGGACAGAAAGTCTGATGAAGTGTGCCATTCAGGCTGCAACAGAGACAAAAGAATGCTTCCAAATTCCACCCAAGGACAATTTTCAGGTTACTAGAATAGTCGTGGCCTTCAAAAAGGGGTCTTGTTCCCTCTGTTTCCCTAGTAGTGAAGAAACTGGCAAATTATTTTGGTAAAAGATGGAGACTAGGCCGGCCATGGTGGCTCATGCCTATAATTCCAGCACTTTGAGACACCAACGTGGGCGGATCAACTGAGGTCAGGAGTTCGAGACCAGCCTGACCAATATGGAGACACCCCCATCTCTACTAAAAAATACAGAAAAATTCGCCAGGCCTGGTGGTGCATGCCTGTAATCCCAGCTACTCAGGAGGCTGAGGCAGGAGAATCACTTGAACCTGGGAGGTGGAGATTGCCATGAGCCAGGATTGTGCCATTGCACTCCAGCTTGGGCAACAAAAGTGAAACTCTATCTCAAAAACAAACAAAAAATATTGGAGACTTGATCTAGTCTCTATGCAGCTCCCATCTTCTCTTAGAGGTCCCCATCTTCTCTTAGGGTGTACTCTAGGTGTGTTATAATACTCAACTCATAGCCTATCTGATTTATATCAGGGACATCTTGTCCAAAGCCCCTAACCAGATCTTTGAACTCTTGGGCCTAATTCTCTGCTAAAGCAATGAAGATAGACCTGTAAAGTCATTCTTATTATCCATGTACTTGTATAAGATCCATTACGATTAGTCTGCTTCTAAGAAAAATTTTTAATTGTGGAGGAACTATATAGATGGTGAGAATTATTGTCTCAGATGGCATGGCACTTGAATCTTATATTAGTGACTATCTTGTATTGGTCTTCTTTAGAGAGTTCTGGTAGATGCCACTGATTACCCACCAATAATAAATAAACCATCTGAGTGGTTGGTTATTTCCATAAGGGACATATCTCTTGTATTTTGTACTAATTCTATTTATTTCATTTCAGAGGGCACTATGATCTGGCCTTACTCTGAGTGTACCTGAGTTTGGTATATCCTTGTCAGTAATCTCCATGGTGGACCCTGACATTTGAAACTGTATCTGTTAGTCATTCTCACTACAGAAAACAGTCATGGGGTGACTATGACTCATCTACAAAACACTGAAGAAACAGACTCCCAAGAGGTTTTTTAAAAAATCGTGCAACATTGTTACCTCTAAAAGAGGCCAAACAACCATTTTGACTATTTTTATTTTCCCCTTGAGCTGACTGATTATCCTGATTCCAAGTAGGAACAAACTATACAGACAGCTTGGGATTCATTCTAGATTCTGTCCTAGTCACAAAGACATTTGACACACTTTCTATTCCAGCATCACAATGCAGAGGAAGAAATATCTGAATGAGTAAAGACTAGCATGCCAGAAATAAATTCCTAATATAGACAACTGAAATATGCCAGTAGAAAATCTAACTATCAAAACAGAAAAAGAATTCCCTGTTTCAATACTGTCTTAGTAAATAGCCTCTGTTCTTCCTTTCTACCCCCAAGTCTATTTCAACCTACAGTTATAAATACTCTGATCCCATTACAGCACATAAAGAATCTAGAGAAAACTTGTCATTTGAGTACTATGACATCATCTCTTTACACGATTCCAATATAACAACTTACTGAGTGCTTTTCTTAAACTCAAGAATAATTAGACAGCTATATCATAATAACAATAATAATAGTAATCACTCACATTTACTCTTTTAATCATATAAAGGAGATATATTATTCTCATTTTACAGATGAGGATTATAAAATTTGAATGACTGGTCCAAGTTCTCACAGCCAGTGAGGGTTAGAGTCAAGATTCAAAGACCATGCCATCTGATACCATGATCCTCACCATCTATACGATGCATCTGCAATTTAAAAATTCTCCCAGAAGCTGACCAATCCTAATGGATCTTATACAAGTATATGGATAAGAAGAATGACTTTGCAGGTCTCTCTTCATTGCCTTCGCTGAGAATTAGGCCCAGGAGTTCAAAGACTTGGTATGGGACTTTGGACAATCTTACTTTTTCTAGGACTCAGTCACTACATCTAAGAAAGAAATAATAGCTTTTTAGTCATTTAGTTACTCATTAATTCATTCAACATATATACTAAAAACTGAAGCTGTAATGGGAGAAAAACAGACTAGGAAGAGTTAATAAAGATAGGAACCATTGTCTTGAGTACTGTTGCTAAAATAAAAACAATATGAAGTCCCAGCTGCCTCGGGTATGTGGAAGATCATCTTGAAGATTTGTTGTTTTGGTTTAGTTTTTTTCATCAGTGAAGTTATTTGAATTTGTTTCATGTAACTGTCAAGGAAACAAAATTACAGGCTCTATGACCAACGTAATATAACTTACTGCTTACAAAAACAAAGGTCTAGATCCTCAAGGCTCCTATGAGTGGTTTGTGAAAGACAGATTTGCCCTAAACTGTCAGCAATACATGCTACCTCTCTAGACTTAAATTAATATTCTAGAAGCTCAAGATGTATCTATATGTGCCAGGAACTCATTTCTTTCAGTGAAGGCTCAGATTGTTTGATTACCCCAAAGCAAGAACATAGTACATGAAGACTAATAAGCTGTAATGCAAGAACTGATGGCAGAAGGGATATTTATTAAACAAAACAGAATTGGGGTTTTTGAAAGGAAGGCAAATAATTTGAAAGGCCATTTTGTTCTGTTTAAGAGCGTTCTAAATCTTAATCTTGCTGACGGACTGGAATATATTAGGGAAACGTTGAGTGAGAGAATGAAAAAGAAAATTAAGTCAACAATAAAAGAAGGGGTGATGAATAAAAAAAAATCAGCTGTTGGGTACAATGCACACTATTTGGGTGATGGGTGCAGTAAGGCCCAGACTTCACCACTAAACAATTTATCCATGTAACCAAAACCACCTGTACTCCTAAGGCTATTGTTGGGGGGAGGAGTTGGAGAAAGAGTATCAGAAAAAGAGAAAAGAAATTACATTCATTTTTAAATATCTTTCATCCTTGTAAAAGTTAGGATAGAAGACACAGGGGCATTTGCTGATCAGTACAAAGTGAAAATGCATCTCATTCCCCACAGTGAAAGACTTTCCCAGTGTCCAGGCTTGGAAGTGAGAAGTACATATAAATAAATAGTTGCCTCTTTCTCCATTTTGAATCATTCAATTTGTTGACAATTTTCAGAAATCACTTACAAGAGATATCATAATAAAGCCATTAACTAATGGATCCCAACTGCACCAAGCCTAGAGACCTAATTTACATACAGGAAACTATTTGGATTCTCTCTCTTTCTCTCTCTCTCTCTCTCTCCCTCTCTCTCACTCTCTTTCTTCTTTTTTGTGGGGGTTGGGGGACAGGGTCTCACTCTGTTGCCCAGTACAGTGGTTCAATTATGGTTACTGCAACCTTGACCTAGAGGTGCTCAACTGATCCTCCCACCTCAGCCTCCCGAGTAGCTGGGACAATAGGCATGCACCACCACACCTGGCTAACTTCTATATTCTTTTGTGGGGACAGGGTTTTGCCATGTTTCCCAGACTGGTCTCAAACTCCTAGGCTCAGACAATCATCTGCCTTTCCCTCCCAAATTGCTGGCGTGAGCCACTGTGTCTGGCCTACTATTTGGGCTTTTAAGGTGATTTTCCCCTCTTTAGACAAGGAACATCAAGGCTTTCCTACCATAAGACCAAAGGCAAACCAAAAAATCAAAAGAAAATGAGTCATTAGAAAATAAAATAAATTTACCAGCCTAATCTCAGCTTGTATGCAAGGGCCAATTTCTAATTTTAAATGCAGGACTATATTAGCTGTAAATGAATGTTTAAGGTGTAACTTGTAGCATGACTGCATCATATCTCTCAGGGTGGTCTATTTCAACTTTGCTTTAAATGTTAAAGCAGAAGTCTTGGCTTTGGGGGTTTGTTTTGTTTTGTTTTGTTTTTCTTTTTCTTTTTCTTTTTTTAACTTAAGTATAAGGTGATCCTCACCAGAATTTGTTTTGGGCTCAGCTGCTTGCAGTTTTTTAGAGAAGCATTCTATTATAAGCTCAGTGGCTGTATAATAAGATAAGTGAAACTCATCTCTCCTGGACCTTGACTGCTGAACTAAGAGATTTGACTTTAAGCCACCAGCAGTGGGAGCCACCAAAGGTGGTTGTGACCAGGACAGTGAAGGAAGGTTCTGACAACAGTGAGTGGGATGGGTGTGGCAGGAAAGAAACAAGAGACAGACAGAGAGAAGCTGAAAATAGAGAGTCAAGTCAGGAGATTAAACCAAAAATTATGCAAGAAAAAGAACATTTCATAGCTGTAGAATCAGGGCCCATCGTTGCTATTTGTTGGCTGATGTGGAAACACGTCACTGACATCTTGCTGGAGAAGAGCTCAGCTCTGACTTCAAACACTAAGGAGAAGGATGACCTCTCCTCTCCTTGGCTTTACACCTGACTCCAGCCGCCCTGCTTTTACTCTCAGCTGAAAAGACTCCTCCACTTACGATAAAAGGGTTGGCAGAAATGAGCAGAGGTACAGAGACGGAGAAAAACCAGACGAGTTTTGCATGCCTGGAACCAAAACAATGCTGAGGAAGGACCCGGAGGGATGGAGCAGGGCAGTGGTTTCAGCACAGCCCTCCCTCACTGTGTTAGCCTCACCTCACACAGGTCCCTTTGCTGCTCTGGGCCTGAAATTCCTCCTCTATAAGACAGAAGGGCAATCACAGATGATTGCCATGGTTCCTTTAGGCTGGAAAATTTATAATATCAGTAACATATTATTAATTTAAAGATGCATCACATGGATCATATTCAATTCAATCTAATTCCACTATGAGCCACTCCATAAAATGCCAAAGATCCTGAGGGTGTGCTTTCCTCAGTTTATCTTTCTACCTTTCATTTCTTGTTTTTTCCATTACTCTCCAATGCGGTATTTTCCCCCTCTTCCACTTGTTTTTTCATTTTCTAGTGATAGCAAGGAAGGGGCCATTCAATAGGACAAGAAGCTGAGATCATCTGTTTATCCACAGGACAAGGAGGAGCCAAGGCCCAGCCAGCCAGCTCTTTCCCACACTGTTCCGCTGGTGACCCTCAACACTACACCAGCACGAAGAGGAAGTCAAGCTCAGCCTCCCCCTGACACTTTTTTTCATCCTTTTCTTCACCAAGCTGGAGGCTTCCAGATGTCATTGACAACTCTTCTCCTCACTCCCTATAGGCCCATCAAGGTGACTTGTCACTCCCTCTTCCTAGGAAAAGTATCAATGAGGGAGACAATCTGCACAAATCTTGTTCTAGCTTAGCTTGAAAATAACCACCATCCACACATGCACATGAACACATACAGTCCCCAGCCTTTTATCTGCAACTGCCTCTATTTAACTTTAGCCTGCTTAAATCCAGCAGATCAGCAGAACCATGGCAGCCCCACTCCCAAGGAAACGACTAGACCCTGATTAGTCACTTCTCTCCTACTCCCCTTAGCTACTACTGCGTTTGAGAACCATCACCTCCTTGCATTTTTTATATCAGCTAGAGAAGAGCTCAGGCAGGGTCTCCTCTACCTTGCTACCCTACTCTCCCCGACCCCCGCCAGGCCAGGGATTCCCACTCAGGGCTTGCATATCTCAACTCCTATGCAACTTGGTTCTCTTTCTTGTGAAACAACTGAAGTTGCCTTGAAATTTTTAGGGCAGAACACAGAATCTATTTATCCTGGTCCTCAAAGCTTACAGAGACTAGAGATTTCCTTCTAACAATCAAGGCTTCTGTAGCTAGAACCAGATTATTTAATTTCTAGAAGTCCTAAAACAAAACAAAACAAAACAAAAACCCACTCACTTCTCAAAATAGGCCTACAGGGCCTGAATCTACATAAAGCCCAAAGTAGGAAAGACAGGCAAGACTTAGTTGCCAAACAAGTGCTAAAGAAAGTGCAAGTTACGTTAAAATTAGAGGTAGCAGTTGGTCCACCCCCATCACCTAGAGTACTGACAACACTCTGTTTTAATTTGTATGCTCCAGGCACTTCATATACGTTAACACAAATTAGGGCAACAATCCAACAAGGTGGATATTATCCTCATTTTTTAGATGAAGAAACCAGTGCTTAGAAAGAATATACACTTGTAACAGGTAGGCCAAAGACTGTAACACAGACTTGTCTGACTTCAGAGACTTTGTAGAAAGCTACCTTGCCTCTGCAAAAGGATAAACTGCTCAAACCTAAACTTCATGAAATAAAACCAAAGTCAATAAACTGGAGGGAGACCCCTCTGTTACGGTGCCACTGCCTCTAACTAGCAGCATGACCCTGGGCACACCTTTCGGGTTTCAGTTTCTTTGTCTATGAAATGAGAGTGTCAGATCCAATTATTTCTTCCAGCTCCAGCGCTAGAGAGTGTGCTTTCTAGTTCCCGCATGCCTCCTCGGTGAGCAAGGGACCAGCAGCTACAATCTAAGCTCAGCACAACAGATCTCTAACAACCGGAAGTGCCTCTTCAGAGGCTCTGGAAATGACAGAATTATTTTCTGTTCCCCAGTGAGAACCTATAATTTCTATGACTGCAGTTCCCCGCTGGTCAGGGCTGGCTTAGGTAACATTCACTGCTGTTTAGTACCCAGCCACTCCACGACACTCTCTGGAGGATCTGTGCTCCATACTTGTCACACATGGGTTTAAAGGGGTGGTGACTCAAAAGTGAAATGGGGAGAAAAGATAAATATTATACACCCACACAGAGCTCTTTATATGAAGATCCATCACTAGAACATAATAGTAAGGCTGGAATTATTTACTGATAAGGATTCATTATTTAATAAAAGAAATCACCAGGATTTCTATCAGTAGTGTGTTCACAGTTCATCAAACACTGAATGTGGTGGAGAGATAAATACGAAATCTAATGTACTATGAATCGATGCTAACCACATGCAGATTAAAACCAAAGAGGGTGCACGTATTATTTAATGTGAAAATAGGATACTCTGCAAAACTTTGCTTTACACACAACCTTTAAGGCCAGTGTTTGTTGAACTGATGTGAGTGCATCTTTTTTGCAGCAGGAGGCCCAGCAATATAAATCTTTGCAAATGGGCAGGATGCACACTGGTAAGAGAGGGAGAGGGAGGTGAAGGTGACATGTGAGAGAGCAGATGTGTGCATAGACAGGCATCATGGTGGCAAATATTGCATTGACTTTTTTAAAAATGGAAGGGTGTTGATAAAAGAGACAATGACACTTGATGCAATTCTTCAAGTTAACCAAAAAGAAGCTTCACCTAAGCCATCTAGAATATCAATAGGGCTCCTTCGGTCAGCACATTAACCATTAAAGGGAGTTTTACAGGTGAAAAACTAATATTTCTTGGCCAGGCACAGTGGCACACACCTGTAATCCCAGCATTTGGGAAGTCAAGGATGGCAGCTGACTTGAGGCCAGGAGTTTGAGACCAGTGTGGCCAACATGGCAAAACCCCATCTCTACTAAAAATAGAGAAATTAGCCAGGTGTGGTGGCATGCACCTGTAGTCCCAGCTACTCAGGAGGCTGAGGCATGAGAATCGCTTTAACCAAGGAGGCAGAGGTCACAGTGAGCTGATACCGTGCCACTATATTCCAACCTGGGTGACAGAGCAAGGTTCTGCCTCAAAAAAAAAAGTAATAATAATAATATTTCTTATAACAAGGCTGCAGCTAAACAATGATAGGAACATTGGGAAATCTCGTTGCTGCCTCTGTGGTTTACCATGTCCCAATTTATATTTTTTTAATTTTTTAATTTCCATAGGTTTTTGGGGAACAGGTGGTATTTGAGTACATGAGTAAGTTCTTTAGTAGCAATTTGTGAGATTTTGGGGCACCCATCACCCAAGCAGTATACATTGAACCCAATTTGTAGTCTTTTATCCCTCACCCTTTTCCCACCCTCCCCACTGAGTCCCCAAAGTCCATGGAATCATTTTTATGCCTTTGCATCCCCATAGCTTAGCTCCCACTTATGAGTGAGAACATACGATGTTTCATTTTCCATTCCTGAATTACTTCACTTAGAATAATTGTCTCCACAAGGTCTCACTGTTCCCCAGGTTTGTGTTGAACTGTTGGGGCTCAAGCAATCCTCCCACCTCAGCCTCTTGGAGTGCTGAGATTACAGGCATGAGCCACCCCACCCCCGGCCTTCAGTGTTGAATTTTAAAAGTTCTTGATACATTCTGGATATTAGATTCTTATTAGGTATACAATTTGCCAAGTTCTTCCTCCCATTCTATGTGTTGCCTTTTCACTTTCTTTATGGTGCCTTTTGAAGTATCAAAGTTTTTAATTTTGAAGTCCAATTTATCTCCCTTTTCTTTGGTCACTTGTGCTTTATGTGTTACAGCTAAGAAACCATTGCCAAATCCAAAGTCACAGAAATTTTTATCTATGTTTTCTTCTAAGAGGTTTATGGTTTCAGCTTTTATTTAGGTATCTGATTTATTTTCATGTAACTTTGGTGTATGTGCGAGGTAAAGGTCCAACTTCATTTTTTTTGCATGTGGCTATCTAGTTGTCTGAGCATGTAACTGACTTCTTAATATATAGCTTGGTTGAAATCTGCTTGAGCAAATGAAAATAAATAATGTATTTGATGGAAGAAAAAAGAATAATTTTCTGCAATCCCATCCAGGTTGCTGTGAATGCCAAGAATTCATTCTTTTTTATGGCTGAGTAGTATTCCATTGTGTATATATACCACAGTTTCTTTATCCACTTGTTGATTGATGGGCATTTGGGCTGGTTCCACATTTTTGCAACTGGCAAACTGTGCTACTATAAACAGGCATGTGCAAGTATGTGTTACATATAATGACTTCTTTTCCTCTGGGTAGATACCCAGTAGGGGGATTGCTGGATCAAATGGTAGATCTGCTTTTAGTTCTTTAAGGAATCTCCACACTGTTTCCCATAGTGGCTGTACTAGTTTACATTACTACCAGCAATGTAGAAGTGTTTGCTTTTCACTGCATCCATGGCAACATCTATTATATTTTTATTTTTTGATTATGGCCATTCATGCAGAAGTGAGGTGGAATCACATTATGGGGGTTTTATTTGCATTTCCCTGATCACTAATGATGTTGAGCATTTTTTCATATGTCTGTTGGCCATTTGTATATTTTTTTTTTGAGAATTGCCTATTCATGTCCTTAGCTCACTTTTTGAAAGGACAGTTTGTTTTTTTCTTTCTAATTTGTTCGAGTTCGTTGTAGATTACGGTATTAGTCCTTTGCCAGATGTATAGATTGTGAAGATTTTTCTCCCACTCTGTGGGTTGTTTACTGTGCAGTCATGTCCTGATCTACAAACAACACATTATCAACAATACCCCATGGATAGCTTTTTAAAGTTTTTACCACTTTTCCATGTAGCATTTTTCATTTAATCCTTGTCATAACCCTGTAGGGTAAGCAGAGCAGATAATGCCTCATTTTGTAGACAAAGAAACTGAAGTTCCCAAAGGCAGAATGATACATCTAAAGACACACAACTTTTCTACAACAGAGTAGTCTAAAACCCTGGATTTTTGACTCCTAATCCAGTATTCACTCCATGACACCCCAATAGGACCTGAGGCTTAAAGCACCACCAACCAAAGCAGTCTAAGTGGAAAACAGCATAAGTGTTTTGAACAAAAATACACACACACAGCAATTACCCAGACTGGGGAGTTTGTGGATCAATTGAAAAATATTTGTTGTAAGAAACTTGCTAGGTTCTATGTTAACTCTGACAAAGACTGGAACATGAGTCCTGTCCTCAGGGAACTGACAACTGTGGGTGAGGCCTAGACTGTGAAGGGACTTCAGGCCACAAAATGCATTATCAGAAGTAATAATCATATCAGTTTAGAACCAGAGAATGAGGAGAGGAAAGAGTCAGAAGGAAGAAGTGGAGGCAGGTTGCTGCCACTCAGGGTGAGGGGAAGAAGGAGTTATAAGAGCCTGGAAAGGGTACTAATGTGGGGGAGTTGTGTCTTTTCTGCTCTGTGTTATTATAAGTTCCAGACGTGGTGAAAGTGGTTATATATGTGACTGAAACAATGCAATTCATAGGCTGAATTAAAATAACTCAAAGATTAATTGGAGATATTTTTCATTGGAAATGAAAAACATTGTCCAACTATGCTCAGGATTTTCTTCTGTTGTTGAGAAGAGTTACAAATGCCAGGCCACATTTTGTTCTCACTGTTGTTTTCCATGAACCAAAACCTTGGTCCATTCCATACAGATTATGAAGAGATCTATAGAGAGGCAATGCTTATTTTTTCTGCACATCCTCACTAGCACCTAGTGTTATCAGACTTCAAAATTGCTGCTTAAATAATAAGTTTGAAGTAGCTTCAAATGGATTTAATTTGTATCCCTCTGATGACTCATGAGGACTTTTCATGTGTTTTTTGACCATATGAATTTCCTTTACTGTGAGTTGCTTGTTCCTAACTATTGCCCATTTTCTGCCATATTGTTTGCTTTTTATCTTATACATCTGTAGGAATTTTAAAATACATATTATTTATACTAGTCTTTTGTTGATTATATGCTTTGAATATTATTCTCTAGGTCTCTGGCTTTTCTTTCTTTCTCTCCTCCCCCTGCCTTTTAAGTTCAGTTTATTAATGATGTCAGGGACATTTACAACTAACAGACTTATCACTCTCCTGACAGAATTCTAAACTTGAGAAATGAAATTTTTCTTTCTGATGAAAACAGGTTTTCAGAAACTTAAATTTAAAATGATAGAATTACTTGAGCAATAGACCTCCTGTGCTGTTTCTCTCCACCCTGATAGCTAATGTAAGGTCTGCTTCAAAAGGGAATTTAATTGGGATTACGCTTTAAGTCACTCATTTCTTATAAAATTATTGATGAAAAACATTTACCAAAAATAAAAGAGCTATGGGATTTTCTTTATTCAATAACACTGTGTCCTTCCAAAAATATTTGGTAAAGACAACCAGGCTAGAGAGGTGGCAAAGCCTGAGCCAGTCTTCCTCACCTGCAAAAACCCATTGGACAGAGAGTGGTTTTATTTGGTTGCTAACTACACAACCAAATACAGGTACGTGGGACCCCAGTTTCATTGTGTGAGACTGGGGTCCTGCATACTGAAGCCAACTTCAGTGTAACTTCGCAAATTCAAGAGAGAGCAAAAGATAAAAAAGAGGGAAAGGAAGAGAGTGACCAATAAACTGTATTATGTCAGTTCAATCTATTGGGTTTTTTGTTTTGGTTTTTTGTTTGTTTGTTTGTTTGTACAAATGGAGTCTTGCTCTGTTGCCCAGGCTGGAGTGCAGTGGTGCAATCTCAGCTCACTGCAACCTCCGCCTCCCAGGTTCAAGCAATTCTCCTGCCTCAGCCTCCCAGGTAGCTGGGACTACAGGTGTGCACCACCACTCCTGGCTAATTTTTTGTGTTATTAGTAGAGACGGGGTTTCACCATTGGCCAGGCCGGTCTCAAACTCCTGACCTCGTGATCCACCCGCCTTGGCCTCCCAAAGTGCTGAGATTACAGGCGTGAGCTACCTCGCCCAGCCTGGGTTATTTTTTAATCCAAGTATCAGAATTAGTAACTTTAAAAGAAAAACTATGGCATTTAATTAGAACATGGATTAATCAATATCTCTTTCTTGAATAATGCAAATTAATGAGTGTTCAAGGGTGAAAATAAATTTGCTAGAGAAAAAGACACTGAACAAAAAATCACATTGTGACTGTTGCATCTCTTACATAAAAATATTTTAAAACTAATAATAGTAGATGTGTTAAAATATTATAGATCTTTCTCCCACTTAAGAAATTTTCGCTATAATGATAGTCAATTATTACTTTTATAATAACAAAATCTTTAAGGAAAGCAGGTAGCATTATATTTCTGAAATCAATTAGCTCTTCTGACAGAGGAATATCTTTTCTAATATTTAGAAGACAATCACTTAAGAAATCAGTTTTAACTTAATAACAATTCACCTCTCTGAAACACAAAAAAATACGTTTTATATTTTGTTCCCTGAAAAAAATCTAAAAGTTGACACGACCTTTTGAAACCACAAATGTGCTGTTTAACTTGTCCTCTATCAGCTTAATACTGGCAATTGACAGGAACATATTAAGCAATAGTTTTGTGGGGAACAAGTTTGGAAAGCCCTGTCTGGTATGGTGGGTTTTGTGAAGCAGGTTTTCATGCAGCTGGATTCCTACATAAACCTCCCACCACAGTCACTTGGCCAGGCAGTTACCAGCATGAAAATAAGCAGTTTACATTCTTCGGTTAAGCAGACCCACACACACAAAAAAACTACTGATACCAGGACTAAGCCCTATTATAACAGGAAGAAACAACCACCTCTTCTGCTTAGGTGTAAGCAGAAGCTTAAACAAGCCATTTTTATACTATAACCTCACATTTATAGCCAGCAAAAGAGCCCAGTCATTGAAATCAAATCCAGCTTTGTAATTCTCCATTCAGAATGACACTGTAGGAAAAAATCATGTTTCATTCTGTCATTTGACATTTTTCATATGAAGTAGGTGTGTTTCCTATTTGAATTTCAGCCTCACACTCTTATTACTGAGCTACTCACAACCACCACGGTGATGTGAAAATAAAACTGGCTATTTTTCCAGATACTTTGGTGCACAGAACACAGCAAGTCAGAAGTAGAATGGGCTTTCGAACTTGAGAATTGTACACCTGAAAGAGAGTTTAACTAGTTAACCCCCTCCACCCTGCCCTTTTATTTTCTAAATTGAGAATACCAAGGTTCAGAGCAGTGCTCCCTAAAGCTGCAGTCCCGCCTGGGAGGGCTGACTGACCAGATCCACTTCCTCGGGCTGCTGTACGACGAGGGCATCCGGCAGCTGCAGCCCCAGAGCTCAGACACGTCTGTGGTGCTGTCCATGGACAGCAGCCGCTCCCGGACACGGGCAGCCTCATCGCTGAGGCAAAGGCGCCGGCCGAGGAGATCGCCTACGGCGGCCGGGCTGGGGCTGAAAGCACGCGCCAGACCGAGGATGAGGAGCTGCAGGCGCAGGCTGGGAAGCCCGGGGATGGCCTGCGGCGCACAACAACTGAGACCTGCGGGGTGAACGGAACGTCAGCGGCTCCAGGCGGAGACTGAGGGCCTCAAAGGCCAGAGGCTTCCCTGGAGGCCGCCATCGCGGATGCCGAGCAGCGTGGGCAGCTGGCCGTC
>NW_016107602.1:343932-405304 GCF_001604975.1 Cebus imitator
TTGAGACAGAGTTTCACTCTGTTGCCTAGGCTGAAATGCAAGGGCACAAACTCGGCTCACTGCAACCTCCATTAGTTCAAGCAATTCTCCTGTCTCAGCCTCCCATCTAGCTGGGACTACAGATGTATGCCACCATGCCCGGCTAATTTTTTGTATTTTTGGTAGAGACGGGATTTCACCATATTAGCCAGGATGGTCTCCATCTCCTGACATCATGATCCGCCCACCTCGGCCTTCCAAAGTGCTGGGATTACAGTCATGAACCACCACACCCAGCAGAGCACCACTTTTTCAATGAGACTTCCATTCATCCATTTATTATTACTTTTGTTACAAAGGTTGTGATGAGAGTGGCGGAGAGCCTGGTAGGCCATATTTCAGTGAGAATAATGTAGATCTCAAAATAATTCACCTGAAAAAACTAACGAAGTGGCTTTCTTCAGTGTGTGTATGTCTGTCTATGGTAGGCGAAAATCAATACCTTGTTCCTCTGGATTTTCTGAGGAATGCCTAAATGGGCCCTGTGTTGAGATTCTGCTAATAAAATACACATGCAGAAAACAGGCTTTTACGGCAACTCAACGTTCTCTGTGCTGATGTTGAAAAACAGTATTAGTGCCCTCCTCAAAGAATAACCCTGAATATCCAACTTTTTTGTTGTCATCCAGAGTACATGAGGCCTAAGTGATTTACTGAATGTACCTTACAATAATAGCTGTGACCATTAAAAACCCTACTATCACAAGGAGCCCTGCATATATCATCCCATTTAGCCTTGCCGCTAAACCTGCAAAGTAGACGTGATTAACGGTATTTACAAAAGATCTGAAATTTAGAAAGGCTAAGGTACTTGCCCAAGTTTGCACAGAGGAAATTAAAGTCAAAGCTAAAGCCAAAGCCATTCCCACTTCACCATATTGCCTCCAGACAGCGAGACCACAGTCCTTATCTAAGTTGCAGACCATTCTAAGCCCCACAGAAAACAAGTTTGCCATATAAGGAATGGGCTGTGATTCCAACTATTTATGAGTATCATATCTTAGATACATGTTAGCTAAGGTCTGAAAGTACAAAAACCATAGCATCTCATTGCAAACAGGTGATATAATTGAGCACCTTCATTTTCAAAAGAAGAAACTGAGGCCCAGGAAGGTAAACTATCTTTTAGCACAATCAACATTTGTGGTGCACCCACTATGGGTGGAACTTTGTGCCTGTTTGTACATTTAGTAGGGGAGATGATAAAGAAACTATGCCAATTATTAAAGTAATGAGCAGAAGAGTTGTAAGGCACCATCTTCTAGGAATCTCTTCTAAGCAAACATCAAAGATGTTGTCAGATTTATATGCAAACAAATTTATTGTAGTATTATTTATAATAGTCAAAACTTGATAGAAACATAAATGACTAGGGCGGGCGCAGTGGCTCACATCTGTAATCCCAGCACTTTGGGAGGCCAAGGTCAGGAGTTCGAGACCAGCCTGACCAACATGATGAAACCCCGTGTCTACTAAAAATACAAAAATTAGCCGGGCATGGTACAGCATGCCTGTAATCCCAGCTACTCAGGAGACTGAGGCAAGAGAATCCCTTGAACCCGGGAGACGAAGGTTGCAGTGAGCCAAGAGTGTGCCATTGCACTCCAGCCTGGGCAACAGAGCGAGACTCTGTCTCCAAAAAAAAAAAAAAAAAAAAAAAAAAAAAATCAAAAAAAAAAAAAAAAAAAAAAAAATCAAAAAAAAAAAAAAAAAAAAAAAAACCATAAATGTCTAAAAATACCAACATGGATAATTACATCAATTATGTCACTATGGTCATGTGCTGTATAATGACATTTGAGTCAACAAGCTGCATATACAACCACGGTTCCATAAGATTATAATACTATATTTTTACTATAACTTTTCTGCATTTAGATACACAAATACTTACCACCCTGTTCCCATTGCTTCCAATATTCAGTACCATCACATGCTCTACAGGTTTGTAGCTAGCCTAGGTGTATAGTAGGCTGTACCATCTGGGTTTGTGTGAGTACACTCTATGATGCTTGCACAATGATGAAATTGTCTATGGAAGTATTTCTCAGCGCATAGCCCCATCATTAAGTAATGCATGACTGGATATAGTGGAACGTTGAACAACTATTCAAATCATATTTTATGAGAATGTTTTAACCATCTGAGCAAATGTTATCAATATAATGATAAATGAAAACAGCAGGCTACAATATTGTATATACCGTTTGAGCATAATTTCAGACTATTTCAACCAAAATGTTAACAGTGGCCAATTCTAAGCAATGGGATATGGGTGATTATTATTTTCTTCTTCGCACTCCCTATATTTTCCAAATTATCCACAAAGAACGTGTATAACTTTCATAATTAGCTAAACAAGCAATATTTTTTTACAACTGCTTGGCAACCTCTTCGTAGATTACTTTCCGCTGGAGCCATCTTCAAGTAAGGGACTATAAGTAAGGAAAAACAGATGAGGGCAAATAACCTAAGGACATGAACTTCATTCTTTTTGCATCAGGGCATTGTTGAAGGCTCCTGAGCAAAGACATAATAACCACAGTTGGGCTAATGAGGGGGAACATCTGCCACGGGGCAGAGAATGGGGAAGAAGGGACTGAAAGCAGAGGCCAATCAGGCTGTGACTGCAGTGGTCAGGGAGGCTGTGTCTCATGAAGGCTGAAGCAGGTGAATGCTGTGGGAAGAGAGAAAGGGACTGTGTCAGAGACATCGCAAAGGCCTAGTGCCGGCTGTTTGTAGAGATGAAGGAGAAGCCACCCAGCTGGGAAAAGGAAATGCTGAACATCAGTTACAGTGTGCAATTTCAACATGGCCCCTGGGACTTTGTACTGAATAAATGAAACATAGGCATGGAGGAGAAAATGTGAATTAATAAACCTTCTACACGAACTATTTCTCCTTAGCTTAACAAACCAGGAGCTGCCATCTGACTCATGGTTAATTTCATTCTGGTCATTCTGAATTGCATTACTGACATCATGGCTGTGCAGTGGAAGATGTAATAGAATCAATACTCTAATCACTCCTAGCCATGCGCAGCACGGTTCCCGGACAGAAAAGAAGAGCTGGCAAATGCCTCAACATTTATTGTTTTCCTCTTTTTCTTGCTCTTGCCCATTTTTTTTTCTTTTTTAGCTCTACAATTGCAGTTTTCCCTAACAACTGACTATCAGAGTCACACCAAGGAGGGCTTAAAACTACGGACAGAAACAAAGCTACTAGAAACATGTACATTGAAATATTCACAGTGCCATCTGTAGGCAGTGGAATTCATGGTAATGGGTATTGCTTCTTTCTATTTAGCCATGTTTCTTAAGACTCTTCCAATTAATGTGCATTAAATTTTGGAAAGAGAAAAAAGGTAATTTTAAAAAGTCAAACCATGCAAAAAAAAAAAAAAAAGTTTTTTTAACAGTGGCTGGGGCACCAGAACTACAATGGGAACATTGGTGTTTATGGTTGAGTCCAGTGCCAATGTTGGCAAGCAAGTCACTTAAACATAGCAGCTGCAACTCAGACAAACCTATTCTTCCACCTGTTCTCATTTTAGAGACCTCTGCACTATGGCTCCTGTTAGATCCTAGGGCTTCTTCATCTGTTCATGCCTCGGCTCATCCTCCACTGGACATTTCCACCATCCTTGAACATCTCACATGGGGTATTTGAATCTTAAACTGCCTCTTTCCTTATAGACATAAAAGCTTTGCCCGATTAAAGAATTCCTACTATTTGGCAGCCTTTCTATTGTTGCAATTATAATGACAATGTTACTGTTTTGAACTTGGAGCTTCCCTTACTCCCGAAAATTACACATACAGATTGCCTATCATCTCAGATAAGGACATATGTAGCATATAAACAAATGTTAATACATCTTTATGAGCTGCAAGGCTAATCAATGTCTTAGAAGAACTAGAACAATTAGTTTCCTAAGGTGTAAGAACATATGGCAATACTGAAGATTCACTCTTTCAACCAAAATTTACTGACCTTAATGATATGCTAGGCACTGTGCTTGGGACTGAGGTAGAGCCAGGGATGGTGTAATAGGTAGCTATTACATAAGATGAACAAGACAGGGCACTTAGAGCCAGGGGCAGAAAGAGAATCCAGCTCTTGCATTTCAGAATAATAAATGCCAGAATGAAACTCTCCAAAAGACACTTTGAGGAGCTCAAGGCAGGGTACCACTAGCTGAAGAAAGGAACAGGAAGGCTCTCCTAGGAGCTGATGCAGCTAGCTCCAAAGGATGGATGTGATTTTCAAAGAGCTATAGGTATACCTGGAAGAGGGGCAGTGCACGTGGGGGTCAGTAGTCTCACAGCCATGGGCTATGTGGCATGCATGAAAAGGATTTGGAAGGTGATCAAGCTGATAAGTCATGTTGAGAAGTTTGAACTTCATATTCCAGACCAGAAAAAGTCATTGAAAGCTTTCAAGCAAGGAATAACCTGGACAGATTCCTATTTTAACCATGTGGGACATGGGCTAGAAAAGGCAGAGAAGACAATAGGCAAAATGATGCAGAACGTAACATTAGAAAAGAGGCTTTCAATGGGGGTGGTATTGCCTCCTGAGCAGTGTTCTAGAAATGTATGAGATGTCCTGACTGTCCAAACAGTTGGGGGACACAGTGGCACTTAGTTGTCAGAGGCTAATAATGCTAGATGTACTAAAATGGGCAACACGGTCACACATGCGGAAGAATTCCCTTGTCTCGCGTGACTTTCAAATATACCACAAGACAGTCATACAGGTCAAAAACCTGTTAATAATGATCTCAGCAGCCCAGAATATAATTTTGCTTTACATGTAAACATAAAGTACTATGTACAAATTTTATATGTGCTATAAAGATTGATATATAAATCAATGGAATAAAATTAAGAGTCCAGAAATACATCCTTACATTTTTGGGCAATTGATTTTGATGCCCATAAATGTTAGGGCGTATTTCTGGACTCTGAATTGTATTGTACTTTGAATTTTATTAAATTTATTAATGTAAGAGTATATTTATTCTTGGTGTCAAGACAATTCAATAGGAAAAGATTAGTATTTTCCACAAATGGTGCTAATTGTACTGGATACACACAGGCAAGAGAATTAAGTTGGACCCTTACCTCAGAACTTATTCCAAAATTAACTCCGAATGGATTAAAGACAAAAATGTAACAGCTAAAACAAAAAAATTTCTGGAAGAAAATATAGCCAAAAGTCTTTGTAATTTTGAATTAGGCAATAAGTTTTTTAGATGGGACATCAAAAGCATAAACAATAAAAGGAAAAATAGAAAAAGTAGATTACTTCAAAACCAAAAAACTTTTGCATTTCAAGTAAAACCTTCAAGAAAGTGAAAAGAAAAAGCACAGAATGGTTTATATTGCAAAGCATATATCTGAGAAGGATTTAGAATCCAGAATATGTAAAAAAAAAACCTCTTATGACTCAAAAAGAAATAACCCATTTTTAATGGGCAAAGAATTTGAATAGATATTTCTCCAAAGGTATATACAGATTGCCAATAAATTCATGACAGGATGCTCAAAACCATTAGTCATTAGGGATATAAAGTAAAACCACAGTGAGATACAACTTCACACCCTTTAGGATGGTTGTAATTTTAAAAACATGGACAATAACCCGTATTGAGGAAGACGCAGAGAAATCAGAATCTTCATACATTGCTGGTGGGAATGCAAAGTGGTGCAGCTGTTTTGAAACACAGTCTGGCAGTTCCTGAAAGTGTTAAACACTGAGGTGCCATATGACCCAGCAATTCCACTCCCAGTATGTATCCAAGAGACTTGAAAATGAACATCCACACAAAGATCTGTACACGAATGCTCATAGCAACATTACTCATAATATCCAAAAAGTGGAAACAACCCAAATAGTATCAGATGAATACTATGAATGAGTGAAGAAAATATGGTGTAGCCATATAATGGAATATTATTCAGTCACAAACAGAAATGAAGTTCTGATACGTGATGCAACATGGATGAACTTTGACAACATTGTAATTAGTGAAAGAAGCCAGACACAAAAAGCCACATATTGTATTATTGCATTTATGTGAAATGTCCAAAATAGGCAAATCCATAAAGTAGATTAATGAGGATTTCAGATTTTCTAAGTCTGGGGAAAAAAAAAGAAAAAGAAAAAAAAAGAAAGTAGATTAATGGTTGCCAGGAGTTAGAGGAGGAGCAACAGGGAGTAACTGCTCATGGGTATGGGATTTTTTAGGGGGTAATTAAAATGTTCCGAAATTAAATCAGTGTGATAGTTTCACAATTCTGTTAATATACTATACTTAAAAAACACCAAAATATACACTTCAAAATGATTAATTTTATAGTATGTGGATTATACTTCACTTTTAAAAATTATATGTGCTGAATTTTTCAGAAGGGCAACGACTATACAAATGAAGGAAAGATGGTCGGGTGCAGTGGCTCACACCTATAATCCCAGCACTTTGGGAGGCCAAGGCAGGCAGATCACCTGAGGTTGGGTGTTCGAGACCAGCCTGGCCAACATGGTGGAACCCCATCTCTACTAAAAATACAAAAATTAACCAGGCATGGCAGTGGGTGCCTGTAATCCCAGTTACTCGGGTGGCTGAGGCAGGAGAATCACTTGAATCCAGGAGGCAGAGGTGGCAGTGAACTGAGATCACACCATTGCACTCCAGCCTGGGTGTCAAGAGAGAAACTCTGTCTAAAAAAAAAAAAAAAAAAAACCAACAAAAGATGGTATTAGGTTTAGTTTGGAAGTTTACAAGAGCTGTTTACCATTTCACAAAACCACTTCACCACAAACCCTGTCAAGTAGTATTTGAATCACCAACACTCACACTTTATGGTTTATGGCTATTGAGATCACAGTGACTCTGCACAGATGCAAGTTTGAGTATGTCATTATATTGCTCTTGAGCATTTACAGCTTAAAGAGCATTTTTTACTATAAATTAATTGCCTTCTAGTTCTTCTTCATATTATAGTGAGTGCACTATATTGATTTTTCTTGAATAACGTTTGTGGGTTGGTTATGTTATCTGTGAACTTAATTTCAGCATAGAAATGGGCAGAATGCCCCATCACATTTGTAATGCAATGTGTGCTATTAAAAGGTGGCATTAAGGCTAACAGAACTGAGGACCACTGACCTGTTTTCAGGTCAGTCCTTCATTACACACACATGTCCAGTCACAACTGTCATTTAATTATAGCTCAGGGTCTTCCTCTTTTTCCCTCTACACATAAAATTACAAACAGGTAAAACGACAGCAACCACAGCTTTTGGCATTTCCCTAGACTAAAGCCTTCACCCATCAGACCTCTGCCCCTGGAATTATAAAGATTTTCTTGTAAAGACTTTAAATTGCTTTCCATCCTCGCTGTCATTCAGTTTCCCCATGCGTCCATGGTTTGAGAGGTGATTTTTAGCTGATTGTTCTAGGTACATTTTCTCCCCTGCTTAGGTTAAAAAATTAAAATGTGGATGCGACCTGGGAGAACCACTGTTTATTCTCAAAGAATGCAATCTTCGTGTCACTGTGCAAGCGAAGCGTCTCTCCCCAGGGCATCGGGTAGGGCTGTTAGCATTTTTAATTTCTGAGGTCATAAGTGTCACACTGGGGACATTTAAACAAACTTCCTCAGCTTGGGCTAATGTAAGAGATATAGAGGAGCAGCCTGGATTGCAGAGAGGGAATTGGCCCACCAATCAGAAGGCCGGCGTCCGCCTGGTGTGGGGGCTCACACATGTAATGCCAGCACTTTGGGAGGCCAAGGCGAGCGGATGACCAACATGGTGAAACCCAATCTCTACTAAAATACAAAAAATAGCAGGGTGTGGTGTCACGTGCCTGTAGTCCCAGCTACTCAGGAGGCTCAGGCAGAGGAATCACTTGAACCCAGAAGGCGGAAGTTGCAGTGAACCAAGATCACGCCATTGCACTCCAATCTGGTGACAGCATGACTCCATCTCAAAAAAATAAAAAAACAAAGGCTGGTGTCCCAGTCTGGATTCATCCTCTAATATTATTGAACCAGTCACTTTTTTTTTTTCCAAAATTCTCTTTTTGCATCTGTAAGAGGAGGATATTAATGCCTAAATTTCCTGCCTTCCAGACTCATGATAATCAAATGTGAAAATATTTATAGTGTCTATTCACTTATTCATTTTTATGTCCCGAGTGCCACCTACTTACCATCAGGCCCTGACTTGGTATCAGGGACTCTACAGTGCCCACAACAGACACAGCTCTACCTTCATGGAACTCAGAGACCAAAAGAGACACAGACTCTAATGAATAACGACACAATTAATTTATTTGTTATATAACATGCTCCAAAGGAAAAGGGCAGAGTGCCATAATAAAAGTTTACAGTGGTGAGATAGGGTCTAAACTTATTCACAGATCAGAAGTGATCCTCAGAATGAGACCTGAGGGGTTAGTCAGAGCAGCCGAACAGGAATTGCAAAAATATGGTCTAATGATTTTCTTTAAAATACTGATTCTTGAATCCCACTCCCAGAAATGTAGATTCAGAAGCTCCATGAAAAGCCTGTGGAGTTGTGTCTGTGCTTTTATTTTGTTAAGTTTCCCAGGTGATTCTCATGTGTAGCCAGGCATGGGAACAACTGAACTAGGCAAAGAGTGGGGAAGAACAAAACAGTAGAAACAGCTACTGTGAAGACCCAGAGGTGGGGCAGACCCTTACTGCTAGATGCAAACCAACTGCAGCACAGGTAGAGGCATCTTCTGGAAGTTTCTTAGTAGAATCTGAGGCCCCATTCTTGACCTAAGGAGGCAGAAACTGCATTTTCACAATATTTCCAGGTCGGTTTTATTTATTTATTTATTTATTTAAGCCGCAGGCTCCACTTCCAGTGACTTTTTTTTTTTTTTTTAATGTCTGTTAAAATACCTAGAAGCACTGGGTAAAATTAAAAGAACCTTGAAGGAAGAGTTCTGGCATATCTGTTCTGGTATCCTTAGCTCCCAGCACGTATAAGGCACTTGGTAAACATAGTTTAAATCAGATTGCACAAATGTACATTTTTATTTTGAGGAAACCGCCAAATCCAGAGATTACTAAGACTGATGAAAAATTAATCCTTCTTCATATGGAAATGGGCAAAGACATATTCTACTGAAGAGCGGGGAAACTGGCACAGTCTTTTGAGTGGGCAGTCTGGCAAAGGGCACCAGAACATAAAACATGCATGCCCATTAACTTGGTAACTCCCCTCCAAGGAGATTAGCCTAAGGAAATACACAGACATGTCTGCAAAATATATGTCCACGGTAGCATTGCTTATGAGAAAAAATTGAAAATAGCTTCAATTTCCATTAAAAGGCAATTAAACCATCGTTGTACATAAAATGAACAATCCTGCAGTTCTTTAAGATGACATCGATGACATATACTGTCTTGGATATGAGGTATCACTGATTCATTAGGTTTCATAAAGGTCATTAAAAAATCTCAGTTGCGTGATATATATTTCTTCCACCTCCTTCACCTCTTACACATTTGCTACCCCTGAAAGAGTAAGACTAACCCCTCCGCATCCTCCTCCTCCTCAGCCTACTCAACATGAAGAGTATGAAGATGAAGATATTTATGATGATCCATTTCCACTGAACAGAATATATATTTTCCATTTCTTAATAGTTTCTTCATAATTACATTTTCTTTCCTCTAGCTTATTTTATTATAAGAATACAGTATATAATACATATGCAAAACATGTGTTGACCATTTATGGTATTAGCAAGGCTTCTGGTCAACAGTAGGCTATCAGTGGTTAATTTTTTGGAGGGTCCAAAGTTCTATGCAGATTTTAGGCTGCACAGGGGTCGGCATCCCTAGCCCCCAGTGTTGTTCATGGGTCAACTGTATTTACAATTGGTGTATTTTTTTGCTCATAGGAGATAAAAAATATTTTCATGTGCATAAAAGAAAACAAAACCCTCCACTTCAGAAAGTGGAAACTACTCTATTTGGCTCATAGAATCTGCGGGACACAGTGAAGAGAACAAAAAGGAAGAGAGAGGAAGAAAAGAAAAAGGAAGAGAAAGAGGAGAAGGGGGATGTTGTCTTGACAATCTTACATCCCCATCCAGGTAGACCCAGCCCTGGTTGCGTGTTAGAATCACCTGAGAAGGCTTCTGACATCTCTGATGCCAGGTTCCCATCAGGCCAATTCAATGTAAGTCTCTTGGAAATGTGGCTGGACGTTATTATTTCTAAAAGCTCCCTGGGTGATTCTAATGTGTATCAAGGCTGTGAACTCTTGGAGACTGGCCTGACAGACCAAGGACACCTGTCCATCATCTACCTGCATGTGATGTTCAGGGTGCCACAGCTCTCACCAAAAATACCAATTCAAGTGCAGCCCATGGGAAAAAAAAATAACTGGGGGCATGAAAGACTGATCAAATCACCTTCTAAGCCAAGCTGTTCATCAATATGAAGGGCCTCCCCTCAATTGCTCTGAAAGTCAGAGCACAGGGAGCCAGTGTGGGTTGACGTTGGGGTTTCTCCGGGAGGCAGCTTGGAGGTCTGTTTGTTTGGGAGCAGGAAGAATTTCCATATAAAAGCACAATGCTAGGTTTCATATCTTGAGAAATTGTAAAATTTCCTCTTATCTCTTTCTCCTTCTCTGTTCATACCACCATGTGAACTTGTTCCCTCTAAACAAGTCAGTGGAAATTGAAACGCTATATCAAAGTTCTGGATTCTTTAAGTACCAGCAGATTGGCTGTACTGTCATAGGTCAATCACCATTTGAGACCCACCAAGTCCAGGGTGTGTCTCAGGGAATTGGAAGCATCAAGGAGATCCCAACAAAAATGCCCTTTTTCTGCATATCTTCACTGTACTAAAAATGTCCCCTCAGTCATTTCTCAACCTGCTTTCCAACAGACTCCTACTTTCCAGGTCACTGGAAATCCTGGTGTCCTCCTCTCCACCAGGTAACATTAGATTCTCTCTGCTTCCATCTGCGAACTGGGTGAGTCTTCATCTCCAGCTGAGATGCGATCGCCATTTGTGATTAGATGGGCAGCTTGCTAGCTGACAAAGTAACAGAATTTCTTCTCTTCTAATGCCAAAAAGGATTGCCTGGGTGCTTTGAGCCTGGTGGACCAGTATTTCAATTTGGTTTTTGGTTAGATACATTGTGTTTTTCTCTGTTCATGTCCAGTGGTTAAAGTAGGGTTTCCTGCTCAGATAAGTCCTAAGTCATTAAAGGATGGCAGAGGAAGGCAACCCCATGAAATGTTAACAGTTGTCAGAGGCTGCTGGCCACAAGGCGCTGTGCTCAGCTTATTATGAGTTAACATAGAGTTGATTTATTCAAAACTGTGCTTAGGAAAAAGTGACAGTCTCCCAAACCGTAAATAATTATATACCTTTTCTTTAATAATAATATCAGCTAATATGAACCTAAATGAAAAGTTTTCTTGGCAGAAGAAGATTTACAAATTAAATAGCAAAGATTGATGTGGCTACAACTTTAGGACTTTTAGCCGAAGGCAGTTTTGTTTATATGGCATATATTTTGCTACCACTGATGGGAGAACTGGGGTATGGTGGAGGGAAGAATAATCAGGAAGAATTATCAGGAAGAAAGAGCCGGCCAAGAGTGGTTTGGGATAAGCCCTTAAGGATGCTAAGAATGAGTACACACTTGATACCAACTTAAGCTGTTCCAGTTTGGCCAATTAAACTCTGCAGGGACATCCCACATCACCCACACATGTAGCACGATGTTCATCACCAAGTGGTGTTCTACTGTTGCTACATTAATAATAGAGAAGGGAAAAAGACTCTGGACAAGGGTAAAGGAGGAAAGATAGGCTTTCAGATCCTATTTGGAAAAAGATGAAGAGCCAAGAATAGATTGCAGAGGGGTGGGGGGAGGCGTTCACTGCTGGTGACCAGAGCATGTGACCACGGAAGCTGGCATCCTGGCTCTTCCAGTGCTAGTTTCGGAGCCTTGGATAAATTCCCCAGCTAGCCTGACAAGCCAGTGTCCTCTTCTGTTAAGGGTACCACCCCTTTCAGGTGTTGTTTCTAAAATTGTTAAGTGCAGACTCAGCAGCTATGCTGTACAGTATAATAGCCACTGGCCACATGTGACTATTTAAATTCAAATTAATTAAAATTAAATTTAAATTTAAAATTCAGTTCCTCAGTTGCACTAGACACATTTCAAGTATTCAATAGCCACGTGTAGCTAGTGGCCACTGTATTAAACAGCATAGAAAATACTTTCATCATCACAGAAAGTCTGCTGGGCACTGCTGCCCAGCAGGCCAGTCTCCAGAGCTCCTCGAAATGGAGTCACATGCCAGCTCTGACAGCAGCTGTCACTTTTGACAAATGTCTTAACTGCTCTGGGCCTCAATTTCCTCATCTTCACCTTGGGAGTGGTTAAAAATAGTACCTCTCTCACAGGGCTGCTGTTAGACTATACAGACAGCCCTAGCTTACAATGGCTCTACTTAATGATGTTTCCACTTCTATAGTGCAGACATGATACACTTTCAGTAGAAACCACACTTCTCCCACAATGCTGGGAAGTGGCTGTGAGCCACAGCTCCCAGTCACATATTTTCAACTTGGGATATTTTAAACTTATAATGGGTTTATCAGGTACCCTATCATACGTCAAGAACTGCATATATATCGGTTAAAATTATGACAGGTACATAGTGAGCATATATAAGTGACACTGTTATTTAGGTGAGGATTATCTACACTTTTTTAAGCACTATGATTTGCATTTCAGATATATAGCCATTTAATCTCTCAGTTTTTAGCCTCCCAAAATAGGCTCTTCTCTTTTGTGTGTGTGTGTGTCTATTTTACCTTCAGAATAATAAGGAGGCTGTTTCAGTCCTGTAATGTGTCCCAAGAGTAGTTCACCCTTTTTATTTGAAGATTTCTCACTAAATTAATAGAATGGGGACTCTGGCCAGACCCAAACCACAGGCAGGGAGGATTTACCAACTCTTGCCTATGACACACAATACAAATTAAGCATGCTCAGTACTAGGCTTTGAATGTGGAGGCTTATTAAAATACTCTTCAGACGTCAAAATAGAAAATGCAGTTTACAACAAGAGCAGTTTTTTTCTTGTTGCCCAGGTTGGAGTGTAATGGCACAATCGCAGCTCACTGCAACCTCCGCCTCCCAGGTTCAAGCAATTCTCCTGCCTCAGCCTCCCGAGTAGCTGGGATTACAGGCATTCACCACCACGCCTTGCTAATTTTGTATTTTTAGTAGAGACGGGGTTTCTCCATGTTGGTCGGGCTGGTCTTGAACTCCCAATCTCAGGTGATCTGCCTCGGCCTCCTCAAGTGCTGAGATTACAGCCGTGAGCCACCACACCCAGCCGAGACTATGCTTCTTAAAGAGAGAGGGGCCATGACCTCATGGATCTCTTTAACACAGAGCACAGTAAAATGGGCTTTCCTTGGGCTGATTCGAGACACCAAGCATCTTGGCCCTCTCTTCCAGAGGAGGCAAAAAAGAATGGCAGCAGGTCCAGCAGCCTGGCTTGGGCAGGGATTTTATGTCATCAACCTGAGCTTCAGATCTCAGAGAGAGGAACTGTCTCAGACAGGCCAACCCCACACGTGACTCAAAGAACAAAGATGACCCAACAGTCCAGATAGACCTGAAAGTTTGTAAACCATCTAACCTCTACGTTGAGGAATATTTTTATTTTTGTTCAGATTTGTCAAGCAGTTTCCCATTTCTTTTTCAGATTGAACTAAAGACCATTTCGATAGCCTCTTTTCCGATTCTAGATCACTCTTTCAGCAAAGATATTCCAGGCATCATGGCAAAATGGTTTCTTAATGTTGACTCACACTGTCCTCTGTATACTCACATCTAAATATCACTCTGTGATTTCATCTAGTAATAGACACCATATTAAGGACTGAAAATGTAGCAGAATTAAAAATCTTCAGAAGGAGATGTCCTTCTGAAGGTCTTTTAAAATCGAAGAAAAAATCAGAATAGCTTATTCCTAAAAGAATGATATGAGGTCACAGACAACGTTCCATGTGGACATGCACACACAACCCACGCTTTCACTGCTGTGAGACGAAATTAAAATCTCTTTGAGAAGGAGGACTTGAACAATGCTGCTGAGTGCTTGTGATTGGCCAAGTGAGAGAGATGAAGGCTTGAAATGTGTTCCTTGGATTTAGCAAAATGGAAGCTGTTGATGACCTCAGCAAAAGGAGTTGTGTTGGCAAGGGACATGTTCCTGCAAGGGCAAGTTGTAGTGGCAAGGGCAAAATGGGGAAGGCCAATGGCTGACAAGCTGTGAGAGAATGGACACAGTCCAGGGGAGAGTAGCTATGCAGTATAATAGCCACTGGCCACATGTGACTATTTAAATTCAAATTAATTAAAA
This sequence comes from Cebus imitator, assembly GCF_001604975.1. Taxonomy (NCBI): domain Eukaryota; kingdom Metazoa; phylum Chordata; class Mammalia; order Primates; family Cebidae; genus Cebus; species Cebus imitator. The sequence goes on from NW_016107602.1 coordinate 358,430, forward strand.
TTAAATTTAAATTTAAAATAGTGTGGCCTGGTGCTGGTGGATGCTTTTTCTTGTTAGTTTTATGAGATGGACCTGTTGAGGATAATTAGAATTCTTAGGAGAGTCCATGAAATTAACAGAATTAGTTGCCTCTGGGAGAGTCAACGAGAAGAGAAAGAAAACCAAGCTATCAGAAACCGATGTCATGGAACTGAGATCTTTGCTTCCATCTTTCAAGTAAGGATGTTGGCTTGAGCTTTGTGTAACAACCGGGAGAATCTTGCCTCTTGGCTCCTGGTGATTTGACTCTGCTGTTTGAAAGCTGGTTCTGCAACCAAGTAGGAGCTTTCGCTAGGCCTGAAAATTGTATTTCCAAAGTGAAAAGAAAGCTAATGGTAATGTTAATTCAGTGGAGGGTACAGACCCTAAAAGAGTTCGCCATAATGGAGATGCGTGGAAACGTAACTACAAAAACCGAGGCTACTTCTGCATGGTCAGGAACAGGAGCATGCCTGTTATTCTGGGAGCTTCTGTGTTTCCTTTTGTTTTTTAGTTACATAATTCTTTTCTGATTTTAAAGGAATACATCCTGACCACAGAAAAGATAAAACTATTAGGTTGGTGCAGAAGTAATTGTGTTTTTTTGCAATTTTAAAAGCAGAAAAATCATAATAGCTTGATGTTGACTCACACTGTCAATTTGAAAAAATTGCAAAACCTCATGCACCAACCTAATAGATATCGTTCCTAATCCCACCACTCAGATTCTCCATTTTTAACATTTTACCATACTGCCTTTAAAAGAGAATGAAATTAAACCATATCCTTTATTGCTGTAGTTGTTTTCATTTATCCTGAGTAATTTCAAATGTCATTACATGTTACTTTTTCAGAGACAGGGTCTTGCTCTGTCACCCAGGCTGAAGTACAGTGGTGTAAATCACAGCTCACTGCAGTCACATACTCCTGGGCTCAAGCAATCCTCCTGCCTTAGTCTTCTAAGTAGCTAGGACTACAGGTGTGCCACCATGCCACCTTATTTTTTTTGCTTTTGGTAGAGATGGGGTCTGGCTATGTTGCCCAGGCTGGTCTTGAACTCCTGGCCTCAAGTGATCCTCCAACCTTGGCCTCCCAAAGTGCTGGGATTACAGGCGTGAACCACTGCATTTGGCCAATAAGTATTCTTTTTAAACAATATTTTAATAGTTGCTTAATAGTTTATTCTTTGAAGGCCTCATAATTCATTTAACCGTGTCACCATTTTGAGAAATGTAGGTTATCTCCAACTTTTTTACCACTGTAAGTAATATTGCAATTAATGCCTTTGCAATCAGTCTTTTTCTGCACCTGATTATTTCCTCATGATGTAGCTGCTTTCAAAAAACATTTATTTATCAGTTTATAGTCCCACTATCACAGTGTGGATGTATCATTTCTTTGATGTCTCATTAGCAATGACTGTTTTTATTTTTTTAACCTTCCCATGTTAATAAGTGAAAATATCTCCTTTTCTTGGCATTTCCTTGAATATTAGTGATAATGGATATATTTTTACATATTATTGACTATTTTATTTGCATAAACAATTGTTCCTTACCTTGCTCTATGAGGAATACATTTAAACTTAAGAGCTTGCAGTCTGGAAAAATTTTAACTCAGCAGTTTAGAAGCAAGCACTAATCAGTTGAATAGCTTGTAGGCTGAAAATTCATTTAAAAAGTCACCAAACAACATCTGGCATTCTTTTGTGAGCGAGGGCTGTTAGCATTGAAAAATGTTCTCCTAGCTTTCAGATTTGCTAATGGAGAGACATAATGATAGGAAAGGAACCTGCCTCCAGAGAAGAATTCTCTGGACCATGGATCCAAAATGTGCCCTGAGGGACCGTGCAGCACCATCCTCAAAAGAGACACCAGAAGCTAGAAACGGACAGTGCACTCCTGGGCAATGCAAATCTCTATTTTTCTAAAAATGTTTTATTTTCCCAGACTGTCAAAGGTCTCAATTATTTTCCTTCCAGATAAAAAAAGAAGAAGAGGAAAACTAAAAATTAAAAATATAGCTTTTATGTTGCATCCTCTATGATTTATGAGGTTTTCACTGCTCTGATTAGGTAAAAGACTGAGGTCTCCAAGGAGCTACAGGGAACCTCTACATCAATAAGTATAGCTCTAAGCCTAACTAAATTTTAATATTTTTAAATATTTTATTGCATTTTAGGTTTTGGGGTACATGTGAAGAACATGCAGGATTGTTGCATAGGTACACACATGGCAGTGTGGTTTGCTGCCTTCCTCCCTCACCTATAGCTGGCATTTCTCCCCATGTTATCCCTCCCCAACTCCCCACCCCCTGCTGGCCCTCCCCTAGTTCCCCCCAACAGACCTCAGTGTGTGATGCTCCCCTCCCTGTGCCCATGTGTTCTCATTGTTCAACACCCACCTATGAGTGAGAACATGCGGTGTTTGATTTTCTGTTCTCGCGTCAGTTTGCTGAGAATGATGGTTTCCAGGTTCATCCATGTCCCTACAAAGGACACAACAAACTCATCGTTTTTGATGGTAGTCCTCCCTTATTCACAATTGTGTTTCCCATGGTTTCAGTTATGCATAGTCATCTGAGGTACAAAACTATGAAATGGAAAATTCCAGAAACAAACAACTCAGAAGTTTTAAATTGCATGCTGTTCTGAGTAGCATGATGAAATCTCACACCATCCCACTCTGTCCCATCCAGGACATGAATCGTTTCTTTGTCCAGGGTATCCACACTATGGACTACCGCACTCCCCTCAGTCCCTTGGTGGCCATCTCAGTTATCAGATCGACCGTACATTGTATCACAGGGCTTGTGTTCAAGTCACCCTTATTTTACTTAATACTCACTCCAAAGCACAATAGTAGTGATGCTGGAATATTGTTATAGTTATTCTATTTTATTATTAGTTATTGTTGCTAATCTCTTACTGTGCCTAATCTATTGATTAAACTTTACCATAGTTACGTACATATAGGAGAAAACAGTATATATAAGATTCAGTACTGTACACAGTTTCAAGCATCTGCTGGGGGTCTTGGAATTTAGCCCCTGCAGATAAGGGGGAAATACTATATGCTATTGTAGATTTTAAACTTGTGTTTCCCTTAACTTAATGGGTATAAAAGCATTTTTAAATAGAGATAATTTATCTATAATTAGATATAATTATTTTTAGATAAAATACTTTTCCAAAAATATTTGTAGAGACATGCAATGAAAGGAGAGTTTTCTCATTTGCAAAATCTGGGACTTGGACCAGATGATGTCCAAGGTTTTGTGTTCTGTAATTTTATGCGCAGAGTAGTTAACAAAGTCATCTTACATTTAAATAGATGTCTCAAGATAGCAGGAATTATTACCAACTACTATTGTAAATGATATCTTTTTAAAAAGAAACACTTATGCCCAAGACTCTTCTAAGTATTGTAGAGGAACCATTTATTCTACAAATATTTGTTGACTACCTACTGTGCACAAGTACCTGCTCTAGTCACTGGGGATTCAGCAAAGAATGAGACAGATAAAATTCCTACCTTCAAGGAGTCTGCAGTCCAGAGGGAAGAGACAGATGTAAAAATATAAACAAATAAATGTCAAATCAAGATAAATTACTCAAACCTAAATGAATAAGTAAATAAGCAGATAAATGGATATATAGATGATAAACTGAGATGACAGATGATAGATAGGTAGATGGGTAGATAGACAACAGACAGATGACTGATAGATACACAAATAGATAGATACGTAGATAGATGCACAGATAGATACGGTACATAGACAGATAATGAGGGAAAGAGTACAAGAGACCACAGAGAAACCAGGGCCACTTTTAGCTCAAGTGGTCCGACAGGACCTCTCCCTGCAGAGATGACATTTCAGCTGAGACTGGAAGCATGAAGAGCAAGTCATGCAAAGACCTGGGGCAAGAGATTTCAGATAGAGGAAACAAGTGCAAAGTCCCTGTGACAACAGAGAGCTTGATGTATTTCAAGAACAGAAAGAAAGTCAGTAGTGGCTGAACCAAGAAGGAGGATGGTAGGAGATGAACTTGGAGATGAAGTAGACACCAGATTATGTAGGGCCCTGGAGGACATTGTAACGACCTTGGATTTCATTTCATTTGCAATACAAAATCGTTGGAGGACTTGAAGAAGAGATCCTAGATCTCAAGTGTTTAACAAGCTGCACAAGGCAATTGATGAATACATGTTGAGTTGAGCGTCCTATAGGAAATCAGAGAAGAGGAGGCTGACATGATTAACACACATTTAATGACAGATGGAGTATAGCTGAGTCCCAAAGGAACATGGAAGTATGGATAGCTTCAGAGAAAAACGTGAGGGAAACGGGAAGAGAAGCTAAGACGTGGGAATCAGTATAGTCAGTGGGGAGACCTGCTTGCCTCACATTGGACCATCACTCATTTCATGTCCGTCTCCCAGGCCAGCCTGAGAGCTCCTGGAGGGCAGGAGCTATCTTTTTCTTCTTTTTGCCTCTACATTTTGCACACACAGTGCAGACATTAACTAGGTGCTCCATATTTATATAAATTCACTGCAGATGGTGTATATTGAGAACAGTAAAGCCAAGAGTAGAGTGAGGCTGGGTGTCTTGGAGTCAGGCTTTGTTGAAAACTGAAAATTCGTAAAGCATTTGTAACAACCTATATCGATGAAATTAAAGTTCTACTTGTCCATTTATTGTTGTATCACATGAAATGGCAGTTCTTGACATTTAGAAGGGTCTAGCTGGAATTATTTGACTTAAAAAGCAGATTCTTTCAATAATAGAAATTTCCTTTGGGTGCAATGAAATAAATCTCAAAGAAACAGGTGGCCAGCCCCCACAAGAGCAAAATCTAAAGTGCAAGAGAAGCCTGGCTGTGGGTTAAGATACAGAGAATAAAGAAAACAAAAGTAATTTCAAATATGAGCTCCAAACCCAGGCGCACAAAGTCAGTTATCTGAATTGCAGTTATTGACTTGGGAGGAAGTATCTCATATGGACAACTCTATTTAGCATGTCCAGAGTGAGTAGCTGCAGGGATGCATTCAGTTAAAGATTTTCCTGCACAACCCTGCGGAAGCCAACGCATTAATACTAATGTGAACAAATTCATTTAGGAGACTCCTGCTAGAACTGGGCTCCATCAGATCAGGCTAAGGAAATTCCTATTGAGGCCACAGCATTAGGAAGACTTTCAAGATTAGGTCATCTTTCTTCCCTCATATCCTGCAAGGAAAAAATATGTTTAGAAGGACCACAACCATATAGCCAACTAGGCAAATGCCTAATTCTCTTCTGGAGATTATCCCAGGCCTGGGATAACATTATATGCAGGGAATATAGGCTGCTCCATTCATCTTCTTAAATGAAGCAGTAGGGAAAGCACTGGCTTGGAAGCCAGGAGACCTGCCATCACTTGGGTATGGACTTGTATAAGCCACTTCAGGGCTCAGGCTCTGAAGCTGCTCCTCCGAAAGCTGCTGGGTGAATGACTCTACCGTGAATATTCTTGACAGGCAGTAGGTACATGTAGTTTGGGTTAAGTTTTTGTTTAATTAGGGACAGAATTTTTGCAAAAGCATATAAATGCTCAGCTGAGTGTTTTCAGGAAAACAGAGATGGCAGTTTGCCATAGGGTACAGAAATATGAAGAGAGACATGTCTGAGATGAGTGACTCTTAGAAGATGGAATAATGTTCCCCAGAGATGTCCATGTTCTAATCTTCAGAATTTGTGACTATGACAAAGGGTACTCTGAAGAGGTGATTAAGTTAAGGATCTTGAGATGAGGAGATTATCCTGGATTAGATAGTAGACCTGATATAATTACAAGAATCCTTATAAGAGGGAAGGAGGGGTTCAGAGAGGAGAGAAGATACTATGCTTCTGGTTTTAAAGAAGGAAAGGATCACAAGTCAAGGAATGCAGGTGACCTCTAAATTCTAAAACCTGGAAAAGGCAAGGAAATAGATTGTCCTCTGGGACTTCCAGACGGTACACAGCCCAGTAGAACTCAGAGCTATAAAATATCAAATCTGTGTTTTTGGCCACTAAATTTGTAGCTGTTTGTTACAGCAGCCAGAGAAACCTAATACAAGAAGGAGTTCTGTGAGATATGTGATAGCATTTCTCTATTTTGTCAAAAAGTCTTCAGGAAAGCCTCCTTTTCCTTCAGTATCTTAGGAGTCCAGTTAGTGTTCTGTCTTGTGTGTAAGGACAGGCTGAGATGGGCATCCAGCCAGAGTGGGTGCAGATTGTCTTCTAAGGGCTCAGATTACACATGGCATGAAGGTACTAGGCTGGATGATCTCAAATACAAATATTTTGATTTTATTATTTCGGAAAGGCCTCTACAATCACATTTGGGGTGAGGAGACCAGAAGTTTTGCACAAAAAGCCGCCTTAAACATCTCTCATGATGTTTGCAACCTATAGTATCACTTAAAAAGTCCTTATCATCATTTTCTAAATGAGAAAATAAAAACCTTAGAAAGCTGTGGTTTACTCAAGTCTCACCCATACTTTGTCCTACAGGACTGGGACAAAACCTCAGGTCTCCTGATTCATGAGTACAGAGTATTCACACTACACTCATGGTATGATAGCGTGAGCTCACTTTTCACAGTGTTAATTTTGAAAATCTGCATGTATTTAGAAATAGCCTGTGGGCTCATCATACTTCCCAATAACTTTTATATGCAGTTAAACCCCAAGTAACTGGAAGGCTTGGGAATTATGTTCTAACTAATTAACTTTTCTGGCTAACGAAATGTGAACCAGGAAAAAAATTATGTCAGTCTTCCATTCAAAGCTTTTCTAAATTTTAATGGTTCACTCTTCTTTGGTAAGCAAAGCACTACAAACAGCTTTTGATCTCCTTCTGCTAATTACCAAGTCTCTTATGGTGTCTTAGCGATTTGGGGCATTGGTCACATTTTCGATGCCTGTACTTATAGATTGCTTTGTGGTTTTCAGATTGCATCCACAAGCATCATCTCATTAAATCCTCATGACAGCTTTACAAGGTAACTATTATCTCTCCTGTATTTCAGATAATATAACTGCTGCTCAGGGATTTTAAGATACATACCCAAGGTCACACAGCAGAGTCAAAGTCCAGACCTCAGTGTTCTGACTTCACACCTAGTATCTCTGTAGACACAGGGGGTATGGTTGACTTCTGGAATCTCTCTTAGCTGTGGAATATACCCATGTATCAGTCAGGATCCCAGCAAGAAGCACATGGCACACTCAAGTCTGGTATTTTGAGGAAAGTTAATGAAAAGAACTACTAACATATTTCGGAAAGACGAGGGCAGTGGGTAGAGAAATCATGAGGCAAAATGCAGTTCCAAGGGCTACAAACATGAGTACCACCCTCTGCCTGAAATGACAGGGGAGAAAATGAGTTATCAGAACCAGAGATAGGGCTAGGTAGAGAGGGCCACCTGGCAGGAGCCACAGCCAACCCACAGTGACCTGGCAAGGGGAAGCTAGGGATAAACACCTGGACTGCCTCTCTTCCATCCTCCTGATTCCCTGCTGGTGCCTCCCATTGACCAATCCAACCAGAGGGCGAGGGAGGCTGTCAGCTCCCCAGGACACAGCCAGTGGGCTTCTGGGTGGATCTGGAAGGAGAAGCAGAGGACACTCGCACTCCCTGAAGCTGCCTTGTGCCGAAATTCCTGATATTCTGTGTAATTTCTTGTATGGCCATAACAGCTACCATTGAACTAAGCACACACTAGGAACTCATTAAATATTTTTTCAATTATTAATACAAATTTTAAAATATTTTATGGGCATAGAAGGATTAACTGGCTTTTGGTATTATTTGTCCCTTCTAACAGAGAGGTTTCCCTATAATATCTGATTAATGAGGAGTTTTTGGTTTCCTGAACTCTGGTTTTGTTAATATTATCATATATATAATGAATAACATATAACACCAATCAGAGACCTGAGACTTGAACCTGGGAGATCCTGATCCATGGGAGAAGAGTGCAAGGTGATGTCAGACTGTGGCCATACATGCAAGGATACCTGGCCCCAAGCAAAGGCCTAAGACCCCAGACCTGAGGTCCATGGGAAAGGAGAGGAGAAGGTGATGTCAGACTGTGATGCCCTCTCTGACTGGGGCACTGAAGGAGAAACATGGTATCTCAACACTGTGTAACTGATCTCTGAACAAGATTCTCCTTGCTTCTCCAAGTAGAGGCTCTTGAGAGTGTCTTCACCACAGTTGCCCACAAATATATACACAGATAGTATTCACAACCCTGGAGCGTTCACAAATAGGGGAGCAGAATGGGAGACTTTTTGTAAGTAGAAATATTGCCCCAGACCAGGTAAAGATCGAGTATTTTCATAAGATTTTTTTTTTTAAAAATAATTATTTCAAGCAAACAAATTTAAATGAGTTTCTCTTTATTTTGTTCTGCTTCATGTTGGAAGCAGATGAATTTTTGATTTACCTGTTTATTTACGGGCAATCATTATTTATACCTTTAAGAATTAATTGTGGAAGTGCAGGAATGAACACATGAGAGTCTTTAAGTTTATGCCTCAGATGTACAGATATCTGCCCATTTCAGAGAAAACAGCCTCAGAAGAAAGATATAGTTGCTTTGCCTAGTGCATAGTAAGGGATCAGCGGTATATCATCAAAACCATTTACATCCTCCTTTATATGGAAAACGCACAACTTCACCCTGTGCCACCTGCCTTCTTTGGGAGGACACTTTTCACCCCACTAACTTTGGGCTTGGTCATATGACTTACATTTGTCAATGGAAAGTCAATGGAACTGCCAGTTCCCAGCAAAAACAGTAGAGACATTTCACATTTCCACCCGTTCCTTGTTTCTGGCCTATGCCATGAAAGAGCAGCATGCATCAGACAGGGATTGCTCCTTCAGCCTGAATCCTGGCATAGCAGGTGTGTGAAGTAGACCCCCGTCCAGATTGGGGAAAAGATCTGAAGCCGATCTACTGCCTGGAGTAGAGCCACAGCAAGAGACAAACATCACCATTGTCATATATTAAAATTTGGGGGGCCACGCATGGTGGCTCATGCCTATAATACCAGCACGTTGGGAGGCTGAGATGAGCGGATCACCTGATGCCAGGAGTCCGAGACCAGCCTGATCAACATGGAGAAACCCCATCTCTACTAAAAATACAAAATTAGCCGGGCGTGGTGGCACATGTCTGTAATCCCAGCTTGGATTACTCAGAAGGCTGAGAGGCAGGAGAATCACTTGAACCCGGGAGGTGGTGGTTGCAGTGAGCCAAGATTGAGCCATTGCACTCCAGCCTGGGCAACAAGAGCGAAACTCCACCTCAAAATTAATTAATTAATTAATTAAATTTAATAAAATTTGAAGTGTTTGTTACTACAGCAAAGCTGATTAATATACTCAGTAACTTTTTAGAAACAAACAAAAAAAAACCAACAAGCTTTGAAAAGGAAGCTTAATTGGTGCAACTTTATTTGCATAGCTAAAATATGCAGTCGTTGTAGATTCACACTCCCCTTTAAAGACATTCCAAGTAAAACAAAGTGGCTGTGTCTGAGACTCCACATGCAATATAAACAGGCTAGCACATTGTTAAATAATATGGTAGGTGATCAAAAAATATTTGAAGTGGGTTTGATCTAACACTTAGCAAAGATACAACTGAAAAAAATAGCAATCTGAAAATCAGGAACCCTGGTTTTAAAGCCAACCATACATCTGAGTGAATTTGTCAGGCACCAGAATTGCATGATTTAAGAGGCACATGTTTATGCACACGTATGTGCACACGCACACACACACACACACACACACGGCCAGATGGATCAAAAACATCTCCCTCACCACCCTGTCAGGGTCCAAAAATGTCAACCATGATAAGCTACAGCCTATTCAAGAAGTACAAATCAAAATGAGATTGATTTAGAAGCTATAACATGTGAGGCACTATTGATCGCAGAAGAAATTGAAGATGTTTAGTCTAGGAAAGATAAGACTTCAAGATATATGCTAGTTGCTGTCAAAAACTTGAAGACATCCCATAAGCAGATTAACTCTAATCTGTATAGATACAGAGAGCGAAGCAGCAGACAACAGAAGAGAGTCACAGGGACATACACCTCAGTTCAGTTTACTAGGGTGTTCTGTCTGGACTGAGCAGACACTGAGATTAAGACGCATCTGGCCTGCACCTGGCCACGTAGTATAAAGTCATGGAGGCTGACATGCAAGCACATCCGCAGTTGCGGTGCAAACACAGAGCCATATCTGGTGAGCTTAGAAGGAGTAGAAGAGCAACAGAAGCAAGGGCTTCAGGAGAGGATCCACCATCAAAGCGTATGCTAGCTGAGTGAGCCAGAGTAAGCCACAGGCATAAAAGTCAGAAGGGGAGCATGTTTTCAGGGTTAGGGTGGTAACTGTAGGTGAAGCTACCATGTTCTAGCCATCCCAAAGGTATGCATGCATCTTAGGGGAAAAAGCCAAAGGCATAGAAGAATGAGAGAAGGTATAGCATCCAAAGGCCTAAGAAAATCTGCTGAGGGACCCCTTTAGATAAAGGAAAACAGGAATGAGGAAAGTCATTCTCTACAAGTTTGAGAAAGGTAAACAAGAATCCCTCGGAGTGGAAGTACCAGGGTGTACAGTCTGCAGCCAGGACAAACACAGGGGAGGGTCAACAGAAAAAAGTCCTGATTAAGGACTTGGCATCAAGTCAAGGGCCCTCTGAGAGCTGCCTAAGGAGGTGGAGGTGATGGGAAGGGTGTCAGCAGTAGGGAACAAACACACACACACACACACCCTGGTCAGGGGCCATAGCAGGGTGATCCCAAGCTAACACTCCCACGGCATGCATTATATGCCAGGCACAGTACTAAAAGCTCCACATGTGTTAGCTCTTCCACTCTTCACCACAACCCTGTGAGCTAGGTACCACTGTGATCCTATTTTATAGATGGCAAAACTGATGCATAGTGAGGCTTTGCCCAAGGTCACTTAGTTAGTAAAGGCAGAGCCAACATTTGAATGCAGGGAACCTGACTCCTGAGTTGTGTCCTTAATCTGGACCCAGGAGCTCAGCCCAGAGGAAGAAAAGCAGGGAGGTGGTGAGAGCGTTGGCCAAGACCCACATACAGCAGTGGGCAGAGACCTCAGAAGGGTCCTCAGATCCCACAGTCACCAGATGGGGCTCAGAAAACCAGGCAACGTTTACTCTAACTACAGCCTCATTTCTCCTGAGGACATCAATTTAAAAAAATTTGTAGCAATCCTAACTGTCCCACCATGTGAAAGGGCTGCCTCTATCAGCCGATGTTCCAGAAAAAGCTGAACTACTCATCGGGCGTGTCATGAGGGGAGTTTTGTAGTCCCTTAGCTTGTTTGCAAAACAAGGCAGGAACGATTTTTGACTGTTTACTGTTTTGTTAGAACTCGTTTCCTTCCTCTCCTCACCTCCAAAGGCAGGCTCTAACCTAATTTGATAATCCTACTCATTCAGTGAACTACAAAACTGTAACTATTTGCATCCTGAAACAAACCTGCTTTTACTATCATTATCCTTGGAGTCCACTGAACCCTCAAGCATGCCAGCAAGCACCACAGTGATGACTCTCTTTTCCCAGAGGCCCTATACTAAGCCTTCCTTAGTTATAGCTGTGAAATATTTTGAGAAACCTGAATTAAAGTGCTAGAGAAAGCACAACACACATTTATTGTTCATCTTGGAAAAACAACAGCTATGAGCTTCCAAAACTATCTTTGATTAACATAATCTGGGGGTACTGAATATGGATATTGTTAATAGTCACCTAGAAGCATGTTTACTTTTGTACATTTTGTTCTCTCCAGTAAAGTTCCTACCAAGAAAGGAAATGCCCCCTACTCCCCATTTGCATCAATAAAGCAAGCACTTGGGAATTGTGTGAAGGGAACAGGAGACCAGGAAGGCATTCTTGTCACCCTCAATCTTTGCTTTTGGTTGATTCTCCACATTTTCAATACAGTTTCTAATTACCATGAATATGAAGTGCAAATAGAAGCCATCACCTTCATAACAAGGCTGGTTTGTTTCTCGGTGTCCTTGTGAGTTTCTGATGAAGGCTGAACGGGACAAGTATCCCCGGGGATATCTGCAGATAGCGCCGCAACCACAGTCATTGCCTGCCCAGGAGAGCAGTTAAGAGGCCCCACGACCTGCCCAGGGAAGGAAACAGGAAGTACCTGCCAGACAAGTGGCCTCCTGTGGAAAATGGCAATACCTGGTTTTCCACATGGAGCACTTGTCATTATGATAGGCCTATAGATAGGCCATACTTCAGACAAATTACCGTTGAATTTCTGGGGTGGGGTACAGGCCCCAGCAGTTCTGAAAGATCCTCGGGTAATTCCAATGTAAAGCCAAGATAGCCACCGCCAAGGATCCTCAATATGGGAAACCCATTCACCACAGCTGGCATGAAGCCCACCTGCATTTACCACAGTCACCATCTGCCAGGGGGCCACTATCCTTGATTCCAACAGCACAGGGTTTGGGAGGCTGTCCTCTAGCTGGCTGGCAGTTTTTCCCCTTCCTATATAGTGTCCTGTGCGTCCGCACGGCCCTGGCTGCAGAGTCCCACTGGCTTGCAGATCTCCGCTTACTTGTCGGCCACACCCTGCAGCAGGTCCACAGCCCTCGCCTTTTCACATCCATCCCGAGTTGTCTTAAAGGGTCCCAGGTCCAAATTTCTGCCGCGGTTACTATGAGCTTTGAGAAATGTGAGTCCTCTCATATCGCTCATCTGAATAAAGCCCTCCAGGGGCTTCTCACTGTGCTGAATATCAAAATCACACCACTTTTATCTTGGCTGACCAGCCCCTTGGCAGTCTGACCTCTGTGCAGCTCAAGCAAAAGAGCCCCACAGAGCCCCTGGCCAAGTTCTGGCTCTGGTGACTTTGGGCAAGTGACTGCCACTCTCCTGGCCTCCTTTGCCTCATCTGTAAAGACAGATATGTTGTGAGGATTAAATTAGTCAACAGGATACTCAAATCCTCCCCCTTACCCCATATCAGTCTCACTTAGATCCCAGCAGATGCAACACCCACTTTACCCCTTTGAACCGCAATGTAAGGAACACTTCCCTGACACCTGGTACAACTGGCTCCTTTGCACCACTCAGGAACCAATGTCATGTCCACGGAGACTTTCTCACCCCTTCATCACCCCACTTTATTTCCTCTAAGCCTGTACTAGTTTGCTAGGGATGCCGTAACAAAGTACTATGTTGGTACAAAAGTAATTGCAGTGTTTGCAATTTGTGGTTTATGGCCATTACTTTTGCGCCAACCTAATACCACAGACTAGGTGGCTAAAGCAATGGAAATGTATTATCTCACCATTCTGGAGTCTAGAAATCCATGATCAAGGTGTCAGCAGGGTTGGCTTCTGCCTCTTATCTAGCTTCTGGTGGTTTCAGGGCAATCTGAGGCATCCCTTCACTTACAGAGGCATCACTTTATCTCTGCTCTCCCTGTGTGTATGACTGTGACTTTTGTGTACAAATTTCTCCCTTTCAACAAGGACACCAGTTGTATGGACTAAGGTCCCATTCTACTTTAGTATGACCTCCCCACAACTAATTATACCTGTAATTATATTATTTCCATATAAGGTCACATTCTGAGGTGTGGCAGCCAGGACTCCAACATTCTAATTTGGGGGGACATGATTCAGCCCATAACACAGCCTTTATCCCTCTCTGAAATGGACTGGTTTTATTTGTGAACCTGTCCTTTGCCTCCTCCCTCCTCACCAAACGTCAGCTCCATTAGAGCAGGACCTTGACTGTCTCATTTACCACAGCAACTGCTACAGAAGCCTGGGCTGACACAGAGAAGATGCTTTGTATTGTTTCTGAATGGATGAATTAAAGCTAAAGCAACAGGCCAATTTCTGAATAAGAACACTGAAGCTACAATAGTGAAGCTACTATTCAGCTATTAAAAATGATGTTTCCATAACTATTGATGTGGAAAAACATTCTTACATATTGTTAAGCAAAACAAGAAAGTTTCAAGTCAGAATAAATGGTATAATAACATTTACAAAACACACACATACATATATATGTGCATTCAAATAGGTGTGTAGCTACAAAGAAAAGGGTCTGAAAGAATATAAGGTTGTAGCTAGCTGGGTAATATTTTATTTACTCATGTGGTTTTTTTGTTGTTTATATTGTCTGACTTTTCTGCAGTAGATATGCTATGTTTCTGTAATAAGAGAAAAAGTAAAAGTCAAGCTGTTCAGGGAAAAACAAAAAGAAAAGTAAACCCTCTCACTTGCAATGTGATCTGAGCATCCATTATCTCTTATCCAAGGCTGCAAGCTCCATGAGAGCAGGGACCTATAAGCCTCAAACCATGTTTGGCACATAACAGGTGTTCCTTATATGCTGACCGAGTGGAAGTAAATAGATATGTGGATTCATTTCCCCACAAGGCCTCAACCAAAGCAGTTGTTCTAGCTAGCAGCCTTCCTGGTAAACATATGGTTTATTTTCTTACAAATGCGAAAATCTTTAGAAGAAAGAGGAGAGGAGGAAGGGGTATGGAAGGGAGGAATGCAGACACTCTAGCCTGTTAAATATCTCAGGCGTGTTATCCAACTATAGTGATGTCTAAGGTGTTGTCAAGAATAAAAACACAGCATGAAGCAATACCATCAAAGCTGGGAAAAAATTAAACCAGAAAGGCTGTCACCCAAGCCTGCGAACCAAACAGCCACATTTCACCTGATTCTTCTAATTAGTGTTTGAAAAGCCTTTAGAAGCAGACAAGTGCTATGTTAAGTGCTTAGTATTCATTAATAATATGAGTAAATTAGGTAGGCAGTACTAGAGGGAGAGGGAGAGGGAACTTAGGGAGGCAAAGGTTGAAAAACTATTGAGTACTATGCTTAGTACCTTGGTGATGGATCAATTGTACCCCAAACCTCAGCATCATGCAATATACCCATGTAACAAATCTGCACATGTGCCGCCCAAATCTAAAATAAAAGTTGAAATGATGCAAAAAAAAAAAAAAAAATTAGGTAGGCAGGTGCTTACTGATTATGTAAATGTCCTCAGCTTGTCAGTACGGTATTTGGAATCCATGTCTGCTTATACTTCAAAAATTCTATACATTTATGAGTTTTATAAATTTTCTACAATTCTTATAAATTTTCTCCAGCTTCTAGCTTCCAAAGAAAGTAGCTTCATATAATTGCATTTTCTAATTTACTAAACTTTAGAAATTACCTAACACTGTAGTTCTCAACACCCAACAACCCTTTTTATAATAAATATTTTGTCATACCTCCTTTTAGTATCCTGAAGATAAATTATTGATAATCTACCTATATACAACATATTTCACTGTGTAAATACCCAGGCATATCCAAATGCAGATGTCAGATGCTTGCACTATGTGAAAAATCACCACAAATGTGCCAGTTCCAGATGGCAGGCTGTTCCAGAGTGTGACATGAGAAATGCAATACCATGAGTGGCATTCCATGGGGCCTTGGTTTTCTGAAAGGGTGAACAACTCCTCTTAAGTTCCAAATTAAAGACATTATCATCTTCCTTTGATTTATTCTATAGTTGTATTCCTGGAAAATTCAATTTACTTGAATATTAAGACTATCCAAAATATCCTGAGTTTATATGTAAAAGAGAGTGAGGTTCTAGGCTCAGATCATCATCCCCAGCATTTTCAGCTACAGGAATGTCAAGCAAAATATCTGAAAGTTGTGTGACAATGTCCTACACATTTCACATCTCGGAGTCCCCCCAGATGCCAGGAGTACTTCCTGCCACTCCGATGTTTGGGAGTAAAAAATAAATCCCAAAACATTTTTTATTTCATTTGAGAGCCAAGTGCCAAAATAATCCAGGTGGTGGCATGGCCCCTCTTGAGACTCACAGATCTAATTTTGCATCTTTATGTAAAAAAAATGTAGATATCAGGCCAGGCACAGTTGCTCATGCCTATAATCCCAGCACCTTTGGAGGCCAAGGCAGGTGGATCACCAGAGGTCGGGAGATCGAGACTAGCCTGACCAACATGGAGAAACCCTGTCTCTACTAAAAATACAAAGTTAGCCACGCGTGGTGGTGCATGCCTGTAATCCCAGCTACTTGGGAGGCTGAGGCAGGAGAATTGCTTGAACCCGGGAGGCGGAGGTTCTGATGAGCCAAGATATCGCCATTTCACTCCAGCCTGGGCAACAAGAGCAAAACTCTGTTTCAAAAAAAAAGAAAAAAAAAATGTAGATATCATGTCCCCTCATAATATGCCCAAGAATCATAGACCAAGTATTAGCAGAGTCAAGTAAGAGTTAATTAGAATTGAGATGGATGAGCACTTTCTATATGCCAGGCAGTCTTAAACTCCTGATGGATGTCACTCATCTAATTTTCACATCGACACTAGGAAAGAGACTTCATTGTTCCATTGGACAGTTGAGACTGAAACACAGGCTTGACTCACCCAAGACCGCAGAGCAGTAAGTGGTAGAGCCCTAACTCAGACCATCCTCATCAGGATGACTGCGCAACACGGTACACATGCCAACTGTCCTTGAGGGCTGGAGAGAAGAGCAAGGAGAGTGGAACCATGGAACCCTTCTGTGTTATGAGCACACAGGGATTCCAATTCTACCAATTCAGGACACTAACCTCCAACCATTCCTCCAAGTCAAGGTTTGTTTCTCACTTGGTCTTATCTTCTGCTTTCTTGTGTTTTTCCTGCAGACATTCATGCCCAGGAGAAGGCTGCATTGGGTCCCTCTGGACCTTTCCTAAAAGGGAGATCCCTGTTCACTAGATGAGTTCCAGAACCATCCACTAAGGCTTTGTAGCCCCCTTTCATCAGCTGAACTTCACTGCAACCCCTATCGCTCAAGATGAGTGGCTTCCTTGCCTCGCTGGACCCCCGGCGGGTGCAGTGGGGGGCTGCCTGGAATGCAATGCACTCCAGAATCCTACGCACCAAACCAGTGGAGTCCATGCTAGAGGGAACTGGGACCACCACAGCACATGGAACCAAGCTAGCCCAGGTGCTCACCACAGTGGACCTCATCTCTCTTGGCGTTGGCAGCTGTGTGGGCACTGGCATGTACGTAGTCTCTGGCCTGGTGGCCAAGGAAATGGCAGGACCTGGTGTCATTGTGTCCTTCATCATTGCAGCCGTAGCATCCATATTATCAGGTAAGTGTCTCTGTGCAAGGAAGTACTGTGGAAAGTGTGCTTACCAGCCTGGTCACTGCTCGTCCCCCTTCTCCGAGTATTTAGTGGTGAGATGGATGAAGTGACAGAAAAGCGGATCATCATGCTCTTCTTTGCCTTGACTGCCAGTGAGGTTAGGGCCAGGCTTTGGCTCAATTATAGTAGCTTTCTTTT
This sequence comes from Cebus imitator, assembly GCF_001604975.1. NCBI lineage: Eukaryota > Metazoa > Chordata > Mammalia > Primates > Cebidae > Cebus > Cebus imitator. Next base: position 375,896 of record NW_016107602.1, read on the forward strand.
TCTTTATTTCTTTATTTTTGGAGATGAGGTCTTGCTCTGTCACCCAGGCTGGAGTGCAGTGGCACAGTCTCAGCTCACTGCAACCTCTGTTTCCTGGATTCAAGCAATTCTTCTGCCTCAGCCTCCCAAGTAGCTGGAATTATAGGCACCTGCCACAGCTGGCTAATTTTTGTATTTTTAGTAGAGATGTGGTTTCACCATGTCGGCCAGGCTGGTCTTTAACTCCTGACCTCATGATCTGCCCACCTCAGCCTCCCAAAGTGCTGAGATTATAGGCGTGAGCCACTACACCTGGTCTACTTTTTCAATACAGAGAATTATTTCTGTTCTCATACATCTCCCAGCTTCTCATTCCCCATCATGTTCTAATGGCTCTGTTTTTATTTTAACTCTCCTTTTCACCAGAAGATAGGTGAAACCCTATCTTCCATCCTCTTGGGGAAGAGGGGAAGGATACAGCTAAGATATAAATAATAAAGATAGGCAGAACAACAAAATGACAAGTCAATAAATCTGATATGATTGGGATCTGATAAACCTCAAACTGGCATCGTGTCCCCCAAGGAGAAGGGAGCCAAGCCAGGAGATTTAAAGGCCTTGTGAGAATCACAATGCGCCATCTGCCACAAACACCTCCACAGATTTATATTCCACAGAGACAGGCACACTAGCAGCTCCTTGTCTCCCCTTGAGAAAGACTCATAAAACTCATTTTTTAAAATAAGGTGCCAGGACTTACATACCGATACGTTGTAAAAATGGCTCTCCTATTGCCTTTCCTCTTCCTTCCTCTTCTCTTCAATTGCAATCTACAGTATCTTCCCAGAATTGCTGGAGTAGGCTGATGGACAACTTGAGAAAGGAAAACCTCCTGCTTCTTGATGATTGCATTCCAAAAGCATGAGGCTTTTCTGGGTTTTAGGTGGCAGATCATGTGGGCCAACCCACGTACTGACAGTGAATGCCTTGGTCTCTTTGAACGTTTCAGGAAAAGCAGGAATTCTAACTTATATTGGGAATTCTGTGTACCAATGCATGCCATCAAAAGAAAAGCACTACATTAATATCATACATGTAGATTAAATAGTCTTCATGTAGGACACAAAGACAGACTACAAACACACAATCAGAAAGCGTGAGGATTGTGTTTAGTGTCTCTTTAATCTGATGAGGAAAATAAGCTGAGTTTATTAACATCCTGTCATGCCTTCTCTTTCCTGTTGATTTTACCATTTATTCCCTTCTCTTTAAGTCACCCTCTTATAAGCATGAATATCCTAACAGTTGAGGTTTCTTCAGAATAGAGGGGTTTTCTCTCTTACAGATTAAAATAAATTATCCACATGGATGAACTTTAGGAATACTTGCAATTCTATTAATGTGATAGAAATTATCTCCAAACTTTTTTGCCAAAGAAATTGACTCACCATGAGTTTCTAGATCTAAACGTGTTATGTGGAACAGAATGTTAATAGTAGAACAAAACTCAGCCATGTAACCAGAGGGTTCTACAGAAGGCACAGGGCCGATCCCTGAAGTTAATAAAGACTACACAGTTTTCTCAGGATCTCATCCTATTTTGACTCAGTCTCCCAGACCAAAGTGATTTTGGTGAATGAAGTACCTGTGTCTTATTCTTCACAGGATACATTACATCCAGAAACCAGAGCCTGTCCTCCACCCCCACCACAGTGCTCAGGGGCGATGTATAATCTAGACTTTTCCACTGCTCACATGGAGAGCCTGAGATTGGCCCAGACTGTCTTATGCTGGAGCAGCTCACACCAGCTGCCAAGAGTACTGATTGTGCATACCTGTTTCCAACTTTACATTCAGTGATGTCATGTTGTTAACTTGGAATCAGCTATGGGAACTATGTGTTTGTTGTTTTTATTGTTGTTCAGAGTCAGTTGTTAAGCCTTTACCAGCACATCACTAGCCCACCTCCACTAAAGACCCTGGTCCTGCCCAGGAACTGAGGCCTTCACCACAGCACCAAGCACAAGAAGAAAAAACCCTACCCCTCCCCAAAACAGGATTCCACATATGGCCCCATCCATAACACTTCTCTATGCTTTATGACTGATTCATCTAACCACTGAGGCCATTTAGAATCTTCCTAGAGTCCTTAGCCTGGGCCAGGACCAAAATATTATAACTTGTGCCAATGTTCACATATTTATAGCAGGTTTATTCAAGCAGGCCTCTCCCTATGTGATTGTTGGTCACTAAACTAAAGGAAGTGCCCCTTCAGCACCTTCTTTCTACTTTTACATCATCATCCCCACATTGCCTCACCTTTGACAAAACTTCCTACTGCCTCTCCATACCACAATCATCAAACTCCCCTATATCTTCATCCTTTCTAATTCATGGTCCTTTTCTCCTTCTGGTCTTAATCAAAACCTGGCTCACCTGAGGGTGAGTCCAGTCTCCACAATTGTGCATTTATCTTCAGCAATAATTGCTCCTTAGTTGCAAGAATGAAGTAAAGAGAAAATTGGGATTAACTTAGATTTAACTTTTTCCACGCAGAGGGAGAAAAAAGTAATGGGGTTAAGGGTATTTTCAAAGGAAGAGTAAACTGTGCTGACTTACAAAATCTAGGCTGAATATGAAGGGAAGTGAAGACACAAGAGTGACGACTCATGAACAGTGGTAGAATCAGTAGAAATTGGAGTTGTCAATGAGGTCAAGATATCATTGCAATTAAAATACTGGGACAGAGAGATGGAAAGCTAGGAAGTGATAAAGAGTGAGATGTTTGTTTGAAATATAGATTTCAGAAGTAGCATAGCAATCAATAACATTCAGTTTAGACTTGAAACCTGGCTCAGCCACTGACTAGCTGTGAGACCTTGAGCAAGTTCCATAATTTCTCTGAACTTCAGTTTCTCCACTTTAAACACAATTAATACCTACTTCATAGGGTTGTTGTCAAGACGAAAGATGATGCATATTAAGTGCCTGGTACATTGCCAAGCACATAGCTCTAAATACGTAGTTATTTTTATTTTGTGCCAAACCCTATATCAGGTGCTTTCCAGAGAGCGTGACCCTCAAAACTCTTTATCACTTTAAAGTAGGTTTTATTATCTCCAATTTCACATCTGTGGAAAATATGTAAACTGAAGTTTAAATGACAGAACCCAGATTCAAATCTGTTGATAGGTTGAGAGAGAACGCCAGCAATATCTCTCAACCATGGCTATGAGTTTAAATCACTTGGAAACTTTTTTCTATAATAATGAAAAATGGATTTTGGAGTTCAGTTTTACTGAGTTATAATTACATATCATAAAATGCATCCTTTTAATTTATGTTTCTACTGGCTTTGATAAACACAAATAATCACATAAGCTTCATCACAATCAAGATGCAGAAGAGCTCCACACCCCCAAAATAATTTCATCATGCTGCCTCTTTGTAGCTAATCCCTCCTCCCACTCCCAGCCCCTGGCAACCACTGATTTGTTTTCAGTCCCTATTGTTTTGCCTTTTCCAGAACATGATGTAAATAGAATCATTCAGTATGTAACTTTTAAGTTTGCTTTCTTTCACTTAGTAAGATGCATTTGAAATTCATTCATGTTGTGTGTACCAGAAGGTTGTTCCATTTTCTTGCTGAGTAGTATCCCATTGTACAGATATACCACCATTCGTTTATTCTTTTACTAGTCGAAGGACAACTGGAATGTTTCCAGTCTGTCACCAATATAAATAAACTCACTGTAAATATCTACAGGTAGGTTTTTATATAAAGACAAGTTGTGGTTTCTCAAGTAAACACTTAGGAGTGAAGTTGTTAATTTGTATGATATGTGAATTCGCAACTTTACAATAAACAGTTGAGCATTTTTCCAAAGTAGCTGTATTATTTTTGACTCGCACAGGTATATGTGGAAGTTCCTTGCCAGCACTCAGAATTGTCAAGTGTTGTTTTTTGTGGTTGGTTGGTTGGTTTGTTTGCCATTTTAAAAGGTATATAGCAATATTTCAATGTGGTTTTAATTTGCATGACTCTAATTACTAACGATGTTGGACATCTTTCTGTGGGTTTGTCATCCATGTGCTCTCCTTGGTAAAGTATTTAAATCTTTTGCCCTTTTTTTTTTTTTGACAAGGAGTCTCACTCTGTCACCCAGGCTGGAGTGCAGCAGCGTGATCTCGGCTCACTGCAACCTTCACCTCCCGGGTTCAAGCAATTCTTCTGCCTCCTCCCAAGTAGCCGGGACTACAGGCATGTGCTACCATGCCCAGCCAATTTTTGTATTTTTAGTAGAGACGGGGTTTTGCCATATTGGCTGGGCTCGTTTCGAACTCCTGACCTCGTGATCTGTGTACCTCGGTCTCCCAAGTGCTGGGATTCTAGGCATAAGCTACCACGCCCAGCCCTTTTGCCCATTTTTTAATCAGGTTTTTTATTTTCTTATTATTAACTTTTAAGCATTCTTTATATACTCTGGAGAAAGTCCTATATTAGTTATGTATTTTTGCAAACACTTTCTCCAGTTTGTGGCTTGTCTTTCAATTTCTGTTTCTTTCTTTTTAAAAATACTGATGCCCAGGAACCACCTCCAGAGTTTCTAATTCAGTTGACCCAGGGATTGGAATTTTTTAAAGTTCCCCAGGGAATTCTAATTCTAATTACTTTTGCATCAACATAACAGAAACTATTTGGACAGCACAATTTTAAAAGAGTTTTTTGGCCTTGTAGCACCATTCTCCATGCTACGCAAACCAGCTTATAACATGAGACAAATCTGACTCAGAGAGCCATCTATTTTCTTTCCAATTTGTCAAGCTGGGAGGTTATAGCAACTTGTCAAGCCCCTCCCACTACTCCCGCCCCAACGTTATAATTGCCCACTGCCCTGTCACAGGTGGAAGAAAACTTATCAGAGGAAGCAGCTTGTGCTTTGTCCAGAAGGTCTTATCTACTCTTCAATAGCTCAGTAGACCACAACCGGACCCCATAGCTATGCCAAACCTAAAAACCCTTTTGTGTATTGCAGATTGTATCAACTAGATGGAGGAAATGGGTTTTTTTCTTAGTGGTTCCCACCTACAGCTTTTTGAAGAGACCGAAGGGTGGAGGCAGGATGGTTTACAGAGGTCTCTAATGTAGTTGGCTATGGATGAAACAAAGCAAAGTCATCATGCCAGTGACATCTGGCCATTCAAAGCCCCAAGAGGGTCTTAGGAACTTGAGTAGTGGAAGAGAGGCAGCTTTAACTTTTTTTTCTAAACTTATGTCCAGTTCTCTTTTAACATTATTAAAATTGTTCTTCCAGCAGGATATAGCTCTGAATGAGTCCTAAGCTCATACACTTTCTATAGTAATGCTTCAAGCTCATTTCTCAAATGTTTTTGGTAAGGATTCAACAACAGTATGCATATACAGCACCAGTCCTTTCCCTGGTACACAATACTTACAATTTTTGTCACCTACTCATAAGAAATGTTTGGCAAAAATCTAATAAGATAAGGTTCAGTAAAAATGTATTGGGTTCCCCCCATGTATCAGTCCTGGGGCAGTACCAAAAATAGGCAAGAAATTGCCTCTCATCTATTTCTAAAGGACCCGTTGCTATTGGGTCCCATTGTTTATTGATGGAGATGAATGCCAAGCCTAATAAGAAACTATGGCAATAATAGGCGTAACAATGTAATAGGCTTAGTGGCAACTACCATTTATTATCTACTTTGTACCAAAAGAGTTCTAAATGCTTAACACATTATTTTACTGCATATTACAGATGAGAAAACAGAGGGTTCTGAAAGGTTTGGTAATTTGCTTAAGGCTCCTGCTTAAGAGGTGACAGCATAAGGAATGGATAGAAGCAGTCTGACTCCAGAGCTCACTTGGTAATTATTCTGCTACTCTACTACTGTATTAGCAGATTACATTAGATTCGATTGCAGATAACAGAACACCAAAATAAGAGATAATTTCATTTCTGTCCTGTGTACAAGAAACCTGGAGAGAGGCTGCTGTTGCGGCCTCTCAAACATGGAGACACAGGCCCCTTTATTTTTCTGCTGTATCAGTCAGACATTTGTCTTCCATTGCAAGGTGACTCAAGACCCAAGATGGCTTCTGAGGCTCCAGTCAGTATGTCTGAGTTCCAGAAGGCAGGAAGAAAAATGGGAAGTTGAGGCAGGTGATTCCTTACCTTTCTGTCCTCTGTTTGTTTGTTTTGTTTTTGAGACAGCGTCTCGCTCTGTTGCCAAGGCTGGCGTGCAGTGGCACGATCTTGGCTCACTGCAATCTCTGCCTCCCGAGCTCAAGCAATTCTCCTGCCTTGGCCTCATGAATAGCTGGGATTACAGCTGCACGCCACCATGCCTGGCTAATTTTTGTATTTTTAGTAGAGACGGGCTTTTGCCATGTTGCCCAGGCTGGTCTCAAACTCTTGACTTCAGGTGATCTGCCTACCTCGGCCTCCCAAACTGTTGGAATTATAGGCGTGAGCCACCGCATCCGGCCTCTTTCCGTCCTCTTTTTAAGAATCTTTCTTTTAAGTCCTTCCCCATTTCTCCCATTGACATTGGCCATAACTTGGACATCTGGCCACAGCCAGTGAGGCTGACAACTATAGTCTTCTAATTGGGTATATTGCCAACCCCAGAATTACAGAATTCTGTTGATAAGAAAGAAAAGAAAAACTATCTGTCACTGCCAAATCTATAATGGATGCAAAACCCCGAAGCCTTACAGTTTGCTGAGGTCAATTTGTTCTGCAATATTTAAATAAAATTGGTTCTGATTCCCAATTTACAATGAGAAAATCTAAAGTCCCCCTCAGCAAATCTAGGGAGCTGTGAAGCTTATTTTCACTCTCTGGCTCTAAGTCTCTGCTTCTACAGAGTCTCTGTTACCACTTTGCGTTTTACCTCCTACCTGCTGTCCTCTTTCTTTATCATCATTATCAAACGCATCTCCCCAAAGCATCAGTAATACAAGATTGTATGCGCCATAGACTTTATGGAAAGTTTGGACCAGAGATGGGAGATATAGTACAGTCAATCCCAGCAAACAGCAAGCTCGTACTTGAATATAAGACACTCCAGCTCTCTCTGCCTTTAGAAAACATCCAACAATCCTCTCTTCTTGGCACCAGCTTTTAGCCCCATGGATAGGCAACCTTTCTCCCATAACCTCACCTTCTACTCTGTGCATTGTCAAGCCCTAAAGCTCTGTCCATATCTTACCAAGCAGTTATTTCTTCATCACCCTCCAAGTTCATCCTCACCATTCTCCAAAGAATATTTTTCCCCAACCAAAATAATCCACCGAGATAATTCACTAAACAAAGAAAATTCTCAAAGGAAGGATGAGGGGCCATGCCAGGAAGGTTAGGTATCATTCTGCAGACATTGAGAAGTTCAGTGACATGACCAGATATTTACTTTAGTAATACAGTGAAAAGAAGATAGAGGTGGGGAAGCTGTCATGGGCATATTGTATAAAACTTGCAGGAGAAATGAAGCCTTAATCCCTGAAAGGTCAAAAGGAAGCTTAGGAGGAAGAGAATTTGGGCATGAGTAGATGAAGGATGAGCAGGGAGAGCAAGAAAGGCTCTTTCTAGCCAAGGAAAGACAAATAATAGAGAAACTATTGAAACAATGTGATTAAAATAATAGATTTTACAACACAGTTCTGGTGACAGAAAGTAAAAATAGAAACAGAAAACTCTAGCAAAAAGACCACCACAGAACACCACGAGGGGGCTAAAACTCGTCTTTGCGTGTATCACGCTGCGGAAGGGGCTTTTGTGTAGCACCTCCTTTCCATCCTCACCAATCCTGTGGAGGAAGGGATGACTTTAGTTCCGCTCTACAGATAAGGAGCCAGAGCCAGAGGCTAAAGGAGCTTCCTGAACATCCCACAACTATTTAGTGCCGTGCCAAAACTCAAATCTATGAATGTGAATGCCAAAGCTCATGCTCTGCCATTTCAGCAAGCTATCTCTGAGATCTTTGAAGCCAGAAAGTCTTTCTTATTAGATGTGAATTAATAAATTGTGATCAGTTCCCATTGATTGGGTCTAAAAGGCAATGAAGGATCATCACACTGAGCAGTATTTTTCTCAACACCCTTAGTTTATGATTTGGCATTAGGGTTTATAATTTGTATTTCCTGCCATTCTCATTTGATCTTTGGCACCTTGTGATCCATCATCAGGCAATCTCATGGTAATGGAATCCCTGGGGAGGAGGTAAGAGAGCAGAGCCCTGTTGAGCAGATGTCTCTCCACAGGTTCCCAACCTCCTCCTGGGCTGGTTCTCGCAAAGCCCAAATGTAGCATCCCCATTTCAGTGTTCACCTTGGGTTTGGTTCTCATGACCAAAGAAAGATTTCTTTAAAAACTCAGTCTATATAGATAGTCTGACAAATTCCCTTGTATTATCTTTCAGAATAATAAACAATTTTCCCTCCTCAAATTGAAGACACTCTTGAGAGGTGAAACAGGAGGGTTGGTCCTTTGCGACTCCTCTGTGATCTAGGATTAGTCATTCATTCCACAACTTGTCTTTGTTTGTTCCCCCGAAACACCTCTGGAAACTGCTCTTAACCACAATGGGGAGTGGAAGAGGCAGAATGTTGAGAGGATGGGAAGGAAATGCAAATATGAACAAATGCATGCTAGTCCTCAAGCCTCTAGAAGAGTAGTTCCCGCAAATGTCCAAATACACAGCCATGTCAAAATCAGAATGATGATGCAGCTACTCCTGATGCTTATAAAGTCTCTAAGATATAACTTAGCAAGCACATGATAAATGTTAATGCATGTTATTATTACTATAAGTTTTATTGTTATTAGGCAAATACTGCGCACCAGGTACTGTGCATACATTATCTCATTTAATCCTCTCAATCTTCCTACCACGTGGATATTAATGTCCCCATTTTATGACTCATCGTAAAACTAAACTTGAGGAGTTTTGCTGTGCCTCACACTAACTGAAAACCATTTGCACAATCCCAACAAACCGTACAAAATAAATGCCATTATTATACTCATTTTGCAGACAACAAAACTGAGGCTCAGGGAGGTTAGGTGACTTGTCCAGAGCCACAAGGTGATCACTGGCAAAGGCTGGGTCTAAATATGATTCAGCCTGATTATAGAGACCATGACCCCCAAAACTACTTCATACAGACACAAACTTCTAGATGTATTATTTATTTATTTATGTTTGAGATAGGGTTTCACTGTGTTCTCCAAGCTGGGGTGCAGTGGCACGATCATGGCTCACTGCAGGCTCAAACTCCTGGGCTCAAGCGACGCTCCCACCTCAGCCTCCTCAGTAGCTGAGACTATAGGCATGCATCACCACACCCAACTAATTTTCTTTCTCTTTTTTCTATCTTTCTTTCTCTCTCTCTCTTTCTTTCTTTTTTTTTTTTTTTTTTTTTTTTTTTTTTTTTTTTTTTTTTTTTTTTTTTTTTTTTTTTTTTGTAGAGACAGGTGGTGTTGCAATGTTACCCACGCTGGTCTCAAACTCGTGGCCTCAAGCTATCCTTCTGCCTCAGCCTCCCAAAGTGCTGGGATTACAAATGTGAGCCACTGTGCCCAGCCCACCCCTAAATTTAAAAGCTCACCAAAGAGAATCAAATGAATCAAGGAACCCTCACTTTTATTGGGGTTTCAAAAGACCCTGTACCTTACCCTATTGATTGGCAGAGCAGTTTTCTAGACCAAAATTTCTCTAAACCAGGTCATGAGAATGACTTGTAAGCTCAGCATCTTTCTGTCACCTGTCAGCAGTGAGGAGAAAGGTATTGTAAAGTTCATGTGGCTCTTCTATATAGGGATCGATTGACAGCACTGTAGGAAGGATGTCAGTTACCAATTCAGAGAAGGTGAGCACGTTTTAATAGAAATTTGCAAGTTTCTCAAACTGCTGATGGCGATAATGAGTTTCCTCCAGCAAAGCCAGGAAAACCTGGGTTTCTTTTACATCTTCTGCAGCACCGAGTAGTGTGGACGGTGCATACCACGAGCACCTAGCGTGGTTGTGGGAGGGACTGACCACCTTCACTGGCCCCAGCATAGCAGGAGATGCTGCAGAACACAGGAAAGAACTCTGAAACAAAGGGCTTCACATCAGTATGAAGAAACAAGACACACATGAAATAATTGTGAGTGCTGCAAGAGACAATCAGGCCTGGGTCAGAAGTCGGGACACCTGAGGTCTAATTCCATCTCTCAGCCTCAGCAGTTCAGAGCCCTCAGGCAAGTCATTCACATGTCCCGATCTAAGTCTTGGTTTCCTCCTCTGAAAAATGAAGAGTTTGAATTGGATTGCCTGTCACATGAGTTTGCATGAAAAAGAATCCAGAGGGGGAAAGATTTGTAAAGAAGGGCCTATTGTCTCAATTACCCCCACACTCATCCCAATCCCAACTAGCATCTGGGAGCCAGATTCAATTAGTTTCTGTAGCTGAACTGCCTCAGTTCAAGTCCTGCTTTGCCATTTTCTCCTTCCGTGAGTTGGAAAATACCCTTAACCCTAGAGCTTCCCAAACAGGTTGCTGAAAGTTAAAGGTGTGCCATGTGCCAAGATATGGATCCTTCAGCTTTAGGACACATGGAAAATGACACAGGCCCCAGGCTAGTGAGCAGGCTCGCCCTTTTATACATTACCTCTTTTTCATATACATATAAATATCTTTTTTTTTTTTTTGAGACTGAGTTTTGCTCTTGTTGTCCAGGCTGGAGCACAATAGCATGATCTCGGCTCACTGTAGCCTCTGCCTCCCAGGTTCCAGCGATTCCAGCCTCCCTCACTCCTGCCTCAGCCTCCCAGGTAGCTGAGATTACAGGCACCAGCCACCATACCCTAATTTTTGTATTTTTAGTAGAGACAGGGTTTCGCCATGTTGATCAGGCCGGTCTAGAACTCCTGATCTCAGACAATCCACCTGCCTCGGCCTCCCAACGTGCTGGTATTACAGACGTGAGCAACCACACCCGGACCAAGTGTCATTTTCTAGGGGGGGCTATGTTATGTGATAAAGATTGAGAAGTCCTGATAACCTGTTGAGATCTTGGATTCATCATCTGCAAATGGAAATTATAATTGTTTCTGCATCATAACCATTTTGTGAAGACTAAGATTTTGTATGTAAAGTGCTTAATATGCCTGTGCACATAGTAAATGCTCAGTGATATTTGTGTTAGTACCAGCACTACCAAGACTATTGGCCAGTTTTCAACCTAACAAGGCTAGGTTCTCGATGCAAATGAGTAGTCCTGGTTCCAATGCTGAAGCTCCTCAGTCCACCCCGAGCAAAAAGACTGACAGACTTGCCTCCTACTCACTGTCCTCCAGATGAACCTGCACAAAGAGCATGCTTTTGACTCGGAAGGTGTATGCCCAAGAGGAATTCTCTTCTCTACAGGAACAACCTCCTTTAACAAGGCTGTGCCTTAAAACACACTAATAGGTTGTGCCTCAAAACAACAAGTAAATAAACATGTATAATAATTACAAACAATGATAAGTGCTATAAAGGAAAATAAAAGAGGTATCATGTCAACGTACTTTTTCTGAAGAAGTATATTTAAGCAGCCTCAACTTTGTGCACTGGAATAGATGCTAAAGATGTAGAGATAAGTAAGGCATGGTACCTGCCAACAGTCATGGGATAAACACCTGAGACAGGAATGTTGATGGAAACTCATGAGGAGGAGTTATGCCAAGCACCAGCCCTTGCCCTCAGAGGTCTGCACAGGCAGACTTTCTAAGTGGAGTCTAACTGACTGACCACAGCAGTTCAGGAGCTTTGCATGTCCCAGGCCATCTACTTTGAATACTCTGGCCCACACCTCATGTTGCTAGTTCACAGAGGCTGGTGACAAGGAGCCATGGCCACCCCAGGGAATCGAAGAGCTCCTAGCGCTTGCCCTGGCAAGGAGGTGAGATCACCAAAGCAAAGGGGTGCAAGGAGAGAAGAGAACTTAAGGAAGAACTTTGTTAAGTGACTACACACAGATGAAGATGGATAATAAGAAGCAACGATGGAGAAAGAAAAGAAGTGCGCAGAAGAAAGGGAGTGAAACCAAAGGAAGAACAGATTCTTACACAAGGGAACAGAAAGGGAATGAGCGTTTGCATCACAAGCTGCAGGGACACTGACAAAAGGCCATTCTGTTGACAGCTTGTGGGTTAGAGATGGCAATTTCTGGGGTGTAGTGAAGGCAAACATCACAGTGCAAAAGGTGGCGTTAGCATGGAGAAGAACAAACAGCAAGCAAGAGAATGGATCCTTTATTTAACAACCGAAGGAATGCATTTGCCCTGGACACAACCTGTGCCTGTGTTTCATTAAGAGTCATGAGTATGTATGTGAAAAGCAATTTTTTGCTGACACGTACCACAAACATTTTATATACTATTCCTCACCACTGGTCACTCTTATAGATCTGACCCTAAAACCTCCCTTGCAAAGTAATTGAAAACATATATATAATGTATACATTTACATATATATATATATATATATGCATATACACATATTTGCTCAAATATATCTGTAGATCTTACTAACTCTTTAGACATTTCCTACTTGTAATAAATACCAGAATAGTCCTTGACTATATTTATTTCTCTTGAAAGTTTGTTTATAAATACCTTAGCTGGCCGGGCGCGGTGGCTCACGCCTGTAATCCCAGCACTTTGGGAGGCCCAGGCGGGTGGATCACCAGGTCAAGAGATCGAGACCATCCTGGCCAACATGGTGAAACTCCATCTCTACTAAAAATACAAAAATTAGCTGGGTGTGGTGGCGTGCACCTGAAGTCCCAGCTACTCGGGAGGGTGAGGCAGGAGAATTGCTTGAACCTGGGAGGCGGAGGTTGCAGTTAGCCAAGATTGTGCCACTGCACTCCAGCCTGGCGCCTGGCAACAGAGCAAGACTCTGTCTCAAAAAAATAAAAAATAAAAAATAATGCCCTAGCTTATAATTTCTTAGACTTTAAAAAATATATATATATAATTAATTTCTCTTATATATGAAGCATAGATACAAATACCCGCTCCTTTGAAAACACTTCTAAGGCTATTTTAATTAGGAGAGTGCTTATGTGGCAGAATACTATAAACTCAGCCAAGAACATTTGCTATTTTCCTTGGTGGGAAAGCCTCTTTCAAAAAGCCCCCCAGTTTATCCAAGAAAGTCACTGTTCCATTCATTTGAGTTCTCTTGTTCAAAATTTAGCTCAAAACTCACCATTGCTGTTGCATTCAGTAGGGGCTACTTAGCTGGAAACAATCTATCAGGATGATGTACTGTAGGTGGGACTCTTAGGAAGAACAGTAACCCCCATCTTTGTCAGCTGTGCACAGAAGACGCTGTGGCCAGTTTACCCAGTGCATGCCAGCCTTCCATCCTCATCGACCAGCAGGTGGCAACACTCACGCCATAAAATGCAAATTGTATATGTGTACCCTATAGAAAGCCAAATCCACCTAGAGTTCTGAGGAGTCGGGGAGTAGAAAAGAGGAGCGGAGAAGGAAGGAGGTGAAAGCGTTAGAAGTTTGTATCACAGGATGGGAGAGAACTAGAAGTAGGCGCTGTAACCAAATCCCCATCACCAAAAGATTCTCTCCTGCAAGCCTCCTAAATCCAGAGTCTCTGGCCCCATTCTTCCCCTCCCTGTGTTCCCTCCAGGTTCTGTTTCAGAAGTGGGTTGAGCACACCTAGGGCTTGGTCTAGAATCAACATGATTTCTTATCTTCCTACAAACTCTGAGACTCTAAAACCATCAGCTAGCGATACTTGCTTCCAACCTCCTTTATCCCACTCTGAGGCAAAGGCTCCTGTGTAAATATTCCACGGGCTACTGCTAAGTAAAGCTCTCTGGGATTCCTTTTCCTCATCAATGAATAATAGCCCTAGCTCCCCCTGAAGGAGTGCCTACCATATGTCAAGAACTGTGACACAGGTCCTCTGATGACCCAGAACAACCTGCGTAGTAGGTGTATCACCAGCACCATTTTCCAGGTAGAGAAACCGGGTCAGTGAATTGGGCAACCTGCTCCAGACCATAGCTAGCAATAATTTTATTTGTCCTTTATTAAGCACCTACTGTGTGCCGGGCACTGGGCAAAGTGATCTGTGTGCAACATCTTACTTCGTTGTCATAGCCACTCTGGGTCTCTCTCCAGAGGCTGTGTGAATTCTATGACACCTCACTCCCTCTCCTAAAACAAAAAGGCCTCCCAAAGTGCTGGGATTACAGGCGTGAGCCACCACACCCTGCAGGTTGGATACATTTAATCAACAAATTATTAAACTTCCTTGAACTGTCTTGTGGGTCACTTCTCTGACTTTAAGGACAACTTATTTCTTACCTGTTTGTATGTTGATACATTGATGCTGTGGCTTGGGGGACTTGAGTATTCTCTATTCCCTACCCAACTTTAACTGGAGCCCTGTCAAGTTCAATAACTAATGGTGTCATATACCCCCCGATTAATGATGCTGCATGTCCCCTAAGCACAGGTGGTTACTGTCCACCTGGGGCCTGCTTGGGCAGAGAAATCATGAGTCTCTTCTTAGACACAAAGAAACACAGGCATTCCCAGACAAATTGCTTTTCCTCCAGACACGTTTGTAAAAATTGCCTGGGTTTCCCTGGCCAGTGATGAAGTGACTGAGATTGCTCAAGTAGAAGAGACAGTGGCAGTGAGGCTGAAGGGACAGAGCACCTGACCAATCACTCCCTGAAGAAGAACCCCACAGTTTTCTTGGCTAACCAAGGGCATAGGGAAGAGGACATCAGTGCAGGTTCACTGGGTCCAGCCACACATGATGGGGCCTGGATAGACGCTTCTCAGGACCCAGCAACCTGCTTCTCAAGACAGCAATGACGGGGACACTGCATTACTCACCATATGGAACTCGGTGTCACAGGGAAAAGAAATATTTCTGAGAGAATTTACACTTCATTTCTCTCTGAGGTCCTGTGATTTCTCCTCATACCCCACTTCCATCTACATTTAGGCAGGATTAGTGACCATAGCTACATATACAGTATGTCTTAGCCCTCCTGTGGCTTTACAAATGGAACAGAGATATTTTAATAAAATGAAGTCGGGCGTGGTGGCTCATGCCTGTAATCCCAGCACTTTGGGAGGCTGAGGCGGACAGATCATGAGGTCAGGAGTTCTAGACCAGCCTGGCCAACATGGTGAAACCCCGTCACTACTGAAAATACAAAAGTTAGCCAGGCGTGGAGGCACAAGCCTGTAATCCTAACTACTTAGGAGGCTGAGGCAGGAGCATTGCCTGCACCTGGGAGGCAGAGGTTGCAGTGAGCTGAGATGGCGCCACTGCACTCCAGCCTGAGTGAAAGAGTGAGACTCCATCTCAGAAAAAAAAAATAAAGAAATAAATAAAAGGAAGAAAATGAGTAACAACTCTCAGCAAAATGCTATATTTGGTGAGGACTTTCTTAAAGGCATGTTTGGGTCTAAGTGGTGAATTTCACCAGTGCAGCCCAACAGCTGATTCCATCCTGTGTCTGGGAGATGGCAGATAGTTGGCACTTGGGAAGAATGACTTCATGGATGAGAAATCACTGACCTCATTTGCTACATCAGCCCACCCCAACCTTCCTACCTACCCACTGTGAAGTATAAGATACAGTATAGGCAAAACACCTAATAGGACCTGATATCAGTGGCCTGGGTCCCCCCCACCCAAGGCAACCTGACTCAACTCTCCAGTTGTCAGTGATCCCAGAGGCCTGAATGAAACTGTAAAGTTGGCAAATTTTTTTCTTGGACAACTGCCTCTACTCCCTCTCCTCTTTCTTGATAGCCTCTTTCCCTTTGGACAGTTCTTCTGGTTGGTTGGTTTTCTGGTCTGTTTCCTCCATGATACCATAGGCCCACAGAAAAGAGATTGTATTCTTCCTGTTCACCTTTAAAGCCTTAAAAGATAATATAGATGCATGAGATAATACCTTATCAGTGCATTGAATAAACGAACGAGTGAATTGAAGAGCTCCTAAGGCTGGGTATCAGGAGACCTCAGTTCTAGCCCGAACTCTGCCATTAATGGAATACAGAGCTTCAGGTCTGGGGCTCAGCTGCATTTTATTTATTTTATTAAAAAAAGAACAACCCTGATGAGCAACTGACACTCCTTCCCATTCCCATGCTCAGTCAGTCCTGGGGGTCCACAAAGGAGGGTCAGGGCCTTTGGGGAGGTATGGGATGAAGGAGACCTTAAGTAGACCAGCCTCAGTTCTCCCACCCCCTCAAACAGAGCCACCTGCTTTCACCTATTTATGTATCAGGCTCTCAAATGTGACTGTGTGAAAAAAAAAAAAAAAAAGAGTTCTACAATTAAGAAAGAACTTTAAACTATACAAGCAGATGAACTGTAGTCCTTTTCAGGTAGTCCACCAGTCTATTAAAAAGGTCCCACCGCCTCAATCATTTGATCTCAGTCCACCTCTGCAGGCTCATCTTCCACAATTTCCAAAGTAGCATGCATGTGTCATCCCAACTACACCTTTTCATCTGCCTGAAACCACCCTTTCCCCTATTTGTTTTTCTGACTGGCAAAGCCCAGCTCCCCCCTCCAAGAAGTAGCTCAAAAGCCTCCCTACCCCAATCTCCCTGCTTCCACAGCAACCAAAGAACCATGTTCCCTGAGAACCACGCTCACCACACTGGGCTCCAAGAACACCTCATAAATGCTCAATAGTATGAAATGCTGGCCGTGTGGAATCAGCTGTTTATTGAACTCTTTCCTGATTGAAATATAGATGCCTCAAGGTCAGGAAATCTGTCTTACCATTTGTGTCTCTGTCATTCATTACAGTGCCTCATTTAGTAGCCACTTAATGTGTGTGGAACAAAGGAAGGAAATTAGAAAGTCAAAAGGTATTTAGGAAACTGTTAAAATAGCTGATAAGTAGGTAAGGGAATAGTCAAAGTAAGGTAAACTACATGTTAATGGAAAAATCTGTCTGAGTAATTGGCATCCAAGTGTGAATAACCCCTAGATTTAATCCTTTCAGGTAAAAGTACACTTATTTAAAAGTATTTATTTACCTAATGGCTCACCTTGGTGGAATGCAGAGAGAAATCTACTCCTTAAATGGAGAAGCCCTTCTCAACTTATGACCAGGCAAGATAACAATTGAATTCATCATATTATACAAACTGTACCTCCAGTAACTTCACCCTTAAGTGGAAGAGCATCTCCACTTAAAAAATAGATTTCCTCCTTTTGCCCACTCACAGCTGGGTCTTTCTCGTTTACCTGCTTAGGAAGGAGAAGTTTTGCCTCCTGGTTCTAAGAGGTCAATAGGGAATCCTGGGGAGAAGCATGTCATGATTATCTTTGCTATTGGGTTGTGCTATGTTAAGCATCATTTGGAAAGGTCAACGTTGTATATAGCCTGTCTGAAAGAACTAAACCTACAGCTGGATCTTTATTCTAACTTGAAAAAAAATTCACATTGAAAAGGACCACATTTTTCTGAACCCCAAATCACACATCATCTGAGATACACAAAAGAGGATTAACAGAGAATATTGCAAATCGAGACTCCTGATACCTTGTCCCGCCCCACTTTTCGATGTGGAAGTCCTCTCCACATCTAGCTGATTTTTAGGCTGACAAATTGTCAATTTAACCACAAGTAGTTCTGGATACAGAAATATAAAACACTAGAAATAGGACAAAATATAAATAGGAATATGTTTACGATAGACTTATATGGCGGGTAATTGAAAAGGTATCAGACTTGCAGGCTTATTACCTCTAGTCCTGCTGAAATAAATCCTTTATATTTCTCAGGGACTTAGATTTCCCACCTCTGACCAACACTAAGGGAAAATTTCCATCCTGTGGCCTGCAGCTTGCGGTCACTCACTGATGGCTGCCTGCACCTAAACTCTGGATTTCATATTGATTCTCTCTAGCTGTATTAATAAGTACTTTTGAAATCAACATGCTTCTCCCTCTAATTACTTGGTGGATAACCACAAAATGCAAAATCACTTTGATAATAGCATAAGGCAAATATGATTAGAAAGGTGACTCCGGCAAAATTTTTTAACGGATTCACCAAATTAAGTAAAGATTATTTATACATTGAACTCTCTCTCTTTTTTTTTTTTTTTTTTTTTTTTTTGAGGCAGAATCTTGCTCTGTTGCCCCTGTTGGTGTGCAATGGCACAATCTCGACTAACTGCAACCTCCACCTCCCAAGTTCTAATGATTCTCCTGCCTCGGCCTCCAGAGTAACTGGGACTGCAGGCGTCTGCCACCATACTCGGCTAATTTTTTTTGTATTTTTAGTAGAGATGGGTTTCACCATGTTGGCCAGGCTAAGCTCGAACTCTTGACCTCAGGTGATCCACCCACCTCGGTCTCCAAAGTGCTAGGATTACAGGCATGAGCCACCACGCCTGGCTGTTGATCTCTCATTTAAAATAGTGATTATCCACCCTAGTACACCAAAATTCATTTTTGGTAATAAATATTTTGTAATGCTGCCTCTACTATTCTGGATGAAAACTGGAGATTCTTACCTTCCTACACACTTAATTTTTTAAAAAATGAATAGACCTCGAGTATGAAATATAGATCAAAAAAGTTGTTTTGAATAAAACAATATTTATTTCAACATGAATGCTAGGCATGCGTACATTAGGAGACACAGCGGAGTCGTCAGATGTTTGTGGTCACTTATAGAACCACTGTGAGTACAGCTGCCACAAATGCAGACGCATATAGGTCTGTTACTTGATGCTCAAAGACCATAAATAACGTTGTTGATGGTGGTCTTCCAAAATGATGATCAACTCAGTTAATTCCAAACCAAACAAATGACAACTGTCTCTCAATTTACCCAGCTGTTGCAGTCCTGGAAAATTCAATGTCTAAAAAGCCATGCCAAAAAATTTACTTTGTGTGCATGTGTAAAATGGAGATAAATTCAAGTTCAAAAATTACAAACAGGTTTGTACTTAAATGAATGTCCACTGGGGGCATCAGCAGTCATATGTGACACAAGACAGAGCTTCAATCTGTGAGTCAGTCACATTGCAGAATGACAAATAGCCCAGGCACCTGTCCACTTAATGCCACAAGTGTCCACAATCATTGTGAGAACCATAGACACTCCCACATATTTCCAAAATTCCCCTAGGAGTCAATGCCACCTCTATTAAGAACCATTGGTACATATGGTATTTTCTTCAGGGCTTCCCCCACTAACTAGATGATTAAGAGGTGGCTTTAGCTGTGAAACCAAAGAATGATGCATCAGAAGGGAACCTAAAGTGTATCTAGTTGGCCACCTCATTACATCCATAGGGGTGTAAGTAACTTGCCCCTGGACACTCACTACTCTAGGACCCTAAATAATCTAGGATAAAAACCAATGTTTCACCTGGCACAGTGCTTCCTGCTGTAATCCCAGCACTTTGGGAGGCTGAGGCAGGCGGATCACTTGAGGTCAGGAGTTCGAGACCAGCCTGGCCAAACCATGAAATCCCATCTCTACTAAAAATACATAAATTAGCCAGTCATGGCGGCACATGCCTGTAATCCCAGCTACTTAGGAGGCTGAGGCAGAAGAATGGCTTAAACCCAGGACGTGGAGGTTGCAGTGAGCTGAGATCACACAACTGCACTCCAGCCTGGGCAGCAGAGTAAGACTCTGTCAAAAAAAAAAAAAAAAAAAAAAAAATTCCCTTTCCATGCTTTTAATTTCTTATTGAAATTAGAAAGATACTCTTGAATATGTTTCTCTTACATACCAGATATTTCAAAATAGTTGAATGAATGAGAACATTTTTCTCAGGACATTTCAGGCTGTAAACATTCAATTCTCACCAATAAGTTTAAATGCCAGGCTAGATGTTCTCTAGTGCCCACCATAAGTCTGAATTTTTCCATACAAACAAATCAGAAAATTTTAAAAATATTATAAGATATTTTACAGTGTGTCCAAAACAATGATTTCTTGGAGCAGAAATTGTCTAATATGGTGAGTGGCTGATTGATTTTTTCCCACTGTTCTCCACAAACTATAGTCATCAGTACCCCAGCAGGGCCTTGGGAAATGGCTAAGATTCCAGATGCTCCTTATACTATGCACAGCCAGGGCCTTTTTCTCTGATTCAGACAGCAATGGACTAGTTCATTCACAAGACCTAATGAAGACTTGGCCATTTGCTAATTACCCTTGGCAAGTGTATTCTGGTGGTGAAATGGGTATTTTAAAATTTAATTTGTCAGATCGAATGTTATGGAGAGAATATTTGATTGCACAAACTCCAAAATATTCTCTCTCCAAATTAAATTTGTGATCAAATCGATGCCTGCTTCAAAAGCATCATTTGAAAAAGATTTTACTTATAAATCTTGTGCAAGATCAGGTGGTAAAGTTGGGTGATGAGAATAAGCTCATAGAATATAGGAATTATTGGATAATGCTGTGGATCTGATACCAAAACAGAGAAGTGAGTTGCCTCTTCACTTCCTTCCTCACACAGCACTGAAAGAGCAACCAAATCTGCATGTGCAAACTCAACTCCCGAGAACCCTGAAAACACACGGCATCCAAGAAAATATCATCAGGTTCTTGTATTTAATGCATGCACACTCTATACTTTCCCCATGGAAGAGCTCTTAAGCCTTTCTTCAAAGACCATTTCCTCTTAATCTTAGACTCACTCTAACAATTTAAATAGCAGGTGTTGGAAGCAGCAATTTAGAAAAGAGCTGGTCTTACTGCTCCAGGTAAGCACAGGGACAGCAACAAGAAGTAGCAACTGACAGTCTGACATCAAGGAAAGAGATGAAAAGCTATATTTACAAAGTAAGGGGAGGAGGACTGATATAGGAACTCAAAATAAATAACAGCCTGGGCCATTTAATGTAGAGACAAACAGCTTCACTGTCCCCGAGAGCATCTCCATAATACCAGACGATACAGTAACTGATGTAAAAGAAAAGCTAAGTTGTGCTTGATAGATTTTGCAGCAAAAAATTTACAAAATTCAATGTAACAGATGGAATCCTAGAGTGTCAGAGTTAGGAGATCATTAATAGAACCTTTGGTATAATACCTTTATTTGCAAAACAAGGATGCTGAATATATAGGGATGGAATAGAAACAGGAGCCCAGCATAACTGGTCCAGTGCTTCTTCCATGTAGACATGCTGACAACTGAAGCAGCCGAGGGGAAGGAAGAGACAGTACATTTCATGGAATCCTTTGTTGTGCCTTTGCTTTTGACATCTGTTTTTGCTTCTTTGCATTCATTTCACCCACTTCCAAAGAAGAAGAAACCTGCTCTCTTTATTCACAAAAGGGTGAACTATTGTTCCCTGGTTTGTGATAAGAGAACCTCAGGGTTGACTCTTAACAAAATTGGGACTGAAGGTAACGTTGACTTTGAGCTCCCTCCCACATCCCCCCACACCCCACCCCTGGGATGTTTCCTCCCGCTGTCCTCAGACTGTCCTCCAACTTGTTGCCCCACCCACTGGCCCACACCCAGAATTCCCAGCACAAAATAGGAAACTCTCCCAACTCCCAGAAGTTTGGTGTGTTTTCAACCTCTTTCTAATTTATTCTCTAATTACATTAAAGAATGAGGCAATATTCCAGTGTATTTCAG
This sequence comes from Cebus imitator, assembly GCF_001604975.1. NCBI lineage: Eukaryota > Metazoa > Chordata > Mammalia > Primates > Cebidae > Cebus > Cebus imitator. Next base: position 397,568 of record NW_016107602.1, read on the forward strand.
AAACAAGTGACCACATGCATTACCGGGAGAGCTGGTTACAATGCAGCATCCTGGTTCCTATCTCCTGAAATTAAGATTCAATAGATGATTCTGGTGGAAGTGGGCCCTGAACCCACTTTGGAAAACACATGGCTCTGCTTACTTGGTTAGCCTCGTCGCCTTCTAATACCTGGTTGCACACTCCCCCTCCACCCAAATATTTTATATGGTCTCTCTCTGCCATATCTTTGCCTCATATTCCACCTTCCTCATCCAGTTAATCCCTACATATGCCTCAAAATCCTCTGAGTACATGTCTCACACCTCTACTCCCAACGTTATACATTTTTACATTGTCAAGCTTACACAGCGCCCAAGCCTACAATGGGCACTGATGGCCTCTCTCCCCTTGAGGGCAGGGGCATATGCCATTTGTCTTTTTTATCTTCAGTGCTTCACACCCTGCCACGCACATGACAGGTCTCTAAAAGTATTTATTAAATTATCTTTTGTGCATGTGCTAAATTTCCTTGTTAATAATTAGTAATTTACTTATATTTGCATCTTTTATCTATCTACTAGATATAGTACAGCATTTTCACAGATTGCTCAAAGTATCACTCTCAAATGAGGAGCACCTTCTATAACATGTAAAAACCAAAAGAGAAGAAGTCTGTGCATAATATGACCCTGGTGCCGCCAAGGGTGGGGATCATAATGAATTGGGCTCAGGTTTATGCAGGCTGACACCTAAGGAACATGACAGAGACACACACAAGTGAATTTTTTTCTAAATAAAGATTAGTTTCCAACAGTTCAGTAGAATTAGTTGATTGCCTTGCTAGGTATTTAGGTTCACATTTTTCAGAAGTGAGGTTGGAAGAGATCAGAGTTGGCTTTGAATCTATTCGTGTACATAAAACTTTGTGTATTTGTTCTGAGATCCTAGAGAGTCTTAATATGTTCTACCCAAGATTGTTAGCCACAGGATGTCACCTCATCTCCTGAAGTCCACCATCTGTGTATGTTTGTCCCTTGCAGGGGTCTGCTATGCAGAGTTTGGAGTTCGAGTCCCCAAGACCACAGGATCTGCCTACACCTACAGCTATGTCACTGTCGGGGAATTTGTGGCATTTTTCATTGGCTGGAACCTGATCCTGGAGTACCTGATTGGCACTGCGGCTGGAGCCAGTGCTCTGAGCAGCATGTTTGACTCACTGGCCAACCACACTATCAGCCGCTGGATGGTAGACAGCGTGGGAACCCTCAATGGCCTGGGTGAGACTGCCACATCCTCCTACCCTCAACATGTGAACTTACCGAGCCACCAATGATTTCCCCTTTCAGAAAGCAATTTGACAAAATGTATCAAAATCCTTAAATACATCTCTCTTTTTTTGCAAAGTAATTCTATGACTCTATCCATCCTTAAAAAAAATCTAATGTCCATAGAAGCATTATACAAAAAGATGCTCATCACAGCCTCCTTTACAATAACTGAAAGTTAGAGACAGCCTAAATATTCTACAATGGGACAAAGGACTAAATAAATTGCAGATAAATATTATATAGCTAGCAGTTAAAAGGATGATTAGGAAAACTTGTAATAACATAAGGTTTTAATGTAATATCATACGTCAAAGAACACAAGCCATACATCCACATGTCAATAGCTATATAAAAATAAAAACAATGCAGGAAAAAAAGAATTTTAAGCAATTTCTCCAGTGGTTTCATCAGATTTTTTCCAAATTTCAAATGGAAAAAAAAATTAAGGAACAAAATGGATTCCAGCCTAGAAGAGGTCAGGAAGGGGTAATATAACAGCGAATGCTAAACCGTCAGAAGCTCATGTAACAAATACCATGAGACCTCAGGCTCTATCCATCATTTGCCACCCACTCTCCATTTTTTTTTTTTTTTTTTTTTGAGACAGAGTCTTGCTCTGTCATCCAGGCTGGAGTGCAATGGCGTGATCTTGGCTCACTGCAACCTCCACCTCCCAGGTTCAAGTGATTCTCCTGCCTCAGACTGCTGAGTAGCCGAGATTACAGGTGTGCACCACCATACCCAGCTAATTTTTGTATTTTTAGTAGAGAAGGGGTTTCACCATGTTGGTCAGGCTGGTCTTGAACCCCAGACCTTGTGATCTGCCCACCTCGACCTCCTAAAGTGCTGACATTACAGGCGTAAACCACCGTGCCTGGCCACTCTCCATCTTGCCTGATAAACTCACATTTAAGGAAAGCCAAACAATAGTTGAGGAAGCTCTGGAGTCTTGCTTCAGAGGATTGATTCTGCGGCTGTGTCAAGTCATCTGACTTCAATGTTCCTATCTCAGAAGAACTGACAAAAATGCTGAGCACCTAGGTACCATGACAAGATAAAAATATAAAGAACAAACCTGGTCAGTGTACTGATTGCATAGAATTTTAGGTCTAAAAGAGTCCTCCAAAATCAGGTCATTCATGTCCTTTGCTTTACAAATGAGGTCCAGAGAGATGAGGCAACCTTGCCCAAGGCCACACATCTGGCTACGGGCAAAAGTACAGCTGAAATCCAGGACCCCTGACAGCTGAGGCAGTGCCTTTTCCACTCTATAGAGGGCAGGACTCCACTGGCCATTGGGCAAAACCAAGCAGGCTGCGCATGGTTATTTTTTTCTCTACAACCACATATATACAAAAGAACAGAAAACCCCTCTTGCCCTCGTTTTCAAAGACACACATTCTTAAATTTGCTGATAAAGAAAAGGTTTGGGAATGGGATGGAAATTTTGCAGACTGTAAAATTAACCATAATGAAGCTAAAAACAATTTTCAAATAACATGTTAGACCTAAATATACATCCCAAATATCCCAGGACAGTTCCTACTTCAAATATTCTGTGCCATGGTTCCATAGGTGCTGTTGTAATTGTCACAACACATAGCCCAAGTTTTGGTCCAGGATATCAGGTCATCTTACCTGTCTACCAAATACTGCTCATTTGTAAATAGACACTTGTGTCTACTTCTGGATGTGTAGGTGTGCGCGCGCGCGCACACACACACACACACACACACACACACGAGTTCCTTTTACAGACTTACTGCCCTTCTTAAAGCTGAGTGCAGATGCACTGGGGTAGGATCAGGAGTTTGCACAGCCCTTTCTTCTCCCTAGACAATGTCAAATCATGTCTTTCCTCTCTAGGGAAAGGTGAAGAATCATACCCAGACCTTCTGGCTCTGTTGATCGCGGTCATCGTGACCATCATTGTTGCTCTGGGGGTGAAGAATTCCATAGGCTTCAACAATGTCCTCAACGTGCTGAACCTGGCAGTGTGGGTGTTCATCATGATCGCAGGCCTCTTCTTTATCAATGGAAAATACTGGGCGGAGGGCCAGTTCTTGCCCCACGGCTGGTCAGGGGTAAGTTTGTTCCAAATACCTGGTGTGCCGGTCATATACACTCTGCCTTCAACCCTGCAGCCAGCCTAAGACATATTTTCAAGAAAATGCTGTTCTGTTCCATAATTACCATAGCACCCTCTTTATCACCTTTTGATCTGAATTTAGTTGGAATATCCTGAAGAAGTGGTTCTTATTTTTTTATTTGTTTCACCAGCATTTGTTAAGATCCTATTTTATGCAAATAACAATAATAGACTCAATGTTTCGGCCACCTGCAATTGCCTAAAATTGTGCTAGGTAGCTTTGCATGTACTATCTCATTTAATTATCCTGATAATCTTGTGAGGAAGATATTTACATTCTAGTCTTAAAGACGAATAATACTCCCATTCAGAGAGTTCAAATGGCTCGCTGTTGAACACACAATGTCAGTGGCAGAACCCAGTCAGCCAGGGCTGCCTGACTCCAAAGTCTGTAGAAGAACAGCTCAGTTCTATAGAATCATCTCTACAATCTCCTAAGAGAGAGCAACATGAACATAAATAGACAAGGCAATAAAGGAGACCAGGGAAAGGGGACAGTGGGGAAGGAATGAGTTTTGCCTGGGTATGAAACTAGGAAAATAACAGTTTTTAATTCCAATGTAGGCATTTGACTCTAGGAGGAGAGTCCCACTGGGGTCTGAGGACAGCTGAGCTGGCCTCATGGAGGGCTGTGCTATAAATCCCGTTCCAAAGGCATAGTTCATGACAGACGGGTCTACCTGCTGTGGTCTAGGGGTTAGCCAGAGGGTGGGCTGGACCAAAAGGACATTTTCAGATCTCATTCCATGATCTGGCTAGTGAGGTTTATGCTAGAGAAAAATAGGAAGGTCAGAGTGGCAAATTCTTTATACTGACAAGTGGTTCTCAGTTGTACCTGGTTTCTTTCTCTAGGATGACTAAAAATACTTGTTGTGGATTTATTGCTGAAATTCACTAGCCCATCTTTTTTTTCATGGTAGAAAATAAATCAGAGAATTTTGAGTTGTCAGCAACCTTAGAGGTTGCCTGATCCTATCCATTCATTGAACAGATGAACAACCTAAGGTGGAGAGAGGTAAGTCTGCCCGGGACTGACAGCAGAAAGCAAGCGCCGGATTCCACCAACTTTGCTTTTGTAGCATTTGCTTAGACTGGTTTTTCTCCAACATGTCCAGGGATCAGAAATGTTTCTTGGAGAACACTCAAAACCACTTCTGTTTATTCTGAACCATGCTATGCCATTCAATGCAGAGAAATAAGCAAAGAAGCAATTTAAGCCAAGATTCCTAGTCTTCTGCTTATCTGTAAGAATTCAACAGAACTACAAAGTTCATTCCTCCGCTTTGAAATGAATAATACTGAAACTACTTAAATCCAAAAGAAGAGACAAAGAAACACTGTTGGCCCCATTCTGAATCCCCAAATCTATATTATCTTATGATACAAACTGTTCCTTTCCTATCGTATAAGAGAAACAATAAATTACAAGAGTGAAAAGGAATGTTTTCCTGTAATTCTATTGCTTTTGTTTTGTTTTTTGTTTTGTTTTGTTTTGTTTCAGCGCTGAGGTTTTATTTTGGACCAAAAAAAAAGCAATTGAATTGTTTTGCAGCTGGACGTATGGGCAAGGGGGATTCCCAAGCTGTAAACTCCCCTGCGCCTGGGCTGAGGGCTACGGCTGACCTCAGGTGGGTCTCTGGTTCCCTGTGCTCCCCTGCACAGCTGCCTCCCTCCCGGGCTCTGGGGCAGCCGCAGGAGGGGCAGCCTGGGAGGCGCTGCCGCAGCTGTTCACTTGGGCAGGACGTCAGAGGATTGAGACACCGACTTCCCATCAGGGGTCTCGAACTTCTTCACAACCGCGGCCCTGGTGGAGCTGGCACGGCTGAAGGAGCTGGAGCCCGCGCCAGAGCCAGAGCTGGAGCCCGCGCCAGAGCCAAAGCTGGAGCCCAGGCCGTAGCCGAGGCCGGCTTGGGAGGCCCCCGGAGGCCGAGCTCAGACCACACGCACAGCCGCTGGGGGTCTCCGTGTGGCTGCCCGTGTTCTGCACCCCAGACTCCAGCCGGCTCTCGTCGCAGTCCAGCAGCTTCCTGTAGGTGGCCATCTCCATGTCCAGGGCCAGCCTGACGTTCATGAGCTCCTGGTGTTTACGCAGCTGCCGCCGTGTCCTGCTTGGCCCGCTGCAGGGCGGCCTTCGGCTCGGACAGCTCGGCGTTGGCATCCTTGACGGCCAGCTGCCCACGCTGCTCGGCATCCGCGATGGCGGCCTCCAGGGAAGCCTCTGGCCTTTGAGGCCCTCAGTCTCCGCCTGGAGCCGCTGACGTTCCGTTCACCCCGCAGGTCTCAGTCGTTGTGCGCCGCAGGCCATCCCCGGGCTTCCCAGCCTGCGCCTGCAGCTCCTCATCCTCGGTCTGGCGCGTGCTTTCAGCCCCAGCCCGGCCGCCGTAGGCGATCTCCTCGGCCGGTGCCTTTGCCTCAGCGATGAGGCTGCCCGTGTCCGGGAGCGGCTGCTGTCCATGGACAGCACCACAGACGTGTCTGAGCTCTGGGGCTGCAGCTCCCGGATGCCCTCGTCGTACAGCAGCCCGAGGAAGTGGATCTGGTCAGTCAGCCCTCCCAGGCGGGACTCCCTGCAGCTTCATCCACATCCTTCTTGATGAGGAGGACAGATTCATTCATCTCTGTAAGCTTATTGATCTCATCCTCATACTTGTTCTTGAAGTCCTGCACCAGCAACTGCATGTTGCCAAGCTCCGCCTCCAGCTTCTCCTGGCCCACAGCCTCCAGCTGCCGCCTAAGGTTGTTGATGTAACTCTGGAACATGTTCCATGCTGCTCTGAGCCGTCTTCTGCTGCGGCAGGAGGCTCCAGTTGCTCTCCAGCATCTTGTTCTGCTGCTCCAGGAACCATATCTTGTTGATGAAGGAGCAAACTTATTGAGGGTCTTGATCTGCTCCCTCTCCTGGGTGCACACGGCCTGGATGTTGCGGTCCACCTCCAGGTTAAGGGGGCTTAGCAGGCTCTGGTTGACCATGACGGCGGTGATGCCTCCCATGAAGCTGGGCCTCCCATGATGCAAGCCACCCCGGAAACTGCTGCATTCCCACTCAGGAGAAGCTCAAGGAACTGATGCAGGCACTAGGCCCACTGGTGTAGGGGCGGCTGCTGAAGGCCCAAGGGCCAGAGGGCCTTGTAGGACTCTGGGTCACCGTGACGAACATGGTGGAGGCAGAAGTGGAGGCAGGCAGGCTGCACCAGCCGGAAATTCCAGAAGAAACAGAGAAGCTGCTTCTTAGTCCTCAGTTTTATTTTCACTGTAGCAGGAAAGTGTTCTCACCATTTTCTTAACAATGTAAGAAATTATTAGGTCATGGACTTACTGTAAGACTTTGGCCATCAGTTAATTTCTGTGCTTTCAGTTTTTCCCATCTATTAAGTGGCAAAATTAATTGTGCCACGTTTGCAAAAAAATAGCAAAATCTTGGATGTTTTTATGTGCAGCTTGTTATGGTTGGCAATAGTTAAAACTACACAAGGGGCCAGGTGTGGTGACTCACATCCGTAATCCCAGCACCTTGGGAGGCTGAGGTGGACAGAGCACTAGGTCAGGAGTTCAAGACCAGCCTGGCCAATATGGTGAAACCCCATCTCTACTAAAAATACAAAAAACTAGCTGGGCGTGATGGCGTGCATCTGTAGTCCCAACTACTTGGGAGGCTGAGGCAGGAGAATCACTTGAACCCAGGAGGTGGAGGTTGCAGTGAGCCAAAATTGCACCACTGCACTCCAGCCTGGGCAATAGAGGGAGAGAGACTCTGTCTCAAAAAACTACACCAGGAAGGAGCTAGTATTTATTGACTACCTATTGGGTTCCAGTCATTGTATTCCATGAATAACATCTCTCTTACAACAAAACTTTAAAGCAGGTGCTGTTATTCCTAACTTAAAAGTGGAGAATCCTCACAGAAGCTGGGAAACTGACCTTACCTCACTTAGCTAGTCAACTCCAGGGCTGAGGTTCCTGCCCAGATCTGTGTGACTCCAAAGCCCTTTCTACCAATAGAGTACCTTGTGTATTATGATCATTCTCTCTGAGCCTTCTTTAGTAAGTAGTAAGGTAATAAATCTCACATGTTATATTTCCTTTAAATTTTCATGAAGTCATAGAATCTTGGAAGAACATTAAGGGATAGTCGTCTCTTTTTTTTATCTTCAGATGGAATATAGTTTAACTGACCCAGGCTGAATACACAATGTTTATGAAGACATCCTGTCAGTGCAATTCTAAAACTCTTCTTAATTACTTGGTCGATATTTAATTTTCTTTTTTTTTTTTTTTTTTTT
>NW_016107602.1:405461-418949 GCF_001604975.1 Cebus imitator
GACGGGGTTTCACCATGTTGACCAGGATGGTCTCGATCTCTTGACCTCGTGATCCACCCGCCTCGGCCTCCCAAAGTGCTGGGATTACAGGCTTGAGCCACCGCGCCCGGCCTGTCGATATTTAATTTTCAAAATCCTCCTATTAGCTCACCCAAACGGCATACACTCTAGTTTAGGCCCCACTTAAAGACTGGAAAGCGTTAATATCCTCTATATAAATGTTATTTATCCACTCTGAAGAAGATGGGGGCACATTTTAGCATTCCTTTATCCTTTTGATGGTCTCCCTTTCCTTCTCAGGGGCACAACAGCCTTCCTCAGTTAGGAGCCTGCCTCATCAAGGAAGAAGCTAATCAAGGCAACCTTGGGGTACCCCACTTATATATCCTGGCTTCTCACTAACTTTCCTAAGAGATCAGAAGTCGGGCATAAGAAGGAAATGAAGGATGCTTTTCCTAACATTCAACATTTCCTTTGTGACAAACTCTTTCATGCACACTTTTAATCTTCACAGCAGCCCTACAAAATAAGTACAGAGATTTTCACTTTTACATGCAAATAACTGATGCTTAGAAAAGTTAAAGTCACAGATTTAGATGGTAAGTAATAGAGCTGAAATTCGATCCCACTCCTGGATGGGTTAAGTACTTGTTTTCCCCACTGCCTCCTGGGTTTGGGGCCATGGAACCGGTTAAGTTTTTTTTGCACTTCTGTTACTGTCCTCATTTCAGTCCAAGCCTACTACCTTGAGTAGTTTTGTCATTGGCCAAGAAAAAAGTTTGGCTGGGATTTTGAATGTTTTGCCACAATTCCATTATCCCTAAAGGAAACTCAGGGATGATGTATATGCTAGTGAATGTGCCTAAAAGTATCATCTGAGAACAAAGAACAGCCCAATGTGAAGATGGTGCTGATTCATCCTCTCTGCCCTCTGCCTGGCCTTGGATTTCTACGTAGTATATTTCCTTCCTGGGGAATGGACCTGGACTTGTTATTTCTCAACTTCAGTTTCAGGTCACTTTTCCAAAGTCCAGCAAAGTCACTTTGAATTTAGATCCTATTTTTAAGGTCTGACACTGTCTCATGAGCATGTCATACATCAAGGTAATACACACATTCTTCACTCTGTTACCTACCAATTGTCTACAAAAGTGTGTTGCCTAGTTGACAGATTCCTGAAGTTCCCCACTCCTTAGAAAAGCCCTTACCTCTACCCCTGACTAGGGGACTAGTGCAGAGGTCCAACCCACTTTATTCTTCAATTGCTTTAGGTAGGATGGAATGGGGAAAACCACTGTGTAGGAGATGATTTATAAGAATAGCATTACATGACTTTCCACACAATTCTCAAGGACTTTCAAAGAGTTAATGAACAATCCATTCTCTAACCATGGACCCCTCATAAACCTACTCTTTCGCCTGCTCCAAACACTTCCTTCCAAAGAAAATAGCTTAAGGAATGGTTTACTCACTTACAGGTTCTGGGTCAACTGCTTCTTTGGTCTTGAAGAGTTTAAGAACAACAAACATTTTTCCCTATATCAAGTAACTCTGGCCTTCAGCTGAACCCCTGCTTCCATCTGCAATTCTTCAGCCCTTGAACATTGTTGGATGTGTGTTCCCTTCATGTTATTTGTTCTTGATACTATCTTATGGTTTTTCTTTAAGTAAATAAGACACTCTACCAGCACAAATAGCTCTCAGGAAAATAGTCCATAGCAATCATTTGTGGGGAATTCTGACAGCCTCCAAACAAAGGAAAAGTTTTTCATGTTCTCCACATCTGAATCCATTTGTAGGAACATATTAGCACATTCCACTGTCACTGAGGACAGCCTGCTAATAGAGCTGGGGCATGAGGGTGGTAGAAAATGCTATGAAAAGATGGAATTTTGTCTTGTTGCCTAGAAAGTGAATAATATAAAGGTGTCTAATTATCTCCCAGGCATCTGGCAGACTGGCCAAGGCAGAATGTGTGAAGGCTGCCTCATCTGAATGCCTCTCAAATATCAGCAAAGTGCAGGGGGCCAGTTTTTAGGGACCCGGTACACTGAGTAGCAGGCCACTAATGGCATAACTTTTGACAACTAATTAAGCAGAAGCCCTCCAGCAACAAAGGCACATGCTGCTTCACCACAACGCCACTCTAGCGGGATGAACTCTGTTCTGGATCAGCTGGCTGAGTTTTTACACCAGGTTTACTTCAAACAGCAATCTCAGCTATATCATCAAATTAAAAGATCAATATTTTTTTTTCTGAGACAGAGCCTCACTCTGTCACCCAAGCTGGAGTGCAGTGGCACGATCACAGCTCACTGTAGCCTCAACCTCCCGGGCTCAAGCAATCTTCCCACCTCAGCCTCCCAAGTAACTGGAACTACAGGTGCACACAACCACACCCAGCTAATTTTTTTCAATACTATTTTTCAATTTTGCAAAATATTAAAGCAAAGAGGATAACATACCAATAAACCCACAAATACACATAAACACAAACACACATTCACACATTTCACCCATCAATTTTATTCACAGATGCTCACCCCTAGGTACTACACACATGCTTTTATGCATGGAAGTCTATCCTAATTATAAACACCAGTGGTCAGATCTGAGATCTGGACAGAGTGATGTGGAAAACAGTTTCAGTGGTTATTTGGGTAGAGACACCCATACACAGTTTCATTTCATGAGTCTTTGTATTTACCAATCAGGGACCATTTGCTTGCAGGGAAGAAAAGCTCATTCAAACTAATTCAAGTGAAAAGATGACCCTTTTTACTAATTTTATTATCTTCAATAACCTGTTTATCTTGTCTATGTCTTGTTAGGCCAAGTTCAGTTTGACCTTGGTAGGTGTGCTGGTCTTTCTTCTCCATTTGCCTCCACTCCCCAGGCCTATTCTCCACCCTTCACGCCCTGTTTTCTGCTCCAGGTTGCATCTTGCTGGTTGCTTCCTACTGAATGTAGCCAATGGAAAATATTATCAGATCAGAAGGTGAGAAGAAAGCAAGGCCGGAGTATTTCTTCCTTGCTGCCTCCCAGCCTTGGCACCACACAGGCTGTGCCTCCACAAAGGCAGCTTCTTCTAGGACTCTCTGTCCCATACCTCCAGCTCCCACCAGACTCCAGGACACCATTCCATCCCCTACTTTCAGGCCTCGGATGACAACTTCTTACTGTTGCTAGTCTCTGATGCCTCAACATCCCCATTCAGTTCTCTCCACCCTACCTAAATACTGCCCAGACCTGCCTATAGTCCCGCATTGAAATTATTTTATTTTAATCATCTGAGTTATTAATAAATTATTTTAACTGCTTAATGCGGGAGAACCTCTGCATGCCCTGCCTTTGATCTGTCCAGTCTTTCTTCAACTGTGCTGACTTTCTAGTTCTACATATGCAAATACTGGCTAAGAGACATCCTCTTTGCAAGTGTACTTCCTCTCTTCCCTACTTGATCATAGTTAACCTTCTGATAGCTAATCATTATCAGCAACTGCCATCCCTTCTTTCATTCATTTAGAGGAAAGTAGCATTTGTGTTTTGTGAATAATATAGATGCTTATTAATCTTGTTCAGTTTGTCACCATAGTCAAGTTTACATTTGGGATATTGCAGTATCCTCTCGGCTCAGTCTCCGTAATATCAAGCTGGGTACTTTATGCTCATGACTGTGTCCCCATCACCAAGCACAGTGCCTGGCACATGGTAGCACATAGTATACACAAGTCAAGTTTTAAAAGGAGTAAGGCGAGAGAGTAGAAGGAGGAGAGAAGAAGAAAGAGGAAGAGTTTGTCCCCCTGAGTGTCAACCGCTCTAGAAAAACTTAGAACTGTAATAATAATACTGGTGGTAAGAGCTAATATTTTTGGAGCACCTACCATATTCTAGGACTGCAGTTTACTATATTATCTCATTTTATCCTTGTAACAACACTATGAGCTAAGTGCTATTATTATCTCCATGTACGTAAGAATGAAACTTGGGCTCCAAGAGGTTAAGAACTTATTCTAAATCACCAAGCTAGTATGTGGCAGAATCAACCTAGGCCTGACAGTCTACAAAGTCGATGCTCCAAACCAAAGCCAATCGCACCCATATGTGTGGCTCTAGGATTTCCGGTGAAGCCTACAGTGGACATTGCATCTACTCCAACTGCTGATACTTCACATTTTTGAAGGTGTCCTCTGCATCTTCCACTGAGTCTTCTGCTCTTCAAGTTAAACATCCCCAAGTCCCCAGTTCTTCCTTACATGGCATGGTTCACAAATCGCTCACCTTTTTCTAGGATTGCTTTGCCCAAATTTATGTGGTGGTTGTGCCAGGTCACTAAATGATTTACAAGAGGAGTGTATGTGTGCATGTATATGTGTGTATATGTGTTTGCATGTGTATGTGTGTATGCACGTGTGTATGTGTATGCGTGGTTGTATGTATACAGATATGTGTCTGTGTGTGTAGAAGGGAAGAATAAATGTTAAAGGAAGACAAAGCAGGACCTGTTTCCTGTCTGTTTCCTTTTTATTTTTGTGGGTACTTAGTAGGTACATATTTATGGGGTACATGAGATGTTTTGATACAGGCATGCACTGGGAAATAGGCACATCATGGAGAATGGGTTGTCCATTCCCTCAAACATTTATCCTTTGAGTTACAAATAATCCAACTACACTCTTTATTTTAAAATGTACAATTATTATTGACTCTAGTCACCTCGTTGTGTTATCTAATAGTAGGTCTTACTCATTCCTTCTACTTTTTTTGTACCCATTAACCATCTTCACCTCCCCTCACCAGCTCCCAACTATCCTTCCCAGCCTCTGTGTCCATGAGTTCAATTGTTTTTATTTTTAGATCCCACAAATAAGTGAGAACATGCAATGTTTGTCTTTCCATGCCTGGCTTATTTTGCTTAACATAATGACCTTCAGTTCCATCCATATTGTCGGAAATGACTGGATCTCATTCTTTTTTATGGCTGCATAGTACTCAATTGTGTATATGTCCCATATTTTTTTTTTTTGTCATTCATCTGTTGATGGACACCTAGGTTGCTTCCAAACCTTAGCTATTGTAAACAGTGCTGCAAAAAACATAGGAATGCAGATATCTGTTCAATATACTGATTTCCTTTCTTTTGGGTATATACTCAGCAGTGGGATTGCTGGATCATATGGTAGCTCTATTTTTAGTTTTTTGAGGAGCCTCTAAACTTCTCCATAGAGGTTGTACTGATTTACTTCCCAAGAACAGTGTACAAAGGTTCCCTTTTCTCTACATCCCTGCCAGCATTATTATTGCCTGTCTTTTGGATATAAACCATTTTAAGTGAGGTAAGATAATATCTGATTGTAGTTTTGATTTTCATCTACCTGAAGATCAGTGATATTGAGCACCTTTTCATATGTCTGTTTGCCATCAGTATGTGTTCTTTTGAAAAATGTCTATTCAAATCCTTTGCCCAATTTTAGATCAGATTATTAGATATTTTTCCTAGAGAGTTGTTTTAGCCCCTTGTATATTCTGGTTATTAATCCCTTGTCAGATGGGTAGTTTACAAATATTTTCTCCTATTCTGTGGGTCATCTCTTCACTTTGTTAATTGTATCCTTGGCAGTGCAGAAGCTTTTTAACTTGGTGTGATCCCATGTGTCCATTTTTGCTTTGGTTGCCTGTGCTTGTGGGGTATTGCTCAAGAAACTTTTGCCCAGACCAATGTTTTGGAGAGTTTCCAAACATCTTTCCAAACATCCCATAGAGGTAGTCTTACAGCCTCTGATTGCGGTTGAAAACATTGGACGAAAACAAAGTACCAAAAGGTAAATGAGTTCCCTAAGTCATAGAGATAGCCAATATATCGATTTACTTATAACCCCATTTGTTTCCACAAAGGACTTGAATGTGTAGAATAACGCTGTTTTTATTGGGTTGCCTGTGCTTACGGGGTATTGCTCAAGAAATATTTGCCCAGACCAATGTCTTGAAGATTTTCCTCAATGTTTTCTTGTAGTAGTTTCATAGTTTGAGACTTAGATTTAAGTCTTCAATCCATTTTGATCTGATCTTTGTATATGATGAGAGGTAGGAGTCTAGTTTCACCCTTCTGCATATAGTTATCCAGTTTTCCCAGCACCATTTATTGAACAGACTGTCTTTTCCCCAGTGCATGTTTTTGGCACCTTTGTCAAAAGTGAAGGACCTGTCTTAAAGTGAGGCTTTCCTTGATCAGGACTACTTAGTGAGCCTGCAGTCTAGCATTGAAGACCAGTAATATTTCCTATATAAGTGAAAACAAGCACATTCCCAAGCCTTGAACATCCATGTATGATGAAGTGAGGTCTATTTTCTCTCCTTGTCTGGAGGCCAAAGACATTTTCCATACCTTATACGAAAAATTTTGCAGTAGGGAAAGCAGGAGCTCTCTTCTCTCCTGGAAGGTAGCTATCTAGAGATGAAACCGCTTATGTTTGAAAAGTTCTTTCTATTAGAACAGACCAGGAGTTAAATTTTCTTGTGCCATGGACCACTTGGATGTCTGATGAAACCTATGGATCCCTTATGAGAATTGTGTTTTTAAATGAATAACCTAATTACATAGAATTTCAAAGGAAATCCATTATATTGAAATGTAGAAATAAGTATTTTTAAATCATAATCTAGTAACAATGTGCTTCTCTATTAGGGATTTATATGTTAATATATATGTCTAACAACTATCATATTAAAGTAGTAATAAGCATAAGTGATATTTCAAGATCTCTGTAACAACTCTCATATGAAATGAAAGTATCTGATTGCTATTAGTGACACAGGCACAGGTATTGTTAGTTTGTCACCTACATTCATAACTGAAAGAAATGCTAATTCAACTAGAAGGCAGTGAAAAAACATATGTAATTCTTTCTCAGCAAAATTCATAGATGCCCTGAATTCCATAGATGCCCACAGCATAAGAACCACCAGAATAGAGGGTTGAAACATTAGAATCCTAGCTGAGAGAAACTGTAGGAAACACCAGCTCATTTTACAGATGAGCAAAGTTTGCTTTTGAAGGTTTTTTTTTTTTTTTTTTTTTTTTTTTTTTGAGACGGAATTTCGTTTTTGTTACCCAGGCTGGAGTGCAATGGCACGATCTCAGCTTACCGCAACCTCCGTCTCCTGGGTTCAGGCAGTTCTCCTGCCTCAGCCTCCTGAGTAGCTGGGATTACAGGCACGTGCCACCATGCCCAGCTAATTTTTTGTATTTTTAGTAGAGACGGGGTTTCACCATGTTGACCAGGATGGTCTCGATCTCTTGACCTCGTGATCCACCCGCCTCGGCCTCCCAAAGTGCTGGGATTACAGGCTTGAGCCACCGTGCCCGGCCTGCTTCTGAAGGTTTAAGAAGATCTTTGATTTTGTGATGTACCTCACAGGTTCTAGTATTTCATATTTTGTCTTATCGAGAAGTCAGTGGGGGAAAGTAAGAGTGAAAATTTTGGACAAGTTGATTTGGACAGCTTGGCACAATTTGATTTTCATCATTTATAAACTGAATGTGGAGAAAAGAAAAATAAAATGGTCCCATCTACAATGGGTCCCACCTCCTGGACCCCTGGCCAGGGCTTGCATTTTTTTCCCTCACCCCATACACACAATTCCAAAAACATCCCTCACCTTCTAAAAGGACTTCCCTAAGCATTCAAAGAGGTACTTTTTTACTTAAAGCTAACAATGAAAAATACCACAGTGGGGAACCTGCCCTTAAACTTCAATAGATTCTTTCAAAGAAAGTAGCCACTTTGCAATGGAAGATTTTCACTCACATCTTGACATCTTGACATATATAATAAATTCCCAAACACTCCTGAAGCCACGTGAGCTCCTGGCAGACAAACCATCAGCAGATGCAACTGGATACCACCCCCCAGCTTTACTCTGACCTCCTGCCTTGTGCCCAACTAAGTCATTCAAGCCCCAAAAAGGAGTAAAAAATAAACTGTCTTCACTCTGTCTTCCCACTGAAGACAACAGAATATCTGAAGATCTGAAAATCTTTTATATCATTTTAGATCTGGAAGTTACCATGGAGCTGATCTATCAGGGGCCTACTAACGGTAGTTTGGGTAGGATAATTCTTCCTTATGCAGAAGTATCTGAATCCCCTATACTAAGTGCTAGAAGCACCCACTCATGTCTCAATGACAGTCAAAAGTATCTGCTCACCTTTCCAAACATTCCCGAAAAGTAGTCTTATAGCCTATGATTGCAAAAGGTTGAAAACAAAGTACAGAAAGGTGAGTTCCCTAAGACATAAAGATGGACAATATATTGATTTATTTATAACCTCATTTCCACAAAGGACTTGAATGTGTTAAATAACTCTATTTTTATTTGGGCATAATTCTTCTTATCTCTATCTACACATCATAAAAGAACTGCCCACAGCTACACAGCTAGAAAGTAGAGGAGATCAGAACTTGTGCGTTTAGCACGAGTCCCACCATGTTATTCCATCAGCCACTCAGTCCTGTCTCCAAGGCACTGGGCAATTGTAGGTTCCACATTTAAGGCCCAGGTGCCATCCTGACCTTCTGAGTCTGACAAATGCCATCATCCACACAGGTGCTGCAAGGAGCAGCAACATGCTTCTATGCTTTCATTGGCTTTGACATCATCGCCACCACTGGAGAGGAAGCCAAGAATCCCAACACGTCCATCCCTTATGCCATCACCGCCTCCCTGGTCATCTGCCTGACAGCCTATGTGTCTGTAAGTACCAAATGCTTGTGTGACCCTCCTCACCATGTGACTCTGGTACCAAGCTCCCTTCTCTCTCAGGAAGGAGTCCTTTCCTGTGTCTTCTTGGTATCTGTGTGCCTGTGCCTTTTGCTGCCATAGCCCCATTCCCCACTCCCTATGACAAGAAAAAAATTAGGACTCCAGACTGAAGAACAGGAGAAGCCTCAGACCTTCACTTCAACCTTGGCCTTCACTCCCACCCCTCCATCCACACAAGCTCTTCGTGTCTGCTGCCGCCCCAGGGGCTGGTGTGCAGGGAATGGGCTGCCATCCAAGGAGCTCAGGTCATAGGCTGGCAGTAACGGGTGGGTGTGCGAGCAAAGGCATTGTGGGCCTCTGTGCACATTCCTCAATGCTCTTCTGTCTTCTGGGAGCTTCCCAGCAGCAAAGAGGCGAGGCTCCCTGCACAGCAGAGAGAGAGAATACATTGTCCTCTACAGACTCTTTTCCCCTTAAATCTGGGGAGGAAAGTGCCATTTCTTTCCGGCTGTTGCTCCCGCTTTTTACACCAGCTCAAACTCACCTTTGGGTTTCCCTACCTAGGGGAAGCTCAGTACAAAGAGTTCAGCCTTGTCTTCTTCAGGATCACGCCCCTGAGACACCCCTCATACTCTGATGTTTGCTTTCTCAGTTCCCACCCCAGAATTTCTATCACAGAAATAGCCCAGCTGCATCCAACATCCCCCTCCTGCTCCTGGCAATGGAGAGGGAGAGAATCAGCTCCCAGGCCAATGAGTGTGTGGTTCCACAAACATTCTCAGGTCCTGAGGGGCCCCCTCACTTGGGTCACCACAATTAGGAAAGCACCAGCAGCGATGACGGAGCCAGTGGTGCTGCCGCTGATCAGCCCTGCTGTTTCTCTTTCCCAAAAAGACATCTTTAGCAACTAGCTAAGAAAGCCACATCTATTGATCATTAAGGCAAGCTGCGAAACAGGATTGTTCTAGAAGCCAGAGGAAAACACAGAGCAAACTTGGGGGTGGTTTACAGACATTCAGTTGACTACCCAGAGGTTCTATGGGTGCCTCAATTATCACCTCCCCCTATACACACACGTGCAAGTGCCTTCACCCTGTCCAGACCCCAATGATCCCTGTGGGCAGAATGTTGAAGGAGTCGCCACGGGGTGGAAGAAACAGCAAGGACACTCTGTGTTTCCCTTTCTACTTTCTACTCCTCCTTCATTCCTGCCCTTCCTCCAGGGGTGGGGCCCTTACAACACACACAATAAAGTCAGTCATCACAGTGCCTCCCTTAGAATCGACCACAGAGTACTTCTATGCATCCACCAACTTTTTATGCATCCTGATCTAACTCAGGAGCCTTGATCCCACTCTCCTCCAGCCCACCCTATCCCATCCCCAAAGGGGATATTGCAAGCAGTTATGTTACTGGGAAACATTCTCTTTCATATTGCACAGGCCTTAAACACCCCCTAGGAGCTGTTTGGTATTGTACTGGTCCGCAGGCAGCCCCTTCACCACCATGAGAAGAACGAGGTTGCTGGGCAGTAATGGGACATCATGTCCTCCCTGGTGACCCTTGGCTCTGCTGGAAGATCTTGGCTCCAGAGGAATAGGCAAAGAAATGGCCTACATGTGACCACCCTCTTTCCTTCAGGCTTTGAATTCCTTTCTTGATGCCAATGTGGCCTTCATAGGCCTGGGGGAGCACCACATCTGGCCCAATGACTTGTGGCTCCATTGCCTATGGCCAATTCTGAAGGCAGGGTATTAGGCAGATCAATAATATGTGAAGGGAACAGATCCTGGGAGCCTCCAGTCAAGTGCTTATCACCTCCTCCAGGCACACGCGTGCCAGTGGCTTTGTCCTCTCCATCCCTGATTTCTCCCCATAGGCAGAGTGTTGAGGGAGGGGCAGTGGGATAGAGGGAACAGCAAAGACACTCTGCTCTCTATTTCCCCTTCTGCTTTTCCCTCGTGTCTCCCTCTTCCCTGGGGGTGGACCCTTGCAGCACACATAGTAATAATTCCTGATTAAGCAAAGCCACCATTGTCCGACAGCCATACAGTCAGTAGGACTTGACTCTGTCCTGATGCTGTAATTTGTTTGTTGACCTGCCTGGCTCCTAGGACTAAGCTAGAGAAAGGAAATAGAAATATGAGTTCTCCTCTGGATCCCAACAGTTAATAGGCCACAGACCTCTTAAGCATTTACCTTTGGAGATTTTATCTCTGGTGTTTCACAGTGAAAGGGAGCACAGATAAGACCCTGTAGTGCCAGAAAGTGTAAGAGAAATGACAGCCTGGCCCAGGTGGGCAGGGTGCCCTGGTCCCTGCCAGGTCCTGGCTGTAGCTCCTTCCTTCTGGAAATACCCGCTGTCCACTGAACTGTCAGCATAGATAGCTCTGCTTTCATGGGGCTGAAATACCTGCCAACTTACTCCTTAGATATCAAAGGACTGGAGAGATAGAGTTTCTGGCCCAGTCCACTAAATTCACATGTGGGGAGAAGATATTGAGAAAGGCCTAGAAGCCAGATGACTGGTCTACAGTAAAGGCACATGCCAGCAAGTGGAGGATCCAAACTGCCATGCTAGCCTCTGCCTCCAGGGGTGGGGCTCTTTCCTCTCCCATGGGGCCTCCATCCATGCTGTTCTTCCCCTGTACCTCCAGCCCTGTCTTCTTTTGTTTTAACAGGTGAGCATGATCTTAACTCTGATGGTGCCATATTATGCCATTGACACAGAATCCCCACTCATGGAGATGTTTGTGGCTCATGGGTTCTATGCTGCAAAATTCGTAGTGGCCATTGGGTCGGTTGCAGGACTGACAGTCAGCTTGCTGGGCTCCCTCTTCCCCATGCCGAGGGTCATTTATGCCATGGCTGGTGATGGACTCCTTTTCAGGTAAGGGCTACGCTCCGTGAAATTTGTCCTGCTCTGCCACGTCCGTACAGGGAGAATGTCTATACACTGTTAGCCTGACTATAATTTTGATGTCAGTGCCTTTCACCTGGACTGTGGACCTTGTCATATATCCTGGAGAAAAGTCTGAGTGAACAGAGCTCAGGCCCTGAAACAGCCCCTTAGTTTAACTCTGAGGTCCCTTAATCCAGCACAAGCTGATGTGTGTCCCCCACTTCCCTCCTCCCTCCTGTTGACATTGTATGAAGATTTGTGAAGATGATGGGTGTCAAACTGCTGTACTGAGTGACCCCCAGAAGGAAGAACCCATCCCAGGGACATCTTAGGCCTGCCCTCATATTGAGACCTGGTAACTGCCCCTCTCTCCACAACCCCTCTGAAATTGAAAAAATTCCAACAAAGAGTACATCGGACCCTCTGAACAAATCCTAACAGTAGCGGCAACACCAGCTGCCATTCACTGAACATTTGTGTATCCTGGGTGCTGAGTATACAGTATCCCACTTAGTCCTCACAATAACTCTATTTTGCAGACAAAATGTCTACTAGGACTCAGAGTGGTTAAAAAAAAAAAAAAAAGCCACAAATCCCTCAGCTACCGAGTGGCAGGTCAGGATTTGATCCCAGAACATCGAACTCCAAAAACCAGACTTTTAACCACACCATTATACTGGCAGTTCTTGCCCCCTACACTGGCCACGAAGTGGCCTATCTGCCCATGGTACAAAAGGGATGCGGCCTCGTCTCTTTGTTTCCAGCCTGAGGGGCCTGCTGAGAAAGCATCCTTCAAGTGCACAAAGCAAGGAGTAAACTGTGGAGGGCAAGGAGCTCTCAGGTGTGCAGAGGGGGCTGGTTCAGGGACTCTGCCTCTGCAGCCATCATCTTCGGACTCATTTCCCCTGCATATCCTCTGAAGCCATCACCAGGTCAGAGCTGTTGTGTTTAGGTTGCTGATGAGATCAAGAAGGGCCTAGGGTGATGGAGGTGTGGCAACTTCACACATCCAAAAGATTTTTCTGCTGTCAAAGAAACTAAGAGGAAAGATACTTAGGCTTTAAGCACATTTCCAGGTTGTGTGAATCATAAAAATATGGGACCAGGAGGAGAGAGGAAGGGAAAGGGAGCCTACTGCATGTGCCATTCAGTCGCTTTGTTGTTCCCTTCTTTAGCAGTAACTAGCTGGACTTGAGCCTGTATCTATGAGCACAATTTCTCAACTACTGTGCTATTTTGCCAACTAAACCCATGAACTTTCGTTATTGGTGGTGTCTCAAGCTTTGGCATAAATAAGAATCCTCTGGAGGTCTTTTAAAGCAATTTGCTAGGCCTCACCCCCCTATGATTCCAGTATAAAAGGTCTTGGGTGAAACCTGAGAATATACATTTCTTACAAGCTCCATGAGGATGCTAAAATGCTAGTTGACAGGTCAGGAGGGCTCCCAGGCATGACTTCCTCCAACCATCACTTTTTCACGCAGAGCTAGGGCTTCAATCTAGATCGCTGAAAGACAGACCTCCTAGGTTCAATCAACCGTTCCCATTACGTAATGATTAGAAACTTTACTAAAGAAGTTTGCCTTGAAATCAAAGAATAAGGCTGGGCGCGGTGGCTCACGCCTATAATCCCAGCACTTTGGGAGGCTGAGGTGGGCCGATCATGAGGTCAGGAGTTTGACACCAGCCTGGCCAGCATGGCAAAACTCCATCTCTACTAAAAATGCAATAATTAGCCAGGCGTGGTGGTGTACCTGTAATCCGAGCTACCCAGGAAGCTGAGGCAGGAGAATTGCTTGAACCCGGGAGACAGAGGTTGCAGT